>NC_134874.1:6173750-6503125 GCF_049852395.1 Peromyscus maniculatus bairdii
TAAAAGTTTTAGATACATTAGTATTTACCAATCTGTACTGAAATCCATATTGTAGACAAAGCAGGTAATGGGTATCTGTAAAACAGCAAAAGTGGACTTATACCTTTGAGTCCCAACAAGAACTACAGATGTGGGCATTTTTCTTCTGTCCAGAAAGCCAGGTATAAATTGGACAGAGATTTTTGGCCTGGTGAGAAGCACTTTTAGGTTTACATTTACACATATCTAGATGACATTTAAAACAAATCCAAAATGTTGACCTTGTGACTGAACAGTAAGTGGTCATTGCTCTATCAGCTCATCAGGACTCCTAAATGTTAAGCTCTGAACCATAGAACAGGAGAGTAATCTGAAACATATCTTATTTTAGACTCATATCCGAACCTTTATGATTTATTTAAATTTTTACATCTTAGAACATTTACTTTTAAAGTGAGCTAACAGGCTAGCTATGGCCTTGCAGAAGGATCTGGTTGATGCTGCCATGCTGACAAAGTTAGAGCTAGCCTAGCCATCAGTACTATCAGAAATCTGAGAAGGATAAACTATATCTGAGTGCAGACCAAGAAGCTTCCAATCCTATAAATTACAGTGATCAATCCCTACCCAGGTCTCTATAGCATTGGAGGTACCAGTCAGAACAACATCAATCTTCTACCACCATCAAGCCCATAAGGCAGAGTACCTTTTCTGTGGAATAGGGACATGGAAGACTGACAGTGTCCTACTACTTGTCCACAGTCTGGGCTGGGTCCTGGAGGCAGGCGTTGCATTGGGGCATCTTGCCCTGTGGTCAGTGTCGTTTGCAATTCAGGTGGCATCTTCTTGTCATTCCATATCTTCTTTGGAGACCTTGGGAGTCATTGCTAGGAGCTGGGGAGCTGGGAGTCTCTGTTTCCGATAGTAAGTTTTTAATCAAATAATTTAAATGTCATATTCATCAGATCATTGACAGGTTTGAGGACCATTAACTATTAAATGTATCTGAGCCAAACAAATCTAGGCCTAATCTTGAAAATATCTCTAAGTTTGGTAATAATGACCAGGCTAATTTGTTTTCCTATAGATATATTAGTCAAATATACCTTTCAGTTTGTTTTTATTTAAATAGAACCGTTTATGCTTTAAACTAGTATCTGGATAGCCAGATGACTAGTATTAACTTGTATTCCTTAACACAAAGGACATGCATGCAAACTCAGACATTCAAAACAAAACATACATGTGGCCACATTTTCATTCATACCTGTAGAACAGACAGACATTTTAAAAACTATGACCCTTTGGAGTCTCCATGTAACAGCAGAATAACAAGAGAAAGAAATCTGAAACATGTTTACTTCAACTTTAAAGTTAGACCTTAAAGTTTTATTATATTTTTTTAAACCCTCATGACATGCTTAAGCCTTTAAATTTTTACATCTTAAACTGCTTTCTCAAGTCAAAAAATCATTTATTTAAACTTTTATCTTAACCAACAATAATTTGAAACTAATTTTCTTAAATGATGGCAAGTATTTGTAACACATTGAACTCAAATGATCAAAACCCATGTAAATTTTTATTTTTCCTGTGGAAACAAAAGCATAATTTCCCCAGTATCTTGAACTAGTAATTTAACATTTCTTTATTAAGCAATATCAGTGTTATGCCCAGATCACGTCCCCAAAGAAGCCATCAGAGACCTCAGGTACAGAATGCAAAAGCAAGGTTTATACAAATGAAGTTTACAAGCCTTGGCAGGGGGGCTAGTTCCAAACTTCTCACACACAGCAGGGAGGTTGGAAGGAGCACATGCCTTTCTTTGTGAGGCTAATACAGACCACATAACTCATCTCCCACCACCCGCATCCCTCTTTAGGTTCATATCAGTAGTTTTTTATGTTATCTTTATTTCTCGTTTGTTTAGCAACCGTGTTTAGGAGTTTTATGAGCTGTCTCCCGGGTTTGGGGAGTTTGGGATGTTTATGACCACTTAGTCTCTGCCAGATGGTCCTATATCTTAACTCTGTGTTTTTTTTTAAGTTTCTGTAGTTGATAAAGCCACCTGGAAAAAGGCGTCTAAGTTCTTATCTACATTTAAGAATCCTGGTTTTAGCTTCTCTTTGTCTGTAGGGGATGAAGTGTGTGTGTGTGTGTGGGGGGTTTACTGAGGATTCACAATCAGGACAGAGAAGGATTAACAAGAAAAATTCCTGGCTGGCAGAAGAGACCTTGAAGTTATCACAGTAAAGGAAGGGAGGGGGAGCAGTGGTCATAAAGTATGTCCTTGGCTGCCAGTGTTCCTGAAAAAAAAGTTTTTGTTAACTCCTCTGACTAAGGTCAGATTCTCTGTTCAGTGTTCACACAGTTTTGTCAGTTGCAGACTGACAGAGCAGGACATGAGAATCTTAGCCCACCTGTACTGAGAGCACGCACGCACGCCCACCCTCGTGAGAGCACCCAGCTGCCTGCAGTCCAGATAGCAAGAGAGCTAGGGAGGGAGGGAGGTGGCCCTCGCTGTGTCTCTCTCTCCTTCTCCCCAGGAAAATAAGGGAGGTGAGTAGCAGAAACAGATGACATTTACACAGACAATCCAAGTACCAGCACATCAGCACTGAGATGATGATGGCCTCACTCACAGCAAGCAAGCCCCTCGATTGCGGCTCTCACATCCTTCTGGTGGGCTAGGCAAAGGTCTAGTGGAGAAGAAGGGGACTGTCCCATAGCGTCCGTCACAGTCAAGTCAACAATGAGAACAGTTAACACACTACACACAAGACCAAGGGCACACGAAAAAACTTTGCCCCAACGAGACAACCAACAAAGCTCCAAGAACAATGACAGCCTGATGTGCTCTGTGGAGAGTGACCCTCCAGGCTCAATCACACCAAAAACAATCCAGACTGAGGATCTCTGTCCTTGATCAAACAGACATCAGGGGGCTTTCACATCCCTGTCAGTCAGACATGCACCTTATTTCTTGGAAGAGAAACAGAGTGTAAAGTAACAATGACCACAATAAAACATACAAAAAAAAAACCCCACAAAATGGCTCTAACAATTTCCTGGGACAAAATACAAAGTAGCACTTCCTCCCACCATGGGGAAAGGTACCCAAAGATGCTCCTCTCCTGAGCACTCCCTGGAGGAGACTCCTAAAATCAAATGGTCACCTCTGAGGTGGCCCCAAATGGCTCGGGACTAGGGGGTCCCTTGCCCAAATCAGGGAATGAGACGTCTCTCTTTCCCTCCCAGGATCACTGTCCAGACACGTCTGTCCCAGTGAGAGCTTGCAAAGTACAAATCAGTCGACCGGCACAAAACTTAATGAGACAAGACAGAGACAGAGACAAGACAGAGAGCGCTCTTACCGGTAGATGTCAATAAACCTCTGGACCCTTGAGGGTCCCGGTGGGGTCTTTTGGTCTTTTGTTCAATGTGATTTGTGACAACCTCACTCTTACCATCTTCTGGGACAGACACATCATTTAATAGGTCCTCAGCAAGTGCCAGAAGATGTGACACCCTACTATCCTTTTCTGAATCCTATAAAACATCTCTGATTACTGCATAGAAACTAAAGAATTCATCAGGGACATTCTCTCCGTCCTTAAGCAAGTTATTGATATGCTTTCTGACTTTATTCCACGTCAAAGGGTGGATGCCCGGGCCATTAATAACCAGCCAGGGACATTTTTCTTCCACAAAATAGAAAAACTTAATTAAATCTTTTTTTCTTTCTTTTTGACTCTTATTCCCCTCTCCCTGAAATCTTCATTTCCTTAATGAAGAGAGCCTCTTTAGAGAGTACTTACCCATTGATTGTTGGACGACTGTGGGAGCCCGTTCTGGGGTTCCTCATGGCTTTACCCAGCAGGTCCGAATAGAGGATGATCAGGACCACGGGCCTGAGTGCAGGTGTCTGAGATGGTCTGCACTTGGCTGAGCTGGGGGAGGAGGTCTTTTGCTCCACCCCTTGGCGTCTCTATAAAAACCCTGGACCAGAGACAGTCGGGGCCCGTTGGAATAGGTTCCAGGCCCTCTCGAGGCTATCCTTTATTTTCTATCTGTTTATCTCCACAAGACTCTCCGCTATAAATCCTTCTATCTAATATTTCCTGCTGCTCGCACTCAAGAAAACTCTGGGAAGCTGTGGGGGTGGTGGGTAAACGCCCCACAGAATGGCGCCGTGAACAGGGACTAAAGAAAAAAAGGGGCTAAAGAAAGGGGAAAAAAAGGGACTAAAGAAAGGGGAAAAAAAGGGACTAAAGAAAGGGGAAAAAAGGGACTAAAGAAAGGGGAAAAAAGGGACTAAAGAAAAAAGGGACAAAAAAAGGGGAGACTAAAGACAAATGAACAGGGACTTAAGACAAAGTAATAGGGACTAAAGATAAAGGAAAATAATAGTTTTATTACAGAGTTTTTGGTGAAAGTGCTGAGTTAGCCCTGCCAGTGGAAAGGCATGCCGGTGTTATGGAATATATATATTTTTATATATATATATTTTTGGTGAGGCGGGGGTTTTATCCTCGAGAGAAAAGGAAAGCGGACTGGAAGGATGTCCGATGCTGCAGCGAAATTCTCTTCTGTCAAAATTTTCTATCTTCTATCCCTTTCTCAATTTCTATCTGTGATAAGTATAAGATATAGGGTAGTAATATAGTTTAGGAAAAACTTAGAAGTATAAGATTGTGTAGGAAAAAATAAGTAAGGCAACTAGACAGAAAAACTCAATTTTCTAACTTTGGGGGCTTTGAAAGCAAACTGGGGAAAAAATCTTTCTTCGGGCTTTACGGGTAGTAAAAAAGCTCTTCTTTGAGCTCTTCTTTTCTTCTTTGGGGAAGAAAAAGTTTCCTATGGAAGCTTTTGACCTGGGGACAGCTGAAATGCCAAATCCAAGCGGCAGGAGAAAGTAATTTCTCCCTGAGGCAAAAATGGGGGTGTAAGAAGTCAAAGTTTAAAGTTGGGAAGTTTTGGGAAAAGTTGGTCTTTCTCTGGGGGAAAAAAAAAAAATCTTTCTCTTAAACTCTAAAGCTTTTCTTGAAAAATTTTTGGGGGAAAAAACTCTCTTAAAAAGCCTTAATCTATCTCTCTTAAGAAACTTAGAAACTAAAGCCTTTCAGAACTTTCTCCCTCAGAAGGCCAAAAATTAGAATCACCTGAAGATACTAGTATGGGGACCACCTGTGATTAGCTCTAAGGGAAAACAACAAACTTAAGACAGCAAAACCTCTAAGTTCTTTCAAGCTTTAAAAATCATCCCTGCAATGCAGGAGGCTGGAACAAGTTTCTAAAAACCTCTTCTAAGCTCTGTCTCTTCAAGCTAGTAAAAGACAGTGGGTCAGAGTACCCTGAGGGAAACGCTTGGGAGAGTGTGGGTGAAGAGCTACAGAGAGCCCAAAAGGCCAGGAAACTTGACCTGAGAAAAGCAGAAAAACCAGGCTTTTCAGTTACAGCCAAGCTGAGGCATCAAGGGTTTTGTCTGAGTGAGCGTTTCAGAATGAAAAGGTGCTCCTAATCATCCTAATGAATGCAAAGATCCCCTGAAGCAATGCAAACTGTTAGCATTGTATCCTCATTTGTGACCAAAAACCCAGAGGCGACTGGCCAGTGTCTCTGAGTTGGAGTGAATTTCGGGGATACTAGGGTTCCTGCACTGGTAAACTTCCTGGAGCACAGAGCTGAGGCAGGAAGGTGCAGGACCCAGGGGAAGATTGCTAATGAACAAACAAAGCTAGAGCCGGTGGGAACGACACAGTCGCGTGCTTTCCTACAAGTCCCGGGTTGGTAGGTCCACAGCTGCAAAAAGAAATCTGAGAAAAAGCTTTCCTATCAGAGAAAGGACCTTTCTGGGAAAACAGTAAACTGAACTGTGTCTGAAGCAGTCGTGCTGCTGAGTCAGAACGCTGTCTGGGGAAAGAGCCCAGCCAGGGCAGAACAGAACTATCCAGGAGTAAAGCTTTCTTTTCTGTCAGAGAAAGCATCTCTTTGAGAAAGCTTTGTTTCAACTGACTCCCGATGAGATGAGGGAGTGTAGCCCTAAGGGGTGATTGCCTCTGGCATAAGCTCTGTCCTTGAGCACCCAGACAAGCAAACCCAACCCACTGGGGGACTGGGCCAGGTGAAGGCCTGATGAGGCAAAACACCTGTCCTTATGGGAGTTTAGAAATGGCAAAAAACCTCCCTTGTTAAATTTTTCAGTCTGTACGCAAACCACACAGACCCCAAAAACAGAAACGGACAAAAAGCCCCTACCTTCAGTAGCAGGAAAAGCCGCCACTGTAGTGTCGGAAACTGTTTCTGGGGTAGAGGGGATAAACTGAGACCAAACTGGATACTGTCAGGGAGAAAGTCTCTGAAGAAACAGAGGGGACAGATTCCTCCCCAGAAAATATGTGACCTGAAAAAGCTGCTAGAGTTTGAGGCAGATTCGGGGGGAGAAAAAAAAAGCCCCTACCTCCAAAGGCAGCTAGCAGAGGTACAGAGCCGCAGACAGATACCTGAAGCTCTGCATCTGGGGGGGGAAGGAACAAGCAAAATGAGATAAATCAGTGGGAGAAAATCTCTCTGAAGGAGCTGTGGAAAAGCTGTTGCAAATGATCTTGTTTTTCACTGACTGGCTAAAGCAAACACAAGCCCCGAGGAAAGTTGCTATCAGAAATGCCAGCCTCAATGCGCGCTAACGAGGCAGGTGCGGTTCTGAACCGGGGCCAGTGTCTGATGAAGTTGAAACACCTGTTAAAGCCAGCTGAGGAGAATAGAAACCTCCCGATGTCCCATAGCTGAAAATGTAAAATGCTTGTTCAAATCTCCCGTTGCAAAAGCCAAAAAACTTTGTTCAAACCTCCCAGGCAAGAATTTGTAAACAAGTCTGGTAAAAGAGAACCAGTTGACTCTCAAACCTGATAAGAAATATGGGAAATGATATAAGGGACTGATATATGGGACTGATATTATTATGGACTGATATAAGGGAAATGCATTCTGGGAAAGGTAGTTTTTCTGCTAAAGATGGCGACATTGCCCTGAAACACTTTTTTGTCAGCTCGAAAATACGTTCATGGTAAACTTAAAATACAGCCTTTAAAAGAAGGAAAGTCGTCTAAGTTTAAGTATCTGTTCCAATGAAAGATGGAAAGGATACGGAACTAGGTGCTTCATGGTTTGGGGCTCTGTTGGTAAAATGCCTTATTTACCCTAATAGTTGTGCAAAGTTTTTACGGTAGTTGGATGACAAAAAGCTACCTATAAGAGCAAACAAGTCACTTTAAAATCCTTAAAATACCACCTAATAGCTGTGCAGTATTGACGAAGAGCTTTACAGCAGCTAAATACAGTAATTTCACCCTCAGCGTAAAGTTTTTCAGTAGAACAAACCAAAAGTACTGCTGTGATAGAAATGTTTGTTTGAATTGAAGTTCTTAGGGGAGCTATTATGAATTTGGGTGAAGGGACAGCCTCTAGTTAAAAAACAGTTTACCGCTGACAGTGCATCTCGGCCTGTCCGGAACTTCTGAGAGAACTCGCAACTTTGGGGTGTGGCTTTGTCCTGAGAATGTTACAATCCCCTAGCAACAAGTATCACAACTCTATAATGACAACACTCACTAAATCCCAGTGCTTTATAACAAAGCTGACTATAAACTCTAAACTTGAGAAATGATGTACGTACTTCCTGTCTAGTTAAGAGAATTTTTCTGATAGAGATGGTGATAATAATTAAGAGTAAGAAGTAGAGAGACGAATATAAGATATGTGAGTTTGTAAAATTCTGTCTTGTTAGATCTGTGTTAAGAAATCTTTAGGTGTTTGCTAAGTTAGATATATGCTAATGGTAGCCTATATAAGTGTGTAAAATAGATCTATAGAGTTCCTTTAAGAATATAAGCTTGTAAGAAGTATCTAAGGTAGTCTTAAGACATGTAGTAATAAGCTTGTAAGATGCTAGTTGTAAATGTAAGTTTAAATAAGAAATAAGATAAGTATATAAGAATTAATAGGAAATATATTTGCTATAGTTCTATAAAGTATAAATAAGTAGATGTTAATATGTTGTATGTGAGTTTGTAAAAATGTGTAAATGTTGAATATGAGTCTAAATGCTTGCAAGGCAAAAAAATGTTATATGTGAGTTTGCGAAAAAGTGTAAATGTTAAGTGTGAGTCTATTAATGTATATGGTGAAAACACCTGAGACACAGGAGATAGTGTCCTAGTAGACTGCAAGGTAGGCAGTCTGAATGGTTTCAAAAGCTCAGAAGCCGCTAAGAAGCTAAGAATGGCGGAGGCCAGAACCAGCACAAGGCATCCGCGGCTGAGATCCGTGGAATATCAACGCAGCACAGAAAAACCTGAGCTAACAGCAAAAAACGGTGCGGTTTAAAATATTACTATAACTAAAAAGGTCTGTCTGTGAGAACAAAAGTTGCAGAGACGCTTATTTGAACAAAAATTAACTGCAAAAAGTTTTGGTTGAAAAACGTCTCTTCATATTTGGAAGTGAAAGCCTGATACCAGAATTTATTTCTTGTTTGAACTTTTTGAACTTAAAATGAGATAAAATTACAAAAACATTTTGGTTATGGATTTCTTCAAATTTGGAAGGCTAGTACCAATATTTATCATTTGAATTTTGGTACTTAATTGAAATGAACAATAGAGATTTCATTGCAATGGGACAATTTTGAGCTTACTTATAGTAATGACCTAGGAACGGTTTTCTGGAATTGGGTTAAAAATGGAACTGTTTAAAGAAATGTATTTCTACCTAGAGTCAAGATGCAGTTTTGTGTATGCATATATGCTTTATTAACTGGTGATTTATGAATTGTTCTGTGGAACTGTTTATGTAAAAATGAAATTACTTATGGAACTGGTTTTGTGTTACAAATGGAACTGTTTAAACAGAAAAGTTTGGGTTTTCTAACTAGACTTGAGATTTTGCTTAAAAATTATAAAGAAAAGGAGGAGCTATGAGATTGAATTATGTTCGAAGAAACCTATTGATATTAATGCACCCTGGTTTTGTGGAATTGAGGAAATGTTTAAGTTTGATGTGAATACATCGAAGTTTTTCCTATGTTCTGTTAACAAGAAAATTCAAATGACTGAGTTAAAGTTGTAAGACGGAGAAAATTGTTAACTATATATAGCATCATATATGCTAATTCTAATGGTTCTGTTAAGAGTTTGCTTTGAGTTGTAAGATTGAGAGAATTGTGACTATGTATAGCAATATTTATGTTAACCTGTTAATGGTAATGATGAAGCTAAGGGATTCTTTAAGTTTGTAGTCGCCTTAAGAGTTTTGGTTTAGAAAGGGCTTGAGGCAGCTAAGACTGCTGTAGTCACCTTGGACCTAATTCAAAAGAGAAATGCCATCTATATCATCCTCTACTCCCATACTGGGAGGTGTAACAGCTATGGAGATTGCTGTAAGCCATTAATAGTTATTTTTTTATATATTAAGAAGGGGGGACCTGTGGGAGCCCGTTCTGGGGTTCCTCATGGCTTTACCCAGCAGGTCCGAATAGAGGATGATCAGGACCACGGGCCTGAGTGCAGGTGTCTGAGATGGTCTGCACTTGGCTGAGCTGGGGGAGGAGGTCTTTTGCTCCACCCCTTGGCGTCTCTATAAAAACCCTGGACCAGAGACAGTCGGGGCCCGTTGGAATAGGTTCCAGGCCCTCTCGAGGCTATCCTTTATTTTCTATCTGTTTATCTCCACAAGACTCTCCGCTATAAATCCTTCTATCTAATATTTCCTGCTGCTCGCACTCAAGAAAACTCTGGGAAGCTGTGGGGGTGGTGGGTAAACGCCCCACAGACGACACTTACCTCAAGGTTGCCCGCGGCGTACGAGTGATGCTGTTGGGGCACCTCTACCCTATTGAGTCTGGCCAGACCCCGTTTTCTCTTTGCCGTCCAGTAGTGAGCCGCCGTTCCTCGAGCCCCACGTTCGGGCGCCACTTGACCCATCCAGCTGGCCAGGTTATTCGAGGGTCTCGAGGAGGGACCACCTGGGAATCAATGGGGGGGCGAGAGGGAAAGGAGACCAAGCGCGTGAAGAAAGACAGAGTCAGTCTGAGTTGCGTCAAGGTCTCGTTTATTGACTGGGTGTTAGAGCTTATAAACAGGGCTTCAGGTAGGGAGGGGAGCAGGAGGAGTGAGGAGAGGACAAAGAAAATTCCTAAGGGAGGTTCAGCAGGAGGTCGCTTTGGTCCCAGGCCCCTGCAGCTAGCTGATTTAATACAGGCTCCAAGAAGTTTATTGAATCGTACATTCCTAGGTTAGACTAAGAGCCTCCTATTTACATGAGGCTTGATAAATCGTGGAAGGTTACACAGGTTCAAGACACAGCTGTCCAGAGTCGGTCCCCAACAGGGAGACTTTTAATGACTGTTTCTATTTCCCTAGGGGTTATTGGACTGTTTAAATAGTTTATCTGGTCTTGATTTAACTTAGGTATGTGGTACCTATCCAGAAAAATGTCCATTTCTTTTAGGTTTTCCAGTTTTGTGGAGTAGAGGTTTTTGAAATATGACCTGATAATTCTCTGGATTTCCTCAATGTCTGTTGTTATGTTCCCCTTTTCATTTCTGATTTTGTTGATTTGGATTCTCTCTCTCTGTCCTTTGGTTAGTTTGGATAAGGGCTTGTCTATCTTGTTGATTTTCTCAAAGAACCAACTCTTTGTTTCATTAATTTTTTGTATTATTCTCTTAGTTTCTAATTTATTAATTTCACCTCTCACTTTGATAATTTCCTGGCGTCTATTCTTCCTGGGAGACTTTGCTTCTTCTTGTTCTAGAGCTTTCAGGTGTGTTGTTAAGTCACTAGTGTGGGATTTCTCCAACTTCTTTATGTGGGCATTTAGTGCTATGAATTTCCCTCTTAGCACTGCTTTCATAGTGTCCCATAAGTTTGGGTATGTGGTGTCTTCATTTTCATTGATCTCTAGGAAGTCTTTAATTTCTTTCTTTATTTCTTCCTTAACCCATTGGTGATTCAGTTGAGCATTATTCAGTTTCCATGAGATTGTAGGTTTTCTGCAGTTTTCGTTGTTGTTGAAATCTAACTTTAAACCATGGTGGTCTGATAGAACACAGGAGGTTATTCTAATTGTTTTGTATCTGTTGAGATTTGCTTTGTGGCCAAGTATGTGGTCGATTTTAGAGAAAGTTCCATGGGGTGCTGAGAAGAAGGTATATTCTTTCTTGTTAGGATGGAATGTTCTGTAGATATCTATTAGGTCCAATTGGGTCATGACATCAGTTAAGTCCTTTATTTCTCTGTTAAGTTTCGATTTGGGAGATCTGTCCAGTGGTGAAAGTGGGGTGTTGAGATCTCCCACTATTAATGTGTGGGGTTTTATATGTGGTTTAAGCTTTAGTAATGTTTCTTTTACATATGTGGGTGCCCTTGTGTTTGGGGCATAAATGTTCAGAATTGAAACTTCATCTTGGTGGATCTTTCCTGTGATGAGGATGTAATGACCTTCTTGATCTCTTTTGATTGATTTTAGTTTCGAAGTCTATTTTGTTGGATATCAGGATGGCTACCCCTGCTTGTTTCTTAAGACCATTTGATTGGAAAGTCTTTTCCCAGCCTTTTATTCTTAGGTAGTGTCTGTCTTTGAATTTGAGATGTGTTTCTTGTATGAAGCAGAAAGATGGGTCCTGCTTTCGTATCCATTCTGTAAGTCTATGTCTTTTTATAGGTGAATTAAGTCCATTGATATTAAGGGATATTAATGACCAGTGATTCTTCATCCCTGTTATTTTTGGTGGTAGTGTGTGTGTACTTCCCTTCTTTGGGGTTTACTGTTGTGGCTTTATTTATTGCCTGTGTTTTCAAGTGTGTATCTGACTTCCTTCGGTTGGAATTTTGCTTCTAGTGCTTTCTGTAGGGCTGGGTTTGTGGATAGGTATTGTTTAAATTTGGCTTTGTCTTCGAATGTCTTGTTCCTTCCATCTATTATGATTGAAAGTTTTGCTGGGTATATTAGTCTGGGCTGACATCCATGGTCTCTTAGTGTCTGCATTACATCTGTCCAGGTCCTTCTGGCTTTCAAAGTCTCCATTGAGAAATCGGGTGTTATTCTGATGGGTTTACCTTTATAGGTCACTGGCCTTTTTCCTTGGCTGCTCTTAATATTCTTTCTTTATTCTGTACATTTAGTTGTTTAATTATTATGTATCGAGGGGACTTTTTTGGGGGGTCTAGTCTGTTTGGTGTTCTATAGGCTTCTTGTATCTTCATAGGCATTTCCTTCTTTAAGTTGGGAAATATTTCTTCTATAATTTTGTTGAATATATTTTCTGTGCCTTTGAGTTGGTATTCTTCACCTTCTTCTATC
Source organism: Peromyscus maniculatus bairdii (assembly GCF_049852395.1). Lineage (NCBI taxonomy): Eukaryota > Metazoa > Chordata > Mammalia > Rodentia > Cricetidae > Peromyscus > Peromyscus maniculatus. Next base: position 6,186,090 of record NC_134874.1, read on the forward strand.
CCTATAATTCGTAGGTTTGGTCTTTTCATGGTGTCCCAAATTTCTTGGACATTTTGGTTCATGACTTTGTTGGCTTTAGTGTTTCCTTCGACTGATGAAACTATTTCTTCTACTGTATCTTCAATGCCAGAAATCCTCTCTTCCATCTCTTGCATTCTGTTGGTTATACTTGCATCTGAAGTTCCCGATCTTTTACTCCGGTTTTCTATTTCCAGCATTCCCTCTGTTTGTGTCTTCTTTATTTTTTCAATTTCCCTTTTCAGTTCTTGGACTGTTTCCTTTGTTTGTTTCATTGCTTTTTCATGATTTTCTTTCAGTGCTTTATTGTTTTCTTCCAGGACTTTGTTGTTTTCTTGTAGGGCTTTATTGTTTTCTTCTAATTTGTTTGCCCTTTCCTCTAGTTGTTTACAATGTTCTTCCAATTTTCTTGTCTTTTCCTCTACACAAGACTCTACCTTCTTCATGAAGTTACTCATAAGGCTACTTTCTTCTGCTTCTTCCAATTTTTGGTGTTCAGGTCTAGATGTTGGAGGCAGGCTAGGTTCTGGTGATGCTGTATTGCTCTTCATTATGTTGTATGTACTTCTGCCTTGACATATGCCCATCTCCTTGTGGTTCCTTCTTGGTCTTATCAGTGTACTTGTTTCAGAAAGAGCTGACAGATTCAGGAAGACTCTCTCTCTTGTCCAAAAGGGAGTTCTCTTGTCCAACTCTCTGATCCAGAAGGGAAGTTGGGGGCAGGATGGGAGCTGGGGGCCGGTCTCTAAGTCTCAGGAAGTGGCTGGGGTCTCGTGCAGATGGGCGTGGGGGCAGGGCACAGAGATTGCAGGGGCTGCTGGGGGGCTTGGAAAAGGGGATCCCTCCCGGTGGGGCTAGAAGGGGACCTGCCCGGTGGCCAGAGCCTGGGGCCGAGTTGGGCGGGTCTTCCCGGAGTGGCTGGTGCCCAGGGATGGGGTCCGGGTTGGACCTGGATACTCAACTCTGGTCCAGAAGGGAAGTCCACAAATGATAATTTTAAGGCCACATAATACCTCTTTGATTCTACATATAGAAGGTCAAGTGTCTTATCTTATTGTGGAGCCATTTTAGTTAGTAAATCTATCAATTGACAGCTCTGTGCCCAGTTTCCTAGTATATCAATGGGCATTATAGGTAGACATTTTGTCTCCTGTGCCAGGGAATTTCTCTGTTATTTAGCCCTTTTAGTCTGTTTCAGGGCCAGGGATGATGTATGCTCTTCTACAAGCTGAAAGAAGGTATAGCTGGTCAGTGCCCAACATGACAAAAAGGCTAGTCAAAGGTATGCAGGGAATTTAAGCAATGGGCCACTTAACAGAAACATGTGATTATCTGACCCAGCTGTAAAGACAGGGAACAATCAAGTTGGCTTGGCTGGTCTATATCAGCATTCAGCATGTCCAGAGCTCATGATCATTTGGAGCAGGTTGCAGTCAGCAATGCTTTGAAAAATTTGCCAGCCAAATGAAGAACTGTTGAGATAAGTTCAAACTAGGAACAGAAGTTAAAATTTAAGAACTTAATTGGAACTTTTAGACCCACAGATTTAGTAACTGGAAAGGGGAGACAGAGAGAAAGATGGAAAGAGAGAAAGCAGAGGTGCACACAGCTACGTGAAAGGAGAGAGAGGAAGAGAGGAAGGAAGGAAGAGAAAAGGGGGGATGGGTTTACTCTTAAAGAGAATTAACAATACATAAAATGACATGATCAGGCCAATGGGTAGGTAACCAAGCGGCAGGTATGAATACTAACATTCCCTGACAACAACCTCAAACAAAAATAGACACATACATACAAGATGTTGAAACAAAGTAACCTTAAATTTTTATCAGTATACAAAAATCCATTAAACAAGAGTAGAAAGATATATACAGTGTAAAAAATAACTTTATATTTGTATAAATATACCATATTCCCCTAAAGGATAATAAAAATCCATAACCCAATAAATAACCAAAAGCTTCCAAAACCCCACTTGGGGAATATGGATGTCATGTTCTCCAAACTTCTTCCTGCTGTCTGTGAATGAAGTATCTTTAGGGCCTCAGAGAGAAAATTTTGAGATAATGACAAGTCCTAAAAAGACCAGCAGTAAGCTTTGTTGATAGGTATCACCTGTCAAATTTCAGAAGGTCTCACCTGTCAAACCTGATCTTGAGTATGGAGACAACTAAATCAACTCATCCCCAACATGGTTTTTATGCAGGGAAGACACGAGAAGTCGGGAAAATGAGGTGCTAGGATGCTACTTTAGAGGGTACATGAGAGATGGCCAAACCAACAGGCAGCAGATTGTCCGACAGCCACCATGTGGTTGCTGAGAATTGAACTCCAGTCAGCAAGGTCAGAAAGTGCACTTAAGAGCTGACCATCTCTTCAGGCCCTGTAATGGTTGATTGTCAACTTCACACACTGGGTGAGGAGAGCCTCAGCTGAAGGATGGCCTGCATCATATTGGCCTGGGGTCACATCTGTTGGGCATTTGCTCTCTATTTTTCTTTTTTAGTTCTTAGTTTTTAGTTTTTTGAGACAGTGTTTCTTTGTGTATTCTGACTGTCTTGGCATTCACCATGTAGACCAGACTTGCCTCCAACTCAAATTTTGCCTGCCTCTGCTTCTGAGTGCTGACATTAATGGCATAAAAGATGTGCACGACCACTACCATCCTCTGACTACATTCTCAGTTTTCAAATGGAGTTTTGGGGCTACTAAGATGCAGCCTATGATGCAAGCCTGTAGACCTGAGTTTAATTCCTGAAACCCACTTAAAAGTAGGAGAGACACAAAACTGTCCTCTGACCTCCACAAGTGCATACAAGTGCTCTCTCTCTCTCTCTCTCTCTCTCTCTCTCTCTCTCTCTCTCTCTCTCTCACACACACACACACACACACACACACACACCTTAACTAATTAGTTAATTAATTTAAGATTGAATTTGTTTTTTTTTTTTTTTTTTTTTTTTTTTGGTTTTTCGAGACAGGGTTTCTCTGCGTAGCTTTGCGCCTTTCCTGGAGCTCACTTGGTAGCCCAGGCTGGCCTCGAACTCACAGAGATCCACCTGGCTCTGCCTCCCGAGTGCTGGGATTAAAGGCGTGCGCCTTTTGTAATTATATCTACCTCATAGGCTGTGTCAGGTTCTTGGGACAGACTTCCACTTGGTTTATATGGTAAACATGGAAGATTGTAGTGGCCAGCTACATGTCACTGTCAGCATCCCTCAGACCCAACCCCAGAAGCAATATCTATATCTTCTCATGACCTCATAGTAGTCACGGGAGAGAGACTTGGTACTTTGCCAGTCACTGACTTGGGCTGGTTGGGGTTTTGAACTAGTCCTTTCTCTTTGCCTCTGTGACAGCACTGATTCAGGCTCTGTCACCATCTACAGCAGCTCTGCAGGTCGGGACTGTGTGTGAGGGTGCACATATTCTACTTCTGTGCTACACACACAGTAGCCACAGGGGCCATGTGCTGACTGGACACTGTTAGAGCACAGCTACAGGACTCTAAAGAGAAGTCACTGAGTCCTCCCCTTACTCAGGATGAAACTCCTTCTGCTGGTCACTCTGGTCACAGGTAGGACCCTTGTTTTCTCTCAGTGCCCCCACATCTCCCTTGTCTTAAATGCCCAGCGCCCCCCAATGGTCACATGTGAAGTTCTGGTTTGGGGTTCCCTTTGGGATCCAATGTCCTCTAGGTTGGGGTTCTCTCATCCCTCCATGGTGACATCATCTGTCAACATTAGCCTCTAGGTCTGGAATCAGATGACTCCTTAGAAAAGTCCACTACATTCACCTACCAAGCAAAGAAAGCCCCTCCTACCTCTGCTGTTTTGCCCTGGCACCAATTTACTTGGGCTTAAGGTGCCCTGGCAAATTTTTCTTGTCCTTTCAAGAAAGGACACAAAGGAATGAGTCTTCTTCAGTCACTCTCCACCATGTCTTTAGAGCCTGGGTCTCTCACTAAATATGACACTCAATTTTAGCTAGCCTGACTGGCCAACAAGTTTTGGGCATACATGCTCCCTACTGCCCAACAGAGTTACAGATGCCCCAAGCACATCTTGCCTTTTACAAGGGCTCCGGACATCCTAGGTCAGGCCTGCATGTGCTTTTGACAACTGCTTTACCAACTGTGCTGTGGGAGCCCACAAAAGGTTCCCAGTTAGATCTGAGGTTGGCTGCATTGTGGGATGGCTGGACCACATGCATGGTTACCAGGTGTCTGAGGTGGTCTGCACTTGGCTGTGCTGGGCGGAGGTCTTTTCCTCCACCACTTGACATTCATCTAAAACGCCTTTGGAAGAGACCATCATGCCCGATGGATGAGGATCTAGGCCCTCCCGAGGCTATCCTGTGTTTTCTGTCTCTCTCTAGCTATCTTTCTATCTAATATTTCCTGCTGCTCCTGCTCAAGAGTACTCTGGGAAAAAGTGGGGGTGAGATGGCCCCCACACTGTGCCAGCTCCCCAGCCACACAACAAATGATTTTCTTTTATTATAAATGTGTTCCAACTATTTGGGAACCCAATGCACTTTTGTGTCTTTGACTCTCAACCTTGAGTCTGCACAAATGGCCGTTCCACCAGTTTCCTTTGGTTACAAATCAAAGGGAGCATGATCATGGGCTCCACTCAATTTCCTTTCTTATTTCTCTGCAAACCAAAACAACCCCTGTGAGGACTTCATCTGCAACTGTGACCACCAGGCTGCCATCTGCTTCTACAACACTCCATACACCAAGCATTACAAAAGCACTCACTGTTAGACTTGTTACCTCAGTGACTGGCACATCTTCCCTGCTAGTTCTGTTCATTACACACTGCACCCTCTGTAAAGCACCTATAGAAAGAAATCCGCTTTGGAGATTGTATTCTCTGTCCACCAAACCTTTCAACATCCTCAGAGAACATTGCTCCATCTAGCCCTTGAAGCTGAAGATGAATAGAAAAGACATTGCCATTAAGGGAGCCCCTTGAAGAGTGGGTGGTGAGACCAGTCATGCCTTCCATCCTGGTACTCTGGGATGCAGAGGAAGAGGAAGTCATATCTCTTGAGTTCAAGGACAACCTGGTCTAAAATCGAGTTCCAGGACAGCCAGGACAATCATACAAAGAAACTCTGTTTCTAAAAACAACAACAACAGAAGAACTCAGCCTGGGATACATAGGGAGGTAGAGAGAAACAGAAAGGGAAGGAGGGGAGACATGAGGCAGGGAAATGGAAAGGAAAGGAGGGGAGGTTGAGGGAGGAAAGGAAAGAGAAGTCAGACAAGTAGGAGGGGAGAGAAGAGAGAAAGAAGCAGTGTCACATGGGCATTAGAGGAACATCCTGGCCCTAAACATACCGGACTCAAAGCGCTTCTGCTGTGTGCTCACCACAGGAAGTTGGATATAGGAAACCAAACTGGACTGAGAGTAAATGACCTGAAGACAGGATTATGTCCTCGTGACCTCCAAGTCTTCACTGTACCTAAACATAGGCCGCAGGATAATTTTCCTCCTGAAGTACACAGCAGTCTAACTTTTTGCAAGAAACTGAACAGAGCACATACTCTTCTCTACCTTTCTCTATCATGGAACCTCACAGGTGAAGCCAGTTTAATCTCTGCTTCGATGGTCAACCAGATTTAGGAATATGATGTCTCATTGGCTAATTTAAGGCTACGTGGTTCTCAGTATCTTTTTCTTTTACTGAACAGCTATCCAGTCCTCTGCATTTCCACTCCATCCTGATCCTCAGTGGAGTCCCAAAGCACAGGCCTTACCCCTCCCAAGGTCAGGTCTCATGAGCAACAGGTGCAGCTAGAGCCATGTTGTTTTTTATTCTTTTTGGGGGCCCACCACCTAGCTCCCAAATAAAGCACACATGGAGGCTTATTCTTAAATACAAATGCTCAGCCTTAGCTTTGCTTACTTCTAGCCAGCTTTACTTAACTTAAAATTATTCCATATATCTTTTGTGTCATTTTCTATTCTGGTATATTTTTCTTTGTGTCTTACTCAGTGGCTGGCTGTGTAACTTGGGTGGATGTCCCTTGATGTCCTCCTCCTTTTCAGGCTGCTTTTTTCTCCTCCAAGATTTCTCCTTCTATATATTCTATCTGCCTGTCAGCCCTTTCTACTGACTAGCTATTGGCCATCCAGTTCTTTAGTAGACCTTCAGGTATTTTAGATAGGCACAGTAACACAGCTTCACAGAGTTAAACAAATGCAATGTAAACAAAATTAACACACCTTAAAATAATATGCTATACTATTTCCTCCTTTTGTCTAAATAAATATAAAGGTTTTTACTTTAACATAAAACTACATACAATAAAAGCAATTATCAAGTAGGAATTACATTTACAATATTCTGTCCATTTGTAGTTAGCATATGAAAAGAAAATAATGCATTTTCTATCCTACCGTAATGAACCCAATGTTTTACATCTAACTTACTTTCTATCATAACTAAGAAAAACTGCAACTGTAGTTGTCCAGTCTTCAACTCCATCAAGGACCCCATATTTTATAGGTCTTTGAAGTATTTGAAGATCATCTATGTAAAATATATCTATTCAACCTAGACAACATACCTAACATATCTATAAATTTGATTTTTACAAATGACTAATCCCTGACATACGTTTCTTGATTGTCCTGTATAGTTTATGACAATAGCTTTCAAAAACCAGAAATTCACCCTACATTTGCAAATGACCTTTTGTAGGCACAATTGTTATAAAACAGTATGTGCCAGTCTTGACAGGTGAGGAAGACACACCATGCACACCTGGCAGGCTGTGGCATGGCATAGTGGAAAGTTATTAATATCATGCAGACATGCCATCTACATGGAAAGTTTTATTATTAAAGGGGGAGGGGAGAGGGAAGAGAGAGAATGGAGGGAGAGAAGGAGAGGGAAAGAGAGAATGAGAAGAGAAAGTGAAAGCAGAGGTGTGTGCAGCCTCGTGAAAAAGAGAGAGGTTGAGAAGAGGGAGGAGAGAGAAGGAGGAGGGGTTTTCTCTAAGAGGAGACTTTACCTAAGATGACATGGTCCAGATGCTGGTCAGTCCCCAAGGGGTGGGTCTAACTGCTAACATTCCCTACCATTCCTCCCTTTTTGATTATTATAAAAAGGTGAGTTATGGATAGCAAGTATGTGGGCAGAATGAGTGCACGAAATTCTCAAGACTACTTCCTGCTGCTTTGGGGGTGAAATGGGGAGGGGGAATTTGAGAGTTGGGGTCACACACAGTGGGAGGTGTGAGTGAAGAAGCATTCAGTTAGCTGCCATCCTGGATACCCCTTGAGGGAGGTAAGAAGCAGGTTGCTAGGGGAAAATGGATTGTTATCATTGGCCTCATGAGCAGGACTAGTCATGGGAAGAGTGATCACTGCCAGAAAGAATGGAACAGAGAAGTGCCCTGGTTGTACAGCAGAGGCAAGGGTGGGTGAGCCAGATGAAAGGGCAGATATCCCTTTGAGTCTGGAGAGGTGGTGCCAGCAGTGAAGTTCCAGGAGCTTGGGGGAACATGGCATGCCAAATAGGGAGTACAGGAGCCATCACATCTCCTGTTTCTCTGGAGGTGGGGAATACGTCTGTCCTTCCAGTATTCTCCCGGTTGGTGTCCTCAGTTGGTGGAGTGGCTGGTGGTATATCTGGAGGGCCTTTGAGAGTCTGGCCTTGGCATGAATCTGGCAGGAGGGGTGGATCTGTGCAGGAACCTGCAAGAGTTTTTAAAACAACTAGAACAGATTTACATCTTGGTATCATAGCAAAAGTTATGGCTTTGGGTTAGAAGGCATGAACATTTTCTAGGGCCTGGTTTCAGCCCAATGAAACACATCTTTAAATCTATAACCAGAAGTAATTTGCTGAGTGGCTGTGGTTGACTGAATGAAGAAGGAAGAGCAGGAAGGATTCTCTTTCCTGTCTAATGCAAACCTGTCTCTAAAAGCTGGGACAAGTAAAGACCACAGAAATTTAAGGACTCTCAAGACTAAATTCAGTGTTCTATCAGTTTATCAAAACTGCATTTATCAATGTTAAAATTCTGAACCTCTGAAGTCACATCTGAAACCAGTTTATCCTGTACTATGAAGTCTATGAATGAGTCACACCTGCCTGTACTTTTAACAGGAAACTCACTAATGAGCTACCAATGTGCTTGTAGCCTTGGAGTTGGGGGAGAGAGCCGAAAATTGGCAAACATCATCAGATCTGAGAAGGATAAGTAAGTGAACAGAAGTGAGATATCTTTCCTATCTTCACATAAACCAATGTTAAAGCATCTGCTTTTTATCTAATTCACCAGGAGATACTGAGAGCAGTCAGTGCAAAGTGATTTGATCCCTTGTTTGAATCTGGTAGCAAGGTGACCTGTGTCCAGACTCAGTGTGAGCTCCAAGAGAATGAGGCCTGTGAATTTCACGTAGAGAACAAAAAATGCAGCTGAAAGCCTTGGTTGCAGCTGTTGAATTGACAAAAACTGGTTGTCAAATGACACCAGAGATCTGAGAAGAATACATTCTACCTGATTTAGTGATTGAAAGTGGCAGAGACTTCCCTGTTGGCTACCTAGACAGCCTCATGTAGGCGGAAGTTTTCCTTTCTACCATGGTTTCTTGGTCCCAAGTAAACACATAGAGGCTTATATCATTTACACACTGTTTGGCCTATACTCAGGCTTTTCATTAACTAGCTCTTACAACTTAATTCAACCTATTTCTATTAATCTATGTTTTGCCATGTGGTTTTTTGGCATTACCTGTGTTGTATCACATCTTGCTTCCCTGGACAGCATTCAGCATCTCTCTGACTGCCTTCTTCTCCTTGTCTCTCTCTTGGATTCCCCACCTGGCTCTATTCTCTCTTGCCACAAGCCATAGAAGTTTCCTTATTAATCAATGGTAGCAACATAGATTCATAGCTTTCAGAATGACCATCCCAGGGCAGCCTCCCCAAGATCCTCAATGGTCATTGAGGGCAGAGGTCTCAGGGCAACATCAGTCTTTGGATGCTAGCCCTAGGCCTGCAAGGCCTCAGAAGATCTGACAGTTTTGGGGTAGGTACTTCTGGGGAGGACCAAACTACCTTGTCTAGGGAAAAGTGAGGCATTGAGCTTTCCAGAGTCCTGTTGTCCATGGTTTGAAAAAAGCCCTGGCAGCAGTTGTGGTGAAAGGCTGGTTTTGCTCAACAACTGGTGCTGCCACTCTGGAGCAAGTTCCAAGTGGAGGTTCTGTGCCAGTCCATCTTCTTTGGAGGAAATAAAGGTGCTGCCAGGAGCCAGCATGTCTCTCTATCATGAAGAACTTTTTAATTAAACATTCTAAATGCCATATTCTGCAGATCTCTGAGTATTTGAGGACTGTCTGTCTATTAGCTATGAATGGCTATCAGCTTATGTTCCCTAACAGCCTCCAATATGTTAGCAGCTTTCATATGACTAGGACTTATTGTCTCCTGAGAAAGCAAAGAAGAGTGTCATGGGAAAGATTCAGGGCCAAATGGGAACAAGAAAAACAGGGCTTGTTAGTTGGGTTGTGGCCCAACTCTGAGAAAAGAACCCTCTTAGGTGACCAGAAACTCCTTTACAGAATATATATCTGGTTTATCAAATCCTTATTTATTAAACATATGCCATCATTTGTTTAAATTCTCTAGAATCTTGGTGCTGAACATTTGGTGAAGAGATAGCTGTAAATCTCTAAGTTAGCTTTTGTTAATCTGAATACATCTTTTATAAGTTTCACTTTCTATTATCATATAAAGTATAGTATAAACCAGAGTTGAATCAAATATAGTTTTACCTTTCTATCATCATACAAAAAGTCTATACCAATCCAAAATATTTGAGGCTTGTTGGTATTTCGTAATGGCAGTTTTGTCATTATTGTGAATCTCAGTGCAAACATCTGACATGAAGGTGGTCCTAGGCTGCCCCTGTAAAAATTTCAAAGGAAGCAAGATCATTAAGGTGCTAGCTAAGACAGACCCTAGGGAGGTTTTCTTGTTGCATCTGCCTTTGTCATGGATGTACATTTTCAGCAAGGCCATGGAGTTTCTAATGATCCCTGAGTGGTTATCATAAAAACAGCATTGTCTGGCCCGGCGTTGGTGGTGCATGCCTTTAATCCCAGCACTCGGGAGGCAGAGCCAGGCGGATCTCTGTGAGTTCGAGGCCAGCCTGGGCTACCAAGTGAGCTCCAGGAAAGGCGCAAAGCTACACAGAGAAACCCTGTCTCGAAAAATCAAAAAACAAAAAACAAACAAACAAACAAAAACCAGCATTGCTCTCCTATGGCCTTGCTTAGGCTCCCTTGTTGAAGGAATGATAACCACCGGAACCAATTGAATAAGTTTTAGGTCAAGATCCCTTCTTACCTGGAGAACTGTTTTAACTAGAGAAGAGAATAATTTCTCTAAATATGTGACAGATTTTCTACTATATGTGACATCTCCATCTACTTAAGGCCCTGTTTTTCTGATCTTTGAGTACAGCCAGATTATCATCCTGAATGACATATAATCATAATAATTCTTAAGGCTACACAATACCTCTTTGATTCTACATAAAGTAGGTCAAGTATCTTTTCCTATTGTGGATCCAATTCAGTTAGTAAATCTATCAATTGACAGCTCTGGGCCCAGTTTCCTAGTATATCAATGGGCATTTTCGTAGACATTTTGTCCCCTATGCCAGGGAGTTTCTCTTTGACTTAGCCCTTTTAGTTTGTTTCAGGGGCAGGCATGATGTACTCTCTTCTATAGCTGCTACAAACTGAAAGACAGCATAGGTGGTCAGTGCCCAAAGAGAATAAAAGGCTAGTCAAAGGTATGCAGGGAATTTAGGCAATGGACCACTTATCAGAAACGTGATTATCTGAACAAGCTGTAGAGATGGAGAACAATCACATTGGCTAGGCTGGTCTACATCAGCCTTCAGCAAGTCCAGAGCTTGTGATCATTTGGAACAGGTTGCAGTCAGCAACGGATGCTTTGACATGTCTGCCAGCCAAATGGAGAGCTTTTGAGACATGTTCAAACTAGAAGTAGAAGTTAAAATTTAAGAACTTAATTGGAACTTTTAGACCCATAGATTTAGTAATTGGAAAGGGGAGACAGAAATAAAGAGAGAAAAAAAATGAGAAAGAAGAGGTGCCCATAGTTTCGTGAAAGGAGAGAGAGGGAGAGAGGATGGAAGAGAGAGAAAAGGGGGAGAGGTTTTCTCTTAAAGAGAACTAACTTTACATAAGATGATGTGGTCTGGACAATGGGTGGGTCCCCAAGGTGCAGGTATGAATAATAACATTCCCTAAAAACAATACCACAAACAAAAATAGAAACATACATACAATATGTTGTAACAAATAACCTTAAATTTTAATCAATAAACAAAAATCAATTAGAGTACAAACATATATACAGTGTAAAAAATAACTTTATATTTGTATCAATATACCAAATTCCTCTAGATGATAATAAACATCCATAACCCACAAAATAACCAAAAGTCTCCAAAACCACACTTGGGAATGTGGATGTCGTGTTCTCCAACATGCTTCCTGATGTCTGTAGATGAAGTATCTTTAGGGTCCCAGAGAGAAAATTTTGAGGTAATAACCAAGTCCTAAAAAGACCAGTAGTAAGCTTTGTTGATAGATATCACCTGTCAAATATCAGGAGGTCTTGCCTATTCAAACCTGACCTTGAACATGGAGACAAACAACTCAACTCATCCCCTATATGGGTTTTATCCAGGAAAGACATGGGCAGTGGGGAAAAGTATGTACTGGGGTGCTAGTTTAGAGGGTACCTGAGAGATGGCCAAACCAAGAGGTGGGTGGGCATTGGGACAGCAGATTGTCTGACAGCCACCATATGGTTGCTGAGAATTAAACTCTGGTCCTCAGCAAGGGTAGAAAGTGCTCTTAAGTGCTGAGCCATCTCTCCAGCATCTGCAATGGTTGATTTTCAGTTTCACACACTGGGTAGGGAGAGCCTCAGCTGAAGGATTGCCTGCATCATATTGGCCTGTGGGCACATCTTTTGGGCATTTTCTTTCTCTTTCTTTCTTTCTTTCTTTCTTTCTTTCTTTCTTTCTTTCTTTCTTTCTTTCTTTCTTTCTTTCTTTCTTTCTTTCTTTCTTTCTTTCTTTCTTTCTTTCTTTCTTTCTCTTTTTTAGTTTCTTCTTTTTTGAGACAGGGTTTCTTTGTGTATCTCTGGCTGTCCTGGAATTCACTCTATATACTGGGCTTGCCTTCAACTCGAATATTTGCCTGCCTCTGCTTCTGAGTGCTGACATTAAAACCATAAAAGATGTGCACCACCACTACCACTATCTGGCTCCATTCCTAGTTTTTTAAATGGAGTTTTTGGGCTACTAAGATGCAGCCTACGATGAAAGCCTGTAGACCTGAGATTGATTCCTGAAACCCATTTAAAAGTAGAAGGAGAGAACTGACTACACAAGACTGTCCTCTGACCTTCACATGTGCACACAAGTGCGCTCTCTTTTGATAACTCTCTCTCTCTCACACACACAACTTAACTTATTAGTTAATTAATTTAAATTTGAGTTTGTAATTATATCTACCTCATAGGTTGTGTCAGGTTCTTGGGACAGACTTCCACTTTGTTTATAAAGTTAACATGGAGGATTGTTGGGGACAGCTACTCCTGTCTGTGAGCACATGTCACTGCCAGCATCCCTCAAACCCAATCCCAGGAGCAATGCCTATATCTTCTTATGATCTCATAGCATTCACAGGAGAGGGACTTGTCACTTTGTCTGTCACTGCACTTGAGCTGGTTGAGGTGTTGAGCTAGCCCTTTCTCTTTGCCTCTGGGACAGCACTGATTCAGGCTCTGTCACCATCTACGGTAGCTCTGCAGGTCAGGGCTGTGTGTGAGGGTGCACATATTCTACTTCTGTGCTACACACACAGTAGTCACAGGCCCCGTGTGCTGACTGGACACTGTCAGAGCACAGCTACAGGACTATAAAGAAAAATCATTTGAGTCCTCCTTTCACTCAAGATGAAACTCCTTCTGGGGGTCACTCTGCTCAGAAGTGGCACTCTTGCCCCCTAAGAGTGAACCACATCTCCCTTGTCTTTAATGTACAGCCCCCTAATGGTCACATGTGAAGTTCTGGTTTGGGGTTACCTTTGGGATCCAATGGCCTTTGTGTTGGGGTTCTCTCATCCCCTTATGGTGACAACATCTGTCACCTTTACCCTCTAGGTCTGGACTCAGATGACTCCTTAGAAAAGTCCACTATATTCACCTACGCCAGCAAAGAATGTTCCTTGTATCTCTGCCATATTGCCCTGGGACAGGTTTACTTGGGTTTCAGGTTCCTTGGAAATTTTTTATTGTCCTTTTAAGAAATATTTACTTTTATTTCATGTGAATGAGCCCTTTCTCTGCATGGGTGTCTGTGAACTATGGGTGAGCAGTGCCTAAGAGGAGAGAAGAGGGGTCTGATCCTCCAGAACTAGGGTTGTAGACACTTGTGAGCTGCCATGTGTGTGCTGGAATCATGCCTGGGTCCAGTGCAAGCACAGGAAGTGCTCCTGGCTGCAGAGCCATCTCTCCAGCCCTTAATATTATTTTTACATTATCTTGTTATGTGACTCATGATGTCCTCCAACTCAAAATTCTAGTCCAGACTTGCCTCAACCTGCCAAGTGTTAGGATTACCTACTTGCCTAGCATGTGTCTGCAATTCTATTTTGATTGATTTTTCATCATAGGGTTTTGCTGTGTAGTAATAGCTGTCCTGGTACTCACTCTATAGACCATCCTGGCCTTGAACTCAGATATCCACCTACATCTGCAAGCAGAGTTGGGAACTACACAGTGTGTGTTCCACTGTACCTGGCTTCTCTTGAATTTTAATGGTGATCAAGTATCCCACTGCACACTGAATCTTTGTCATTTACCTACTCCTTAGCTGATGAACAGTTTGTTGTGTGAAATGCTGACTTTACAATGATGATCTGACCATTGTCCTTGTCTATGAACTGTGCATGGCCATACAACAGATTCCTTCTTTCTTCCAGTGTAAAACAATCAGCATTTGTTGTCTGCTTCTCTGGCTCAAGGTCTCAGCTAGAACTGTGATGTATCCCACTGCTGGCTAAGGTTAGGCTTTCACCTAGGCTTGAGTAGGGTTGGGGCAGCTTTCAAACTCAAGAGATGGTTGGATTGTTGGGCCATTGAACTAAGAGATCAGTTTGTCTCTGACTGCTGACTGGAGAGTGTTCTCAGCTCCTCAACACAGGGACCACAGGAGAGCTCACAGAGTGGTGGCTGTCTGCCCTGACAGTGAGAAATGAGCAGGCAAGCAAGGCAAAGGGCAATGTCTATAGACCTTATGTAGATGTAACCAACCGTCTTATTAAATAAGAAACACAGAAACAATGTAAAAGAGAAAGCCGAGAAGTCAGAGCTCAGAGCTAAAATCTCACCCTTCCTCCTGCTGTCCCAGCTTCGCGAAAAGAGAGCTACTTCCTGTTGGCTCGTTTTTTTATAGTATGTTGTTCTGCCTTCTCATTGGTTGTAAACCCAAACACATGACTGCCTCGTCACTGTCTGAATGTACAGCCCCCTAGGTCTTAAAGGCATATGTCTCCAATGCTGACTGTATCCCTGAACACACAGAGATCTTTTGGGATTAAAGGCGTGTGCCACCACCACCACACTCTTGCTATGGCTCTAATAGCTCTGACCCTGAACACACAGATATCTATGGGATTAAAGGCGTGTGCCACCACCGCCACACTCTTGCTATGGCTCTAATAGCTCTGACCCCCAGACAACTTTATTTATTAACATACAATCAAATTAATATTTCAGTACAAATCAAAATAATATTTCAATACAATTAGATTACCACCACAACCTTAACCCTGGGGAGTTAGACCAGCCAAGTACAGCTGTGTTCATTTATAGTGTTACCACTCAGAAGGTTGAGGACAAAGTGTTGCTTTGTTAGAGGCTAGCTTGGGTTACTGGGCAACTTCCCATCTCAAACAAGTAGACATCTTCCTGCTCAGGCTTCGTGACTTGAGTTTGGTCTCCAAGACCTACATAGTGGAGTAATAAAACCACCTCTCTAAAACTGTTCACTGACATCCTCATGTGTAGCATGACTTATGAGTGCTCCCAAATGCATGCTTGTGAACCTGTGTGCAGGCAAGCACACACACACACACACACACACACACACACACACACCTCTCTTCACTGCTCTCCCCATGCAGCATCTGGTAGGAGTCAAGGAGGAAGCTAGCAGGCAGGCATCAGACCCCTGGTAAAGCCAAGTGGAATTGATGGAGTGTGCTGTGCATTCATGCAGCAGGCGCTACTGCACACAGCATCAGCCCTCAGGCTGTGTGTCGGTTCGACAATGTGATCAAGTGTACCATGCCTGGAACTGATTTTGTGTCGGAGTACAATCACTATGGCTGCTTTTGTGGCTTGGGGGTGGGAGTTCAGATGCCACGGTGAATGAGTTAGTCATGTGAGTGATCCATGTGGGAGATTGGAGTTTTGGAGTTAGGTGGGGACAGGACACAAGCAGGGCATTTCATGAAGCATGAACAGGAGACATGCATGTTCACCAAACATCATATATTTTGTTTTGTTTCTTTCTTTATTTGTGTTTGTTTGTTTGTTTCCAGACAGGGGTTCTCTGTGTAGCCCTAGTTTTCCTGGAATTCCTTCTGGAGACCATAGTGGACTTCAACTCAGAGATCCATCTGCCTCTGCATACCAAGTACTAGGATTAATGGTAGAAACCACAACACTCCAGAGAAATTACTTTCAATAAATATATGCTTAATAATAATCACAGATTCTCAAGCCTCAGGACGATTTCTTCTGGAACATTGTGTTTAAGTCATGCTGACACGTTTGACAAAGATTGCAAGTGAGAACTGTCCTCCTGTAGGTCCATAATCCTCCCTCAGCTGTTCCTTCCTCTCTCCAGGTGATGCCAGACTCATGACAACTGCTACACCCAGGCAAAGAAGCTGTAAAGCTGCAAATTCCTCATAGACAACCCCCTACACCAGCTCCTACTCCTACTCATTCTTTGGAAATGAGGTCACCTGCAGTGGTAGGTTTACCACCCAGGACCTCTGGACTCTGATTGGCCCTGGGTGGATTTGGAAAGGTCAGGGAAGTAACAAGGACATTTATCATTTATCAGTCATTTCTTGGTCTCCTTTGACCTCACAACAGTCTTATCAGGTACATACTAAAATATAGATGAGGTCACTGATGAGGAAGATGAGGAAGGCAGGGTCACTTGCCCAACATCACCCAGCTTAGAAGTGATAGCATTTGGTTATGGAATGCAAATCTACACCATTTCAAAGCCTCTTTTAAAAAACATTGTAAGATTTTATGTATTTCTGGGGGAGGCATGCCTCTGGTACAACACAGGTGCGAAAGTCTGAGGACAATGCATCTGTTTTCTCCTTCAACTATGTAAGTCCCGGGGATGGAACTCAGGTTCAGACCTGGCATCAAGTGCCTTTATTCCCTGAGCCATCTTGCCTGTTCAATGCCTCTCCTGTTATCTGCTGTGTTATACTGATTCCATATTGACTAAACAATGGAGAGCTTCATCATTGGCTATAAGTCAGATACTGGAGTAAACACCTATGCAGGGCAAGATTTATCATTCCCATCTTACAAGTGAGAATTCAGAGGGCTGGGAATATAGTCCAGTGGCTAGAGTGCTTGCCTAGTATTCATAGACCTCTGGGTTCTACCTCCAGAATCTCTGAATTGAGTGTGATAATGCATACCTGTAATCCGACCACTTGGGAGGTGGAGGCAAGAGGATTGTCTTAAATCATATAATTTTTATTTTGAGACAGGGTTTCTCTGTGTATTTTTGGTGCCTGTCTTGGATCTTGCTCTGTAGACCATGCTGGCCTTGAACTCACAGAAATCCACCTGGCTCTGCCTCCCGAGTGATGGGATTAAATGTGTGTGCCACCACCAATGGGCCTTAAATCATATAAATTTATATGTGATAGTTTATATTTGTAGTTTTCTTGGTTTTAAATTAAATATATGTTTATTTCTTTATTTGTATAGGAATAGGTTGTCATCTCCTGTCTTCTTTATATTACTCTCTATCATGACTTTAGAAGCTGGGTGCTGTGTAACAATCCTTGTACACTAAATATGTATTGCTCTCATGATTAACAAAAAGCTGATTGGCCAATAGCTATGCAGGATTTTCAGGCAGAGAGAATGCTGGGAAGAAGGAGTTTGAGGAGTCTCGAGAGATGCAGAGAGAAGCAAGATGAATGTGTCATGTTGAAAGAAGCTACATGGCAGAGGGTAGATTAGTAATATGGGTTAATTTAAAATATAAGAGTAAGCCAGTAACAAGCCTGAGGTATTGATGGAGCATTTATAATTAATAAGGACTCTTTGTTTGGCTATTTGGGGAGCCAGCGGTTATGATGAAAAACTCCACCTACAGCTGGGCTCTAAATGAACAGGACACACACCTTTAGCTAGCCTGACTGACAAACAAATTTTGGGCATCTGTGCTCCCCACATCCCTAGTAGAGTTACAGATGCCCCAACCATGTCTTGCTTTTTATTTTATTTATTTAATTAATTTTTTTCGAGACAGGGTTTCTCTGTGTAGTTTTGGTGCCTATCCTGGATCTCATTCTGTAGACCAGGCTGATCTTGAACTCACAGATATCTGCCTGGCTCTGCCTTACAAAGCTGGGATTAGAGGCATGTGGCACCACCACCTGGTATCTTGCTTTTTAAAAATATACTTAATTTTATTTTATGTACAGTGGCTTGAGTGTTTCAGATCCCCTGCAACTGGTGTTACAGAGAGTTGTGGGCTGCCATGTGGATGCTGAGAATTGAACCCAGGTCCTCTGGAAGAGCAGCCAGAGCTCTAAACTGTGAGCTATTTTCCAGGCCCACATCTTGCTTTTTACATGGTTTCTGGACATCCTATGTAAGGCCCTCATACTTGTATGGCAACTTGTTTACCAACTGTGCCATCTCCCCAGCCCACAACAACTAATGTTCTTATTATAAGTGTGTTCCAGCATTTGACCAATCCAATGTATTTCCTGTGCTTTGTCTCTCAACCCCGAGTCTGCACTGATGGGAGGACCACCGATTTCTATTGGATACAAATGATAGGAAGCAGGGTCATGGGTTCCACTCAACTTCTTTCTTGTTTCTCTGCAGACAAAAAACAACCCCTGTGAGGACTTCATCTGCAACAGTGACTACCAGGCTGCCATCTGCTTCTCCAAGACTCCATACAACAAGTAGCACAAAGGAGTTCACTGTTAGACTTGTCACCTCAGTTACTGCCTACCCCATCCCCATCTCCCTGGTTGTCTTCATTATACACTGTACCCTCTAATAAAGAACCTATTGAAAGAACTCAGCTTTGGCGATTGTATTCTCTGTATACCAGACATAATTAGATCCTCAGAGAACATCATTCTGTCTAGTCTTGGAGGCTGAAGATGAATGGAGAAGACATTGCCATTTGGGGAGCACCTTGAGGAGTGAGTGATGAGCCTGGCCATGCCGTTCATCCCAGCACTCTGATACAGAGAAGAATAGGAATAGGCAAGTAGATCTCTTGAGTTCAAGGCCAACCTGGACTAAGAAGCAAGTTCCAGGGCAGGCAGGACTATTATACAAACAAACCCTGTCTCGAAAAACAACTAAAACAAAAGAAAATTCAGTCTGAGATATGTAGGGAGTTAGGGGCAGACAAAAGGGAAGAGAAGGGGTAGATCAGGCAGGGATGGGGACAGGAAAGAGGCATAGGGATTTGGGGGGGGCAGGAAAGAGAAGACAGGTGTGTAGGAGGGAAGAGAAGAGAGAAAGAAGCAGTGTCATGGGCACTAAAGGAACATCTTGTCCTCAAAAATACTGGACTCAAAGCACTTCTGCTGTGTGTGCTCATCATAAGAAGTTGGATACAGGAAACCAATCTGGACTGAGAGTAAATGTCCTGAAGGCAGGATTACATCCTGTGACCTTCCAGTCTTCACTTTGCCTAAACACACAACACAAGATAGTTATCCTGCTAAAGTACACAGCAGCCTAACTTTTTACAACAAGAAAAACAGAAGACTTCCTCTCTCTACCTTTTCATAGCATGGGACCTAGCAGGTAAAGCCAGGTTAAACTCTGATTACTTTGGCAAAGCAGATTTAGGAATAAGATGTATCATTGGCTGGTTTAAGGCTGTGTGGTTCTCTGTCACTCTTCTCCTTTAGTGAACAGCAGCCCAGTCCTCTGCCTTTCAACCCCCAACTCCATCCCCACTCGTGTCCCAAAGCTCAGGCCTCACCCCTCCCAAGGTTCAACCTGGTAAGCAACAGAGCCTCTTGCCCAGGCTCAGTGGCTGGTAATAGCTAGTAGTGACTGTACAGAGTACTGCTGGAAGTGTAGGGGATTGTGAGTATGGAAACAACCAACTCAACTTAACACTATGTGGTTTATACCCAGGGAAGAGGTGAGAAGTGGTGAAAAGGGTGTGCTGGGGTGCTAAGTTAGAGGGAACATGAGAGATGACTAGACACAGAGGCCAGAGGGCATTGGGCCAGCAGCCACCATATGTTTCTGAGAATTGAAGTCCGGGCCACAGCAAGAGCAGAAAGTGCTCTTCTGTGCTGAGCCATCTCTCCAGCCCCTGCAATGGTTGATTGTCAGCTTCACACACTGGGTAGGGAGAGCCTCAGCTGAAGGATTGCCTGCATCATATTGACCTGTGGGCACATCTGTTGGGCATTTGCTTTCTTTCTTTCTTTTTTAGTTTTATTTTTTAGTTTTTTTTAGACAGGGTTTCTTTGTGTAATTCTGGCTGTCCTGGAATTTATTCTGTATACCAGGCCGGCCTCGAACTGAGATATTCGTCTGCCTCTGCCCTCTGAGTGCTGACATTAAAGGCATAAAAGATGTGTACCACCACCACCACCACCACCACCTGCTACATTCCCAATTTTCAAATGGAGTTTGTGGGCTAGTAAGATGCAGCCTATGATGCAAGCCTGTAGACCTGAGTTTGATTCCTGGAACCCACATAAAGGAAGAAGGAGAGACCTGACTCCACAGAGTTGCCCTCTGACTTCCACATGTACATACAAATGCTCTCACTCTGTCTCTGTCTCTAACACTCACACAGACACATTAATTAATTATTTAATTAAAGTTCTAATTTGAAACTGGAATCTACCTCAAAGGCTGTCTCAGGTTCTTGAGACAAACTTAACACAGTGCTTATACAGTTAACATGGAGGATTTCTGGGGCTAGTTACTTGTCCTGGGGACCATACATCACTATCAGCATCTCTCAGATCCAACCACAGCAGCAATATCTATATCTTCTTATCACATCAAAGCATCTACGGGGGAGGGACTTGTCATTTTTCCAGTCACTGCACTTGAACTAGTTGGGGTGTTGAGCTAGCCCTTTCTCTTTGTCTCTGTGACAGCACTGATTCAGGCTCTGTCATCATCTACAATAGCTCTGCAGGTCGGGACTGTGTGTGAGGGTGCACATATTCTACTTCTGTGCTACACACACAGTAGCCACAGGCCCCGAGTGCTGACTGGACACTGTCAGAGCACAGACATAGGACTATAAAGAGAAGTCACTGAGTCCTCCCCTCACTCAGGATGAAACTCCTTCTGCTGGTCACTCTGCTCACAGGTAGGACCCTTGTCCCCTCTGGGTGCCCCCATCTCACTTTTCCTCAATGCAAACCTCGCTGGTTATGCCTCAAGTTCTGGTTTGAGGTTCCTGTTGGGGTCTAATAGCCTGTGGGTTGGAGTTCCATGCTCACCCCACGTTCACAACAGCTAGCACCTTTACCCTCTAAGTCAGACGATCCCTTAGAAAAGTCTACTACATTCACTAGCCTATGCAAAAAAAGCCCCTTCTGCATCTACCATAAGCCCTGGAACGTATTTCCCTGGAACTTAGGTGCCCTTAAATTGGATTTTCTTGTAATTAATTTTTTTTTTATCTAACTTTATGTGTTTGAGTGTTTTGCCTGCATGTGTGTCTGTGAACTGTGTGTGAGCACTGCCTACAGAGGCAAGAGGAGGGGTCTGATCCTCAGAACTATGGTCATAGACAGTGGTGAGCTGCCATGTGGGTGCTGGAACCGAGCCTGGGTCCTATGCAAGTGCAGCAAGTGCTCCTGACTGCAGAGCCATCTCTCCAGCCCTGATGATTATTTTATTTCCCTGATCTTACTTTGTGGCTCATGCTGTCCTCCAACTCAACATTATGTCCAGATTAAAAGCTTTCTGCCTCACCTTCCAAGTGTTAGGATGACATACATGCCACACTTGCTTCTGCAACATATTTTTTCTAAACATGGCTCTTATCTGTCCTGTAACTCACTCTATAGATTAGGTTGGCTTTGATCTCAGATTCCACCTGCCTCTAGCTCCAGCGTGCTGGGATTAAAGTCCTATGACACTGTCCCCAGGTAACCTTGAACTTCTTATCCACCTGCCTCAGCCTCCAGAGAGCTGGGATTACAAGGTGTGTCTTTCACTGTACCTGGCTGCTCCTTTATTTTAATGGTGATCAAGTATCCCACTGTATTCTGAATCCTGGTCATTTACCTACTCCTCAGCTGATGAACAGTTTGTTGTGTCAAATGCTGACTTTACAATGATGATATGACCATTATCCTTGTCTATGAGCTGTGCATGGCCATACAACAGATTCCTTCTAATTCTTCCAGTATAAAACAGTGAGCATGTGTTGGCTGCCTCTCTGGCTCAAAGTCTCAGCTAGAACTGTGATGAATCCCACTGCTGGCTAAGGCTAGGGTTTCACCTAGGCTTGAGTAGGGGTCGGGCAGCTTTCAATCTCAAGAGATGCTTAAATTGTTGAGTTATTGATTTAAGAGGTCAGTTTGTCCCTGGCTGCTGACTGGAGAGTGTTCTAAGCTCCCCAACACAGGGACCACAGGGCAGCTCACAGTGTGGCAGATGTCTATCTTGACAGTGAGAAATGAGCAGGCAAGCAAGGCAAAGGGCAATGTCTATAGAACTTAGTCCTGACAGTCAGCCCCGCCTGGTACAGTGGAGTACATTTATAATCCTAACACTGGGGAGGCTGAGGCCAGAAGGTTGCCACAGAGTTGGAGGCTAGACTGGGTTACCAGGCAGCTCTCTGTCTCAAACAAGTAGACACTTTCCTCTTAGGCCCGGTGACCTGAGTCTTGGTCTCCAAGACCTACAAAGTGGAGGGAGAAAACCCAACTCCCTAAATCTGTGCTCTGACTTCCTCATGTGTAGATGACATTTATGAGTGCTCCCATGTGTTTGCTTTCACCTGTGTTGGGACACACACACACACACACACACACACACACACACACACACACACACACACACACACCTCTATTCACTGTTCTCCCCATGCACCAGCTGGTAGGAGTCAAGGAGTAAGTTAGCAGGCAGGCATCAGATCCTTGATATAGCCAAGTGGGACTGATTGAGTGTGCTGTGCATTCTTGCAGCAGGAACTACTGCACAGAGCATCAGCTCTCGGGCTGTTTGGAAGTTCAGCAATGCGCTCCAGTGCACCCTTCCCTTGGTTAATCCCTTTCCAGACTACAACTACTATGGCTGCTACTGTGGATTCTTGAGATTCCTCGACCCAGTGGAAGACTTAGACAGGTGAGTGATCCACTTGGTGGGACACTGGAGTGTCTGTATTAGGGTGGGGCCCAGACACAAGCAGAGCATCTCATGAGGCATGAATAGGAGACATGCATATTCACCAATCATTGTATATGTTGTGTTGTTTATTATTATTTATTTTTCTTTCTTTGTTTATTTTTCCCATAAAGAGGTTCTCTATGTAGCCCTAGTTGTCCTTGAACTCTCTCTAGAGACCATGCCCACCTTGAACTCAGAGATCTTCCAGCTTCTGCCTCCTGAGTTCTGAGGTTGAAGGTGTGCATCACCACCCACAGCATGTATTTTCCCCTCTTGTCATGCAAAGAAATCAGTTCAAGAGGACACTGTATCTAGTGGTCCCCCAAGTAGAATGTGTGAGGTGTTAATAGTGGGTAATGCTGCCCTCAGTCACTAGTCTAGGGCATGGCCAACCATCTCAGCTCCCATCAGAGTGTCAGCCTTGGCTTAGAAAAGTCACCAAAAGTTCAGAATGTGTAATTTCACTGAACTCCTACAACTTTCATCAAAAATCACTGTTTTTGATACAGGATCCCACTTATATATTCTGGCTGATCTCAAACTCAGAGATCCATCTGCCTCTGCCCCCCAAGTACTAGAATTAATTGTAGACACCATCACACTTCACAGAAGTTGCTTTCAATAAATATATGCTTAATAGAAATCATAGATTTCAAGTCATAGGACAATTTGTTCTGGAACATCATGTTAAATCATCCTCACATGTTTCAGAAAGACTGGAGGGGAGAATTGACCTCCTGTAGGTCCATTCTCCTTTCTTAGTTGTTCCTTCCTCTCTCCAGGTGCTGCCAGATTCATGACAACTGCCTTGCTCAGGTCGATAACCTGGAAAACTGTGCAGTCCTCATAAGGAACCCCTACACCAGCTCCTACTTATACATATGTTCTGGGAGTGAGATCACCTGCAGTGGTAGGTTTACCCTATGGGAACCTCTGAGTTCCTGGGCATCTTTTCAAGGGGCAGAAGTAACAAGGACAGTGGCCACTTAGCAGTCATTTACTTGATCCCATTTGACATTACAACAGCCTTATCAGGTAGATACTAAAATATGGATGAGGTTTGATGCGGTAATCTGATTAATATTTTTTAATAAAAAAAACAGGAGTCACATATTAGCATAAGAACGAGAAGATCAGTGAACAGGGAACAGCTGCCAGTTGCTTCCTACCTCTTCCGTTCCTCCTTCCAAAATGATGAAATTCTCTTTCAGCCATGACTTGACACTTCCTGTTTCAATTCTGTCTAGAGTCCTTCAAACTTCTATGGTTAGCTAGTGGCTAGCTCTGCCCTCTGACTCCAAGCAAGTTTTATTTGTTAGAACACAATAAAAATATCACAAACATTTCCTTGGTTTTGTCTAAGCAAAAAGGAATGGTTTTTTTTTAACTAACATAGTAAAACCATATACAATAAGTACAATAACTATAAACAAATATATACAGACAACAATTACATTAACAATGTCTAGTCCATTTGCATTTGCCAAATTGAGAAAAAAATACTCCATTATCTATCTTTTGTTGGCAAGTTCAAAGTGCTGTACCTAATTCATTTTCTACCTTAACTTGCATTACCAACCCCAAACTATCTTTTATGCCTCTCAACCTTATGCACTCTATATCTCTTTTGTGAGGTGAATTTGTTAGCAAGGAAAATTATAACTATAACTGTGCAGTCTTCCACTCCTTCAGAGACCTGAGAAGGAAATATTACCTGAGTAAACAGGAAGTGCAGAGCAAACAACTAAGTGCTGGAAGTGCAGAGTAAAAAACTAAGAAATGACAGAAACAGTTCCCCGAGGTTCCTCTGTAACCTTGGGACATCCTTCTTCATCCTACGGGTCTAGAACATCTGACAGACTTTTCTGTGAAACAGGACTTTTAAAGGGCTGTCCTACCTTGTCTTTGCAAAGGTTGGCAGTCACTTTCTTTTGTGTCCTGTTTGTTCAATTTGGACAGCATACTGTCAGCAGTTGAGGTAAGGGCAGCTTTGGGCCGTGTGGCTAAGCTTTGCCATGAAGAAAGTAAACAATATATGGAGTTTCTTTGATGTCCATAATCTTCTCTGAAGTAGATTGGTCCTGCTAGGAGCAGACATGTCTCATTGTCACTAAAAAAATTATGTTATTGAAACATCTTAAATGCCATATTTAGTATCTCTGAAGTGTTTGAAGACCACCTGTCTATCTAAAATATATCTCTGTTTGACTTCAAAACATACAAAACATGACTGCAAGTTTGATTGTAATAGAGGGCTAATTACTAACCTGTATTTCTTTATTATCCTAAATAATTTGTAATAATGGTTTTCAAGGACTAGCTATTTACATTACATTGTTAAATGAACTGTATGGGTACAATACCTTGAACAAGAATAGTAAGGTATGTACAATATATTATAACAAAAATAACATTAAATTTGCATCAATATTAAAAAATCCACATCAATGTCAAATATTTAAGGCTAGTAGTTTCTTTTTTGGTTTAAAAGTAGAGTCAATAATTTACATTTTTATCCTATCATTTATATATCCCCCTTTTTCTTTTCAGAACATGATCTCTGAACCTGATCTCCTTTGTTCAGCTTTTTTCCTGACCATCACCATTAACAACTTGTAACCAAAACCCCTAAATAATGACAGATATCCATAACCCACTGAATGACCAAAACCCACCCATCCCACCTATGGGAATGTGGGTGTTATGTTCTTAAAATTGCTTCTTATTTGGGGGGGGGTAATGGCATCTTTAGGTGACCCTGTCTGGAAAGACAAAAATAAAACCCTGCCCCCAACCCTACCTTTGGGGAGTTTCCCTTTTGGCAAGTTATATCAGATCAAATGAAAAGCATTTGTTAGTCTTATAAGTTAGTTTAGATTGAATGGTCATGCTGTTTGATGAACTATCACCTCTTCTATACAAGAAGTCTCTCTTGGCTGGCCGGTGGTGGTGCTCGCCTTTAATCCCAGCACTTGGGAGGCAGAGGCAGGCATATCTCTGTGAGTTTGAGGCCAGCCTGGGCTACAGAGTGAGTTCCCGGACAGGCACCAAAACTACATGGAGAAACCCTGTCTCGGAAATAAAAAAAGAAGTCTCTCTTGTTCAAATGTAATCTTTATCAATTTTGATGCCATCCTTATTTTTGTTCTCCTGAGAAAACAAAAGTAAAACCTCTTCCCCAATATAACACATATTCTGGTTTCATTTTGGGGTTAGTACCTCTTTAAAGTATATAGGATGGTGTAATTCAGCAGTTTTTTTCTATTATCCAGTGTCTGTCCACAGCTGTCTATTCATTCTCATTAACATTTAGAAAAGTTAAAGTTAATAATGCATTGTGCGATCTATTTATGCAGGTCTTTATTACTTTCTTTTTATTAAGCATATCTTTTAGAGTTCAATTAGATTCTTCTATAACTGCTTGCCATGTAGGATTGTGTGGTATACCTGTAATACGTTTTATTTTGTAATATGCAAAAAACTGTTTAATTTTTCTAGAGACATATGCTGGAGCTTTGTCAGTCTTAATTTGTACAGGTATTCCCATGATTGTCATCATAACTTCTAATAAATGTGTGATTACACAATCAGCCTTTTCAAACTCATAGGATTTTCCTTTTGAAATCCTGAATAAGTATGTATGGTATGGAGTCATCTTTTAATTTACCAAACTCTCCAAAATGAGCTACACCTATTTGCCAAATTTCATTTACCCTTTTGGTTAGTTTGCAGATAGTAGAGTTTGGTAATAAAAAAAAATAGTAGAACATTTCTTATAATGTCCATGACTTGTTGCCAAGTGATGGAAAAAAAATTGTTTCAAGCCCTTGCTCTTGACATTGTGTTTCTTATGAAATTCTGAGGCTTCTAGCACATTTCCTACCAATAGTTGATCAGTTTCATCATTATCTTGTGCTAGGGGACCTGGTGGACCAGTGTGGGATATGATATATATTGTATATAAGGGATGTTTTTTAATTCTGGTTATCTTGTAACTGAATAAACAACAAAATCAATTATGAATCATCTGGAATAAATTTAGCAATTTAATATGTAAAACAACTTTCTTTTTTATTGTAATTATTTATTCTTTTTTATTGTTAGATCTTTTCTTTTATTTATTTTATTTTACAATACTATTCAGTTCTACATAACTTTTGGCTAAGATCAAGTGTAAAAAAACAACCCTTTCTTAATATTGAGAGTCAATAACTATATTAAGATGTTCTGGAAATCTATTAATACCTGATTTGTTTGGACCAATCTGGAACATAAGGGCTACAGATATTGGTTTTCCCTGTACAATGTGAGGAAAGATCCAGTTAGCTGTCTTTATAAACTGAATTCTCTTACTTTTGGAATATTTATTGCTAGTCTCTCACAAAAAATTACTGGAAGCTCTTTGCCAATGTTCATTTTCTGTCCATGAAGAGGAAATTTCCACAATAATAAAAGGTACTACAATTTCTGCTGGGTCCATTCCTGCCAATTGACAAAGCCTCAATTTTCCTTTTAGATTCAACTCAGAAACCTTTTCTACATAGGTCTTTAATGTTTTATTCTGTTTGTGTGTTAAAAATACCCATTATAAGATATTATCTTCTCCCTGTATTTACCTTCCTATTGGAGAATGCAGGGAAGATTGAATAACCAGAGTACAATTAAGCTCTGGATCCAAACAATCCATATGTGCATCCTATAATTTGTTTTCTGCCAAAGATAATTCTCTCTGCCTCAGCTTATTATTTTCTTGGATGCTGGGAGCAATCCCTGGTGGTGGATGCGTCCTGCAGAGGGTGTAAGAAATGAGCCAGGCCATGGTGGTCACGAGAATCTTGCAGCCTGACTGACTAGCAGCCAGAGTGTTTATTTATACAGAATTTAATTAGCAGGAATACATTCTTGATGTTCCAAAACATAGATCATATTATTTTTTTTTTGCGACATGTGTTTCACTTCCTTTTGCTCATCTTTTAGTCATCATTAATAAACTATGACAGAACAGAGTTATCATTTCCAATTATTTTCCCTCAAGTTTTGACATCATTAATAAACAGTTATCATTCTCACTCATAAAACCCATAACCCAATTTTTGAGAATCTAGGGGCATATGACAGCCTGTGCTCAGGCTGGTTGTTTTGGTTGCTTCAAGGACACTAGACCAAAACAAAATCTTCAACCACCCTGGGCATTTTGCCATGTCTCAGGGAGTGTATTACTAATTCTTAGTGGTCAGAGTGCTCAGGGAAAATCCTCAGGCTAAAGCTGCTGCTGTTTTTATTCAAATCCTGGCATTATACAATGTTTATATTTTATATCATTATTGAATTTGGCATTCTGTTGTTCCTTGACATTATAGTGGCTCTAACTTTTAAGAGAGGGAGGTCCTGACTTCTTATACTTTTATCATCTTTCCACTCCATACTTTGCTCATCAGTATGTCTCTATGTAGGGCAGAGTTGTATGCCACATAATTGTCTGAGTGTACAGTGGGAAGAGGCTTGTAATCTGAGCTGTGGCCAACTCCTCTAGCCCACCAGATCTTGTTGGCCTTTTTAATTTTACTTAGTTTTGAATATATTGTTCCAGTGTAAGTACAGGGACAGATGTTTCAATAATGTCTCATAGCCACATGAAGAGACCTCTGGCTTCTTTATGTGTCAGAACCTCCAAGGCAGAAGGAAGTCCTTCAAGTAGATAAGGATATCTCCCTCAAAGTGGTGGTGGTGGTGGTGAGGGGAATAGTATGTTCAGGAATTTCCTGGGTAAGCTTAGAAGCAGCATTCCTAGGAGAAGGCATAAATGATTCATAAGTTATTTCCATCAATCTAATATCCCCAAATTGTACAAATATTAAAAGTGCCCCAAGTATGTAACAGGTGGAGATGAAAACCAAAGGTGGCATGGCAGACATCATGTGGCTCAGCTCTGGTGGATCGTTGTCAAGCAACTGTGTTGCCTTTATGACTTCTGCCATTCTTTCAGATGTGACTGTGCCACTTGGACTATTTAAGTCTTTGTCACCTTGTCAGGTTTGAAATAAATTAGTTAATTCTTGAGTTGTTAATCCAATTATTGCAGTTGACAGGTAATGTCACCATGCTAAGACTAAGAGTCTGCAATTGATCTCTACTGATTAGTACCTTTTGGGGTTGAATATTTTTGTAAACCTGTTTTATATCCTAGGTAATTAATAGTGTGCCCTCTTTATATTTTTGGGAGCAATTTGTAATCCCCAACAAGGTAAAGTTTTCTTTACTTCTTCAAACATTTTCTCTAAGGTATCTATTTTGAATCCCCTAGTAAGATATCATCCATATAATGGTAAATTCTAGATGGAGGAAACTGATTATGAAATATTTCCAATGACAGTCATCAAAAATATTGGTACAGTTAGGTCAGTTTAGCATCCCTTTTGGGAGAACTTTCCACTGATATCTTTTAATGGGATGGAAATTATTGTAAGTAGGCAAATGTGAAGGCAAATTTTTCTCTATCCTGCTCTTGTAAAGGTATAGTGAAGAAACAGTCTTTTAAATCAATCACTATAATAGACCATCCTTGAGGTAACAGAGAAGGCAAAGGAATTCCGGGCTGTAGAGAGCTTATCAGCTGAATTACTTCATTTTTGGTTCTCAAATCTATTAGCATTCTCCATTTTCCAGATTTCTTCTTAATGACAAATAAAGGAGAATTCCAAGGATTAGTTGATTCTTCAATATGTTGACTATGTAACTACACCTGTACCCATTGTTCTAAGGCCTGTAATACTTATGATGTCAAAGGCCATTGGTTCACCCAGATAGGTCTGTCTGTTAACTATTTTAAAGGTAGGGCTGTTGGTAACTTTGAAAGATCAGCATTTTTTATTCCCTGTTTATGAACAACCTAAATGGTCAGTGACTGATCTTCACAACACTTTTTAATATTTGTCCCAGAAACATTTGTTAGTTTATGATTTGTTCCTGAGATTGGAGGAATGTTAATCTGGGCATTCCATTGCTGTAACAAATTACATCCCCATAAATCTTTTGCTATGTTAGCCAATTATGGCTCTAATTTTCCTCTCTGTCCTTCTGGCATATCTTGACTTTATTTTACCTGAGATAAAGTTCCAATCCCCAAAAGCTGAACATTTACCTCCTGAAGAGGCCAATTTGGATGACAAGATTTTGGTGTCATTATTGTTATATCTGCCCCTGGTGTCTACAAGACCCTCAATTACAATGTCATTTATTCATATTTTTTAACTTTGGTCTTGATCATGTAAAGAAGTTTGGCAAAATATTTGCTTTATGGTTTTACCTGGAATTTTTGTTCTATCTTCTAAAGTTGTTATTTAATCCAGAGCAGTATGTTTTTTTTTTTTTTACAATAGTCATTATGAATTTAATTTGCTCTGGGAAGAGTTTCCACAAGTTGATGGGGAATGCCTAAACCAAATTTGACATGAGGGCCAACAAGCATCCCCCCCTCCAAGATTTTTCCAATGGCCTTGTTGATTTGCATTTATTGTTCCAGGTTCTGCCTTTGCTTTATCTTCTCCACAAAGCAGAGACTTTCTCTTTGGATTATTCCTAGAAAAATCATTGTTTCTAGGAATTCCCTATCTACAATCCCTTTTTAGGTGAACTTGTTTAGCACAATTATAGCATCTGACATTTTGATTATTCTTCAAGCCTCTAGAAATCATCTCTCCTATCAAGCATCAACATGGTTATAAGATTCAATATTGATTGTATCTTTGATCCATTCCTCTGTGGGTGCTGGTCTTGCCTTTAAAGGCCTAATTACTCTTTTACATTGTGAATTAGCATTTTCACATGCAATGATTTAATTATTATTTATCTAGCTTATGGATTTGGTATCATTCTATTTTCAGATGAAGTCAATCCTCGTGAAAAATTAGTGAACTTTTCTTTTGGGCCCTGTATACCTTTAGTAGTAAATGACACAGTTTTCTTTCCAAGTTCTTCAGCTCTGTCGTAAGCATTCAAAGCTGCTTCATGCCATAGAGCCAAGATATGGTCATCATATATAGACTGTCTTTATACATCAGCATAATCACCCTCTCCAAGCAGCTGGCCTTGGGAAATTTCTACACCCCAATCCCTACTTCATTGTTCCATGACCTCAACCTCATATTCCCACTAGGTCTTTCACTGTAATTGAGGACCAGGTTCCAATACTGTTAGAACCAAGTCTTTCCATTTTTGTGGGATAATACTGTTACTAGTTGACCATGAATTTAACATCTGACTCACAAAAGGAGAATGCTACCATATGAGACTATCTCTTCCTTAAATCTCCTCAAACCTAACATTTCCATAGGAATCCAGTCAGCTCTTATACAGCCTTGGGGATTCCTGTCATTTGATAGTTCTTCCTGTTTGGTGACTGGATAAATTAAGGTTGAGATTTTTGATAACCTTGGACTGTTTCTTTCTAATTTCATAATGTGATGGTAATATTGGTTCTCTCTTAAATTCCTCTGTCTTTGTCTGAATATCTCTATGATCTGTTTAAATGAGTTTTTCCTAAGTCTTCTAACTTATTACTCAAAATTGCATTTTTTTTCTTTAGTAAGTAGTTGTAAGGCTTGCATATTATCAGTCAATTTCTGACATTTGGCCTTGATATCAACTAACTTTTTTAGGGATAAAGCAAGAATTACTAAGCTGATAATGCTTATATTTAACATTATGTAAATCACAGTTAATTTAATTACCCCTTATTTAATTGTTCCATTTTATTTGTTTATTTATTTTTCAATTTTTTATTAAGAAATTTTCGACTCACTCCACATACCACCCACAGATCCTCCCTCCTCCCACTCCCAGCCCTCTCTCCCAAGCCACCCCACATCCCCACAACCCTCAAATCAAGGTCTCCCATTGGGAAACAGCAGAGCCCAGCACACTGAACCTAGGCAGGTCCAAGCCCCTTCCCACTGCACCAAGGCTGTGCAAGGCATCACACCACAGGCACCAGATTCCCAGAGGCCTGCCCATGCACCAGGGACAGATCCCGATCCCCCTGCCTGGGTGCTCCCCAAACACTTTGAGCCAAACAACTGTCTTCCATATCCAGAGGGCCAAGTCCAGTCCCATGGGGGCTCCACAGCTACCAGTCCATAGTTCATGGGCTTCCATTTTTAAAACATCCATTGTGGAATCATACAGAGACCTAATTCCCTCCATCATAATAGTGTTTCCTAATTTATATCCTGGGAAAAAACTCTCTTTCTCTTTCTTAACTAATTTCCCCCTTTAAAAAGTCCCAGTTGTCTCACCAAATCTGCTGATGGTGACATTGAAGTGTGAGACCAAGATTGCTGTGAAGCACATCTGGGCAGAGAACACATGTGATGCACAGCCTGGCTGAGAACAGCTGCCCCTGATCAGATGTCAGCATCCTGAGGACAGGGTCCAGGGGAAGTCCACAACCCACAGGAAAAAGTGACCAAAGAGCCAGCAGTCTGAAAGGCAGATACAAGGGAATGCACAAAAGCAGTACATGTGATTGGCAGAAAGTGAAAACAGAGCTGCCTGAAGACAGAGTTGTCCAGTGGTGAGGGATGAACTCCAGTGGTTTTTGGAGCCCAAGCGCCTGTCGAGTTTGGGGCTTGTGGAGATTCTGTAGGAAAACTGCAACAGGAAAATCCCAGATCTACTCAGAGGGCTTGGGGAAGAAAAGGAAAAGTCAGCAGGCTACATGGCGACTCCTGCAGGTGCAACTCCCACGAACAGCTCTGACAGATGCCCGTGGCTGTAAAGCCTTGGGCAAGTGGCTGTTTCCTGAATTCAGTTGTGAATGTTAAAATTCCCAAATTTGAACACCAGATGATTTGTTAATCTAATTAATCTTTATCAATGAAAAAACTAGGAGTCAAATATTGGGGCAAGAACCTGAAAGATGAGGGAACAGGGAGCAGCCCCCAGTTGCCTCCTTCCTCTCCCATTCCTTCATCCCAAAGGGCTGAACTCCTTTCTCTGTCCCACCTTACCACTTCCTGACTCCTCTCTGTCTACAGTCCCCCAAATCTATTGTCAGCAGTGGCTAGCTCCACCTTCTGACTCAAAACAAGCTTTATTTGTCAGAACACATTCAGAATAACATACAAGAGGTCCCTGATGGGGAAGATGAGGAAGCCTGAGCCAGATGCCCAAGGTCAACAACTTAGAAGTGATAACATTTGATTCTGGATCAATCATCTACATTATTCAAATCCCTTTTCAAAACATTTAAAGTTTTTATATGTTTGTGGGTTAGGCATGCCTGTGCAACTTCACACTGGTGGATCTCTGAAGGAATCTTTACTCACGTTCGAGCATGTGAGTCCTGGGGATGGAACTTAGGTCCAGACTTGGCAGCAAGTGCCTTTATTCCCTGAGCCATCTTGGCTGTCTAAAGCCTCTCCTCTTAGCTGCTGTGTTATACTGATTCCATATTGACTAAGCAATTGAGAGCTGCATCATTGACCATAAGCCAGATACTGGAGTAACCACTTATGCAGGGCAAGATTTATCCCTCCCATTTTACAGATGAGGATTCAGAGGGCTGGGGATATATATAGCTCAGAGTGCTTGCCTAGCATGCACAGAGCCCTGGGTTCCACCTCCAGATTCCATGAATTGAGTGTGATGGTGCACACCTGTAATCCAGCACTTAGGAGGTAGAAGCAGGAGGCTTGTCTTAAATCATATAATTTTAGAAGCGGTAGTTGATATTTGTGGTTTTCCTGG
Source organism: Peromyscus maniculatus bairdii (assembly GCF_049852395.1). Taxonomy (NCBI): domain Eukaryota; kingdom Metazoa; phylum Chordata; class Mammalia; order Rodentia; family Cricetidae; genus Peromyscus; species Peromyscus maniculatus. The sequence goes on from NC_134874.1 coordinate 6,219,615, forward strand.
TTTAGCATTAAGTATCTGTGTTTATTTATTTTTATGTATAGGAATGAGTTTACATCCTGTGTCCTATTCAGTCACTCTCCACCATATCTTTAGAGGCTGGGTCTCTCTCTCACTAAACAGGACACTCAACCTTAGCCAGCCTGACTGACCAACAAGTTTGGGGCATACATGCTCCCTACTTCCCAATAGAGTTACAGATGTCCCAAGCACATCTTGATTTTTACATGGGCTCTGGGTTCCTAGCTCAGACCCTCATGATTGTATGGCAACGACTTTACCAACTGTGCCATCTCCCCAGCCCACAACAATTGATGTTTTTATTATAAGTGTGTTCCTGCAATTTGGACAACCCAGTGTCCCTTTGTGTGCTCTGTCTCTCAACCCCCAGTCTGCACTGATGTTAGATGCACCACTGTCTTTTGGTTGCAAATCATGGCGAGCAGGGACATGGACTCCACTCAACTTCTTTCTTGTTTCTCTCCAGAGGAAAACAACCCCTGTCAGGCCTTCATTTGCAACTGTGACCGCCAGGCTGCCATCTGCTTCTTCAATACTCCATACAACAAGCAGTACAAACGAGATAACTGTTAGACTTGTCACCTCAGTTACTGCCTACACTGTCCCTGCCTGCTTGTTTGTCTTCACTATACATGTGCCCTCTAATAAAGCACATATAGAAAGAGCTCGACTGTGGTGATTGTAGTCTCTGTCTATGAAACATAACTAGATCCTCACAGAACCTCATTCTGTACAGCTCTGGAAACTGAAGATTAATGGAGAAGACATTGCCATTAGGGGAGCACCTTGAGGAATGAGTGATGAGCCTGGCCACGCCGTTCATCCCAGCACTCTGATACAGAGAAGAATAGGCATAGACAAGCAGATCTCTTGAGTTCAAGGCCAACCTGGACTAAAAAGCAAGTTCCAGGACAGGCAGGCCTCTTACACGAACAAATCCTGTCTTGAAAAACAACTACAACAAAAGAACACTTAGCCTGAAATATGTAGGGTGTTAGGGGCAGACAGAAGGAAAAGGGGAGGGGGAGACGAGACAGGAATGGGGTCAGGGAAGAAGTGTAGGGATGGGAGGTGAGGGAAAGAGAAGACAGGTATGTAGGAGGGAAGAGAAGAGAGAAAGACGCAGTGTCACATGGGCACTAAATGAACATCTTGTCCTCCAAAATACTGGACTCAAAGCACTTTTCTGTGTGCTCATCATAAAAAGTTGGATATAGGAAACCAATGTGGACTGAGAGTAAATGACCTGAGGGCAGGATTACATCCTGGTGACCTTCCAGTCTTCACTGTGCCTAAACACAAACCACAGGATAGTTGTCCCTATAAAGTGCACAGCAGAATAACTTTGTACAAGTAACAAAACAGAAGACTTCCTCTCTCCACCTTTCCATAGCGTGGGACCTGGCAGGTAAAGCAAGGTTAAACTGTGGTTACTTTGGCAAAGCAGATTTAGGAATAAGATGTCTCACTGGATGGCTTAAGGCTACATGGTTCTCTGTCTCTCTTTTCTTTAGTGAACAGCTGCCCAGTCCTCTGACCTTCCACCTCCACCCAGAGCTTACTGCACAGGTACAGTGACTTGTAATAGCTGGTAGTGACAGTCCAGAGTCTTGCTTGGAGGGTAGGGGGATCAAGAGCATGGAGACAACCAACTCAACTCAACCCTACATGGTTTTTATCCAGGGAAGAGTGAGAAGTGGGGAAGGGAGGTGATGGGATGCTAAGTTAGAGGGAACATGAGAGATGACTAGACCCAGAGTCCAGAGGGCACTGGGCTAGCAGACATTGTTCAACAGCTACCATGTGGTTCTGAGAATTCAAGTCTGGGCCACAGCAAGAGCAGAAAGTGGTCTTAAGTGTTGAGCTATCTCTCCTGGCTCTGTAATGGGTGGTTGTCTGCTTCACACACTGGGTCAGGAGAGCCTCAGCTGAAGGATTGCCTGCATCATATTGGCCTGTAGGCACATCAGTTGGGCATTTGCTTTTTTTTCTTTCTTTTTAGTTTTTGGTTTTTCATGAAAAGCTTTCTTTTTGTATCTCTGGCTGTCCTGGAATTCACTCTGTAGTCCAGGCTGGCCTCCAACTCAGATATTTACCTGCCTCTGCTTCTGAGTGCTGACATTAATGATGTGCACCAACACCACCATCTGCTACATTCCTAATTTTCAAATTGAGTTTGTGGGCTAGTAAGATGCAGCCCATGATGCAAGCCTGTAGACCTGAGTTTGACTCCTGGACCCATTTAAAGGTGGAAGGAGTTAACTGACTCCACAGAGTTGTCCTCTGACTTGCACATGTGCATTCTCTGTCTCTGTCCCTGTCTCTGTTTATCATACAGACACATTAATTAATTAGTTAATTAGAGATCAAATATGAAACTGGAATCTACCTCAAAGGCTGTCTTAGGTTCTTGGGACAGACTTAGCACTTAGTTTATATAGTTAGCAAGGAGGGTTGTTGGGGCCAGCTTCTCCTCCTGGGGACCACATGTCACTATCAGCATCCCTCAGACCCAACTCCAGGAGCAATGTCTATATCTTTTTATGATGTCAGAGCATCCATGCGGGAGGGACTTGGACCTTTGCCAGTCACTATACTTGAGCTGGTTGGGGTGTTGAGTTATCCCTTTCTCTGTCTCTGGGACAGCACTGATTCAGGCTCTGTCACCATCTACAGTAGCTCTGCAGGTCGGGACTGTCTGTGAGGGTGCACATAGTCTACTTCTGTGCTACACACACAGTAGCCACAGGGGCCGTGAGCTGACTGGACACTGTCAGAGCACAGCTACAGGACTCTAAAGAGAAGTCACTGAATCCTCCCCTCACTCAGGATGAAACTCTTGCTGATCTCTCTGCTCACAGGTAGGACCCTTGTCCCCTCTGAGTGCCCCCCATGTCCCTTGTCTTCAGTGCACAGCCTTGCTGGTCACACCTGAAGTTTGGTTGGGGTTCCCATTGGGGTGCCGTAGTGTCTGGCTGCAATCCCATGCTCACCTCCATGTTTAGACAGCTGACACCTTTACCCTCTAGATCTGAACTCTGATTATTTCTTAGTAAAGTCCACTACATTCACCCACCCAAGCAAAGAAAGCCCCTTCTGCCTTTGCCATACTGCCCTGGCATTGATTTCCCTGGCCCTAAGGTGCCCTGGATATTTTCTTTTCTTATCCTTTTCAAAAATATGTACATTATTTTAAGTGTATGAGTGTTTTGCTTACATGTTTGGAAACAGAGCCTACAGAAGACAGAGGAGGGCTCTGATTCTCCAGAACTGGGGTTTAGACAGTTGTGAGTTGACATGTGGCTGCTGGACCTGAGCCTGGGTCCCACAAAAGCTCAACAAGTGCTCCTGACAGCAGAGCCCACACTCCCACTCTGATTATTTTTTACATAACCTTGTAATGTGACTCAGGATGTCCTCAAACTCAACATTTTTACCCAGACTTGAAAAGCTTACTGCCTCTACTCTCCAAAGTTTAGGATTGCATACACGCCACACTTGCTTCTCACAATTCCTTTTTTTTTTCATTTTTCCTAAACATAGTTTCTCTAGTAGTGATGGCTGTCTTGGAAATCATTCTATAGACCAGGCTTTAAACTCAGATATCCACCACCCTGTGCCTCCAGAGTGCTGGGATTAAAGTTCTGTGATACTATCCCCTAGCAACCTTGAATTTCTTATCCACCTGCCTCAGCCTACAGAGTGTTGGGATTACACAGTGTGTGTTCCACTCTACCTGTCTTCTGCATTTTAATGGTGACCAAGTATCCCACTGCATTCTGAATCCTGGTCATTTACCTACTCTTCAGCTGATGAACAGTTTGTTGTGTCAAATGCTGACATTACAATGATGATCTAACCATTAGCCTTGTCTATGAGCTGTGTGTGGCCATACAACAGATTCTTTCTAATTCTTCCAGTGTGAAACAGTGAGCATGTGTTGGCTCCTTCTCTGGCTCAAGGTCTCAGCTAGAAAGGTGATGAACCCCAATGTTGGCTAAGGTTAGGCTTTCACCTAGGCTTGAGTAGGGGTGGGGCAGCTTTCAAACTAAGAGATGGTTGGATTGTTGGGTTATTGATCTAAGAGGTCAGTTTGTCCCTGGCTGTTGACTGGCAAGTGTTCTCAGTTCCTCAACACAGGAACCACAGGGCAATTCACAGTGTGGCAGCTGTCTGTCCTGACAGTGAGAAATGAGGAGGCAAGCAAGGCAAAGGCAATGTCTATAGAATTTAGTCCAGGGGAGTGAGCCCATTCAGAACAGTAGAGTACATTTGTAATCCTATCACTTGAGGTGATCAGGCCAGAGGAATGCTACAGAGTCCAAGGCTATCCTTGGTTACAGGGCAACTCTCTGTCTCAAATAGGTAGACAACTTCCTGCTCAAGCCTGGTGACTTGAATTTGGTCTTCAAGACCTACATAGCACAAAGAGAAAATCCTCTGGCATCCTCATGTGTAGCATGACATTTGTGAATGCTCTGAAGTGCATGCTTTTGGACTTGTGTTCAGGCTAGCATGTACACAAGCATGCGCGAGCACACACACACACACACACACACACACACACACACCTCTAGTCACTGCTCTCCCCATGCAGCAGGTGGTAGGAGTCAAGGAGGGAGCTTGCAGACAGGTATAGGACCCCTGGATGTAGATGTAACCAATCGTCTTTTTAAAATAAGAAACACAGAGCCAATGTAAAAGAGAAAGCCGAGAGGTCAGAGCTCAGAGATAAAATCTTACCTCCTGCAGTGCTCCTAGCTTCCCTGAGAGAGAGCTACTTCCTGTTTGTCCGTGTTTAAATATTCTTTTTGTTCTGCCTTCTCATTGGTTGTAAACCCAACCACATGACTGCCTCATCACTGCCTGTAAGTACCGCCCTGAGGTCTTAAAGGCGTATGTCTCCAATACTGGCTGTATCCCTGAACACACAGAAATCTACCTAGCTCTTCTAACCACCACGCTCTTGCTATGGCTCTAATAGCTCTGACCCCAGGGCAACTTTATTTATTAATATAAAATTAAAATCACATTTCAGTACAAATAAAATATCACCACACCTGGTAAAGCAAAGTGGGATTGATTGGAATGTGCTGTGCATTCTTCGTCAGGCGCTACTGCACCCAGCATCAGCCCTCGGGCTGTGTGGCAGTTCAGCAATGCGTTTGACTGCATCTATACTTGGATTGATGACTTGTCAGAGTACAACCGCTATGGCTGCTACTGTGCCTTTTTTAGCTGGAACAATGAGGTGGATGAGTTAGGTGAGTGATCCACTTCGTGGGAGAATGGAGTGTCTGGGTTCTGGTGGGAACAGGACACAAGCAGGGCATCTTATGTGGCACAAATGCATATTCACCAAACATCATATATTTTTTCTTGTTATTATTTATTTTTGTTTTATTGCTTTTTTTCCATAACGAGGTTCTCTGTGTAGCCTTAGTTGCCTTTGAACGGTCTCTAGAGACCATGCTGACATTAACTCAGAGATCTTCCAGCCTCTGCCTCCTGAGTGCTGAGACAAAAGGTGTGCATCACCACCCCAGAATGTATATTCCCCTCCTGTCATGCAAAGATATCAGTCCAAGAGGACCCCGTATCTGGTGCTCCCTGAAAGCATAATGTGTGAGGTGTTAATAGTGGATAATGCTGGCCTCAGTTGCCAGATTAGGACTGGACCCATGATCACAGCTCCCATCAGAGTGTCAGTCGTGGGTTAAGAAGTCATCAAAAGGTAAGAATGTATAATTTCACTGTTCTCCTGCAGCCTGTGTTCAAAAATCACTTCTCTTGAACAGGGTCTCACTTATATATCTTGGCTGATCTCAAACTCAGAGATCCATCTGCCTCTGCCCCCCAAGTAGTGGGATTAATCGTAGACACTATCACACTCCACAGAAGTTGCTTTCAATAAATATATGACTAATAGAAATCACAGATTCTCGAGCCTCAGGACCATTTCTTCTGGAAAATCATGGTAAATCATCCTCACATGTTTGAGAAAGACTGCAGGTGAGAACTGACCTCTTGTGGGTCTATATTCCTTCCCCAGCTGTTCCTTCCTCTGTCCAGGTGCTGCAGGACTCGTGACAACTGCCTTGCTCAGGTTGATAACCTGGAGAACTGTGCATTCCTCATAAGGAACCCCTACACCAGCTCCTATTCATACTCATGTTCTGGGAATGAGGTCACCTGCAGTGGTGGGTTCAACCTATGGGAACTTCTAAATTCTGTTTAATCCCGGGCGTTTTTGCAAGGGAGAAGAAGTAACAAGAACAGTCACCACTGAGCAGTCATTTACTTGGTCCCATTTGACATCACAACAGTCTTATCAGGTCCATACTAAAATATGGATGAGGTCTGATGTAGTAATCTGATTAATCTTTTACAATAAAAATCAGGAGTCACATATTGGTGTAAGAACCAGAAAATCAGTGAACACAACAGCCGCCAGCTGCTTCCTACCTCTTCCATTCCTCCTTCCAAAAGGCTGAGATCCTCTCTCAGCCATGCCTTGCCACTTCCTGTCTCCATTCTGTCTAGAGTCCTTCAAACCTCTCTGGTTAGCTAGTGGCTAGCACTGTCCTCTGACTCCAAGCAAGTTTTATTTGTTAGAACACAATCAAAATATCACACATTTAATTCTTTTTGTCTAAACAAAAAGAAAGGTTTTTAACTAACATAGTAAAACTATATACAATAAGTAGAATAACTATATACAAATATATACAGGCAAAATTACATTAACCATGTCCAGTCCATTTGCTTTTGCCTAATTGAAAGAAAATACTCCATTATCTATCCTTTCTTGGTAAGTCCAAAGTATTGTACCAAATTCATTTTCTATCCTAACTTGCATTACCAACCCAAAACTATCTTTTTATATCTCTCAACCTCATACATTTTACATCTCTTTTGTGAGGTGAATTTGTTAACAAGGTGCCTGGAGCCATCCCTGATGATGGATGGGCCCTGCAGAGGATGTAAGGAGTTGGTGGGAGAAGGAAGTGAGTCAGGCCATGGTGGTCAAGGAAATCTTGCAGCCTGACTGACTAGCAGCCAGAGTGTTTATTTATACAGAATTTAATTAGCAGGGATACATCCATGATGTTCCAAAACATAGATCATATCATTTTTGTTTTTGGACATGTGTTTCATTTACTTTTGCTCATCTTTTAGTCATCATCAATAAACTATGACAGAACAGAATTATCGTTTCCAATAATTTTCCCTCAAGTTTTGACATCATTAATAAACAGAGTTATCATTCTTACTCATTAACCCCATAACCCAATTTTTGAGAACCTAGAAGCATATGACAGCCTGTTCTCAGGCTGTTTGTTTTGGTTGCTTCAAGGACATTAGACCAAAACAAAATCTTCAAACACCCTGGGCATTTTGCCATGTCCCAAGCAGTGTCTTTTTAACTCTTAGTGGTCAGAGTGCCCAGGAAAAATCCTCAGGCCAAACTGCTGCAGTTATTATTCAAATTCTGGCATCATAGAACCAATGTTCATATTTATATCTTTATAGAATTGGTCTATATGTCTAATCCTGGCATTCTGTTGTTCCTTGGTCATATGACATTATAGTGGCTCTACATGAGCTAACTTCTAAGAGAGGGAGGTCCTGACACCTCATACTTTTATCATCTTTCCACTTCATACTTTACTTATCAATATGTCTCTATGTAGGGCAGAGTTGTATGCTATGAAATTGTCTGAGTATATGGTGGGAAGAGGCTTATAATCTGAATTGTGGACAATTCCTCTAGCCCATTGAATCTTGTTGAACTTTTTAATTTTTACTTTGTTTTGAATATCTTGTTCCAGTGTAAGTGCAGGGACAGATGTTTCAAGAATGTCTCATAGCCTCATGAAGAGACCTCTGGCTTCTTCTTTATGTGTCACAACCTCCAAGGAATAAGGAAGACTTTCAAGTAGATAAGGATGTCTCCCTCAAAGTGGGGGCAAGGGGATAGTATGTTCAAGATTTTTCTGGGTAAGCTTAGAAGCAGCATTCCTGGGAGAAGGTGTAAATGATTCATAAGGAATTTTCCATCAACCCAATATCCCCAAATTATACAAATATTAAAAGTGCCCCATGTATGTAAGAGGTGGAGATGAAAACCAAAGGTGGCATGGCAGTCATCATGTGGCTCAGCTTTGCTGGATCTTTGTCAAGCAGCTGTGCTGGCTTTATGACTTCTGCCATTCCATTCAGATATGGCTGTGCCAACAAGGAAAACTAACTATAACTATCCAGTCTTCCACTCCATGAGAGACCTGAGAAGGAAATATTACCTGAGTAAATAGGAAGTGGAGAGCAAATAACTAAGTGCTGAAGTGCAGAGTAAAAAACTAAGAAATGACAGAAACAATCCCCCAAGGTTCCTCTGTAATTTGGGGCATCTATCTTCAGCCTACAGGTCTAGAACATCTGACAGACTTTTCTGTGAAACAGGACTTTTAAAGGGCTGTCCTACCTTGTCTTTGCAAAAGTTGGCAGTCACATTCTTTTGTGTCCTGCTTGTTCAATTTGGACAGCATACTGTCAGCAGTGGCTAAGCTTTGCCATGAAGAAAGTAAACAGCATATGGAGTTTCTTTGATGTCCATAATCTCTTCTGAAGTAGATTGGTCATGCCAGGAGCACACATGGCCCATTGTCACTAAAAAAAATTATGTTATTGAAACATCTTACATGCCATACTCAGCATCTCTGAAGTGTTTGAAGACCACCTGTCTATCTAAAATATATCTCTGTTTGACTTCAAAACATACAAACATGACTGCAAGTTTGATTGTAATAGAGGGCTAATTACTAACCTGTATTTCTTTATTATCCTAAAGAGTTTGTAATAATGACTTTCAAGGACTACCTATTTATATGTATTTTATATATAAGGGATGATTTCTATTTCTGGTTATTTCTTTTAGCTGAGTAAATAACAAAGTTACTTATGAATCATATGGAATAAATACAGCAATTTCAATATGTAAAACAACTCTTTCTGCATATTGAGAATCAGTAATTATATTAGGAGGATCTGTAAAATCTAATAATACCATGAGACCAGCACATAATTCTGACATTTGAAAGGAATCATAAGGGCTTTAGCCACTTTACTTAAATTTCCTGACTAATAACCTGCCTTCTTGAATCATTTGGATCAGTATAGAATGTAAGGGCTACAGAAATTGGTGTCAACTGTACAATGTGAAGAAAGATTCAGTTATCTCTCTTTATAAACTGAATTCTCTTGCTTTGGGAATATTTATTGCTAGTCTCTTTCAAATAATTACTGCAAGCTCTTTGCCAATGCTCATTTTCTGCCCATAAAGAGGAAATTTCTGCATTAGTAAAAGGCATTACAATTTCTCTGGGGCTTATTCCTGCTAATTGATAAAGTCTCAATTTTCCTTTTAGAATCAACTCAGAAACCTTTTCTACATAGGACTTTAATTTTTACTCTGTTTGTGTGGTAAAATCTCCAATCTAAGATATTATCTACTCTCAGCATTAAAAATCCTGTAGGAGAATGCGCAAAAGATTGAATAACCATAGTACATTCAAGCTTGGATCCAAACAATCCACATCTGCATCATGTAATTTCTTTTCTGCCAAAGCCAATTCTCTGTCAGCCTCAGGTGATAATTTTCTTGGACAATTTAAGTTCTTGTCACCTTGTAAGGTTTGAAATAAATTACTTAGTTTTTGAGTTCTTAATCTATTTGTGGGCCAAAACCAGTTAATGTCTCCCAGCAATTTTTGAAAGTAACTAAGAATCCACAATTGATCTCTCCTGATCTGTACTTTTGGGGTTGATTTTTTTGTAAACATATTTTACATCCTAGGTAATTAATAGAGTCTCCTCTTTGTGTTTTTGGGAGCAATTTGTAATCCCTAATCAGGCAAAATTTTGCTTACTTCTTCAACATTTTCTCTAAGGTATCTACATTTGAATCAGTTAGTAAGATATTATTTATATGAGGGTAAATTATAGATTGAGGAAACTGATTATGAATTATTTCCAATGGCTGTCATACAAAATATTGGCACAGGGTGGGGCTGCTTAACACCCCTTGTGGGAGCATTTTCCACTGATATCTTTTAATGGGCTGAGAATTATTATAAGTAGGCAACTTGAAGGCAAAGTTTTCTCTATCCTGTTCTTGTAAAGGTATAGTGAAGAAAGAGTCTTTTAAATCAATCACTATAATAGACCATCCTTGAGGTAACAGAGAAGGCAAAGGAATTTCAGGATGTATAGAGCCCATCAGTTGAATTACTTCATTTATGGCTCTCAAATCTGTTAGTATTCTCCATTTTCCAGATTTCTTAATTAATTCTTAACAAATAAAGGAGAATTCCAAGGACTAGTTGATTCTTCAATATGTTGAACATGTAACTGCTTCTGTACCAGTTGTTTTAAGGCCTCTAATTTTTCTGATGTCAAAGGCCACTGGTCCACCCAGATAGGTTTGTCTGTTAACTGTTTTAAAGGTAGGGCTGTTGGTAACTTTGAAAGATCAGCAGCTGTTGTGCTCTGTTTATGAACAACCTGACTGTTCTTCATAATACTTTTTAATGTTTTTTCCAAAAACATTTGTTAGTTTATGGTTTGTTTCTGAGATTGAAGAAATGTTGATCTGGGTATTCCTTTGTTGTAACAAATCACATACCCATAAAATTCCTTGCTATGTTATTTAATTATGGCTTTAATTTTCCTCCCTGTTCTTCTGGCCCTATACATTTGACCCATCTTGCACTTTATTTTACCTGAGATAAAGTTCCAATCTCCAAAAGCTGAACATTTACCTCCTGAAGAGTCCAATTTGGATGCCAAGATTCTGGTATCATTGTTGTTACATCTATCTGCCCCTGAGTCTACAAGACCCTCAATTACTATGTCATTTATTCATATTTTTAACTTTGGACCTTGATCATTTATAGAAGTTTGCCAAAATATTTGCTTTATAGTGTTTCCTGAAATTTTTATTTTATCTTCTAAAACTATTATTTAATCCAGAGCAGTATGGTTATTTACAAGAGGTATTAGTTCCTTAAATTGCTCTGGGGAAGGGTTTCCACGAGGTGATAGGGAATAACTAAACCAAATTTGATATGGGGGCCTTCAAGAGGCCCCTCAAGGTATTTCCCAATGGCAAAGGGTTACCTTTTCTGTACCTTGTTGATTTGCATTAATTGTTCCAGGTTCTGCCTTGCCCCATCTTCTCCATATTCCAGAAGGGAGAGGACTTCTATTTGGATTATTCCTAGAAAAAAATATTACTTCTAGAAATGCTCTGTCTACAACCCCTTTTTAAGTGACCTTGTTTAGCACAATTAAAACATCTGACACTTTTATTTTTCTTCAAGCCTCTGGAAAACAACTCTCCTATCCAAACATCAATATGGTTACGAGATTCAATATTGATTCTATCTCAGATCCATTACTCTATGGGTGCTGATCTTGCTTTAAAGGACTAATTGTTCTTTTGCATTGTGAACTAGCATTTTCAAAAGCCAAAGATTCAATTATTATTTGTCTAGCTTCTGGATTTGGCATCATTCTATTTATAGCTAGATTCAACTCATGTAAAACAAATCAGTGAAAGTTTCTGTTGTGCCCGGTATATCTTTAGTAAATGACCTAGTTCTCTTTCTGACTTCTTCAACTTTGTCCCAAGCATTCAAAACTGCTGCATGGCATATAGCCAAGGTGGGGTCATCATATAGAGATTGTCTTTGTGCATCAGCATAATCACCCTCTCAAAGCTGCTGATCTTGGGAAATTTCTATACCTCTATCCCTACTTGGTTGTTCAATGGCCTCAGCCTCATCTTCCCACCATGTCCTTCACTGTAATTATGGAGCCAGTTCCAATACTGTTGTAACTAAGTTTTTCCAGTCATGTGGGATAATTCTGTTACTAGTTGACCACGAATTTAACATCTGCCTCACAAAAGGTAAATACATACCATATTAGCCTATTGTTTTCTTTAATCTCTTCAATTCTAAGTTTTCCACAGGAATCCAGTTAGCTCTTTCATAGCCTTGGGGATTTCTGTCATTTGGAAGTTGTTCCTGTTGGGTGATTGGATAAATAAAGGTTGATTTTTTGATAGTCTTGGGCTGTTCCTTTCTAATTTCATAATGTAAAGATAACTTTGGTCCTCCCTTAAATTCTTCTGCCTTTTTCTGAGTAACTTTGTGTCTATTTTAATGAGTTTTTCTTTTCTTTCTTTCTTTTTTTTTTGGTTTTTCCAGACACTGTTTCTCTGTGTAGTTTTGGTGGCTGTCCTGGATCTCACTCTGTAGATCAGGCTGGCCTCAAACTCACAGAGATCTGGCTCCCTCTACCTCCAGAATGCTGAGATTAAAAGCATGTGCCACCACTGCCCAGCTCTACCATGTCTTTAGAGGCTGGGTTTTTCACTGAACATGACACTCACCTTTAGATAGTCTGACTGACCAATAAGTTTTGGGGATCCATGCTCCCCAATTCCCAATAGAGTTGCAGATGCCCCACACATTCCTTGCTTTTTACATGAGCCTGGGGATCCTAGGTCAGGCCCTCATGCTTGTATGGCAAATGATTTACCAACTGTGCCATTTCCCCAGCCCACAACAACTAATGTTCATATTACATGTGTGTTCCAGCAATTTGGACAACCCAATGGACTTCTGTGTGCTTTGTCTCTCAACCCTGGACCTTCACCTATCCTAGATGCACTGCTCTTTTTGTTTACAAATCGTAGGGAACATAGTCATGGGCTCCACTCAGCTTCCTTTCTTCTTTCTCTACAGACAAAAACAACCCCTGTGAATCCTTCATCTGCAACTGTGACTGCCAGGCCGCCATCTACTTCTCCAAGACTCCATACACCAAGTTTTACAAAGGCAATCATTGTTAGGCTTGTCAACTCAGATACTGGTACACTATCCCTGCCTGCCTGGTTGTCTTCACTACACACTGTGCCCTCTAATAAAGCACATATTGATAGAGCTTGGCTATGGTGATTGTAGTCTTAGTCTACCAAACATAAATATAGCCTCAGAGAACATCATTTTGTCCAATTCTGGAAGCTGAAGTATAATTGGAAAGATGTTTCCAGAAAGCAAGCACCTTGAAGTATCATTTATGAGCCCAATCCACACCTTTCACCCAAGCATTTTTGGATGCAAGGCAAAGGCAGAGGAAGGCAGGTATCTTGAGGTCAAGGCAAGCCTCGTCTAAAAAGCAAGTTCCTAGACAGCCAGGACTATTACACAAAGAAACCCGGTCTCAAAATATAAAGAAAGAGGAGGAGGAGAGGAAGAAGAAGAAGAAGAAGAAGAAGAAGAAGAAGAAGAAGAAGAAGAAGAAGAAGAAGAAGAAGCAGCCAGTCTGAGATACATAGCGGGGTAGGGGAGGACTGCTGCTGTGGAATATTATTTTAAGATGTGTTACATTTGATTATGCTGTGGAACGTTTGTGTTAATGATGCAAAGATGTGTTGCATTTGTTTCACTCTGTGAAGCTGTGTTACTGTGCCTGTGTTTATTAGACACCTGATGGTCTCTTAAAGAGCTGAATCGCCAAAAGCAAGGAAGGAGAAAGGATAGGTGGGGCTGGCATGCAGAGAGGAGAAACAGGAAGCAATTTTTTCAGGAGATAAAGAAGGATCCGAAAAGGAGGAGAGAAGGACAAAAGGGGCGAGTCACCCAGCTACACAGCAAGCCATGGAGGAAGAAGGAAAGAAAGGTTAACAGAACTAGAGAAAGCTAAAAGCCCAGAGGAAAAAGACAGAAGGGATAATGTAAGTTAAGAAAATATGGCTATAAATAACTCAAGCTAGGTTCAGGCATTCACAAGAAAAAATAAGCCTCCTTGTGTTTATCGGAGATCTAGGAGGTGGGCCCCTCAAAGAGCCAAAACTAAAAGAGTAAAACAACCAACTAGAGGGGACAGAAAAGGATGGAGAGGGGAGATATGAGGCAGGGATAGTGACAGGAAAAAGGGGAGAATGGGAAGGAAAGAAAAGAGAGAGGTAGAAGGGAGAGAGACGAGAGGAAGACGCAATGTCACGTGTGCACTGAAGGAACATCTTGAACCTAAAATTACCAGACTTACAGGGGTTGGGGAGGGGAGTTAGCACACGCCTTTAATACCAGTACTTGTACCAGAGATGGGCAGATCTCTGTGAGTTTCTGGCCAGCCTAGTCTACAGAGCAAATTCCAACACATGCTCCAAATCTACAGAGAAATCCTCTCTTGAAAAACCCCAAAACAACAGCAACAACAAAAACCCTGGATCGAAGCACTTCTGCCATGTGCTCCTCTTAGGAAGTGGGATGTAAGAAAGCAAACCAGACTGACTGTAAATGAACTGAAGGCAGGATTACATTCTGGTGACCTTCAAGTCTTCACTGTGCCTAAACAAGCGACACAGAGTAATTGTCCTGCTAAAGTGCACAGAAGCCCAACTTGTGACAACAAATAGAACAGAACACAACCTCTTTAATTTCTCTATGATGGAAACCCACAGGTGAAGCCAGGTTAATCTCTGGTTCCCTGGTCAACCAGATTTAGGAATCAGATGTCTCATTAGCAGGGTTAAGGCTACATGGTTCTCCAACTCTCTTATCCTCTACTGAACAACTGCCTAGTCCTTTGCCTTTACACCCCCATCCCCACTCATATCCCAGGTCAGGCCTGGTGAACAACAGGTGCAGCTTAGAGCATCCTGCACAGGCACAGTGACCTGTAGTAGCTGGTAGTGGCTGTCCAGAGTCCTGCTGGAAGGGTAGGGGGAACTTGAGTGTGGAGACAATCAACTCAAATCCCCCCTACATGGTTTTATCCAGGGAAGAGGTGAGAAGGGGGGAAAGAAGGTGGTGGGGTGCAACATTAGAGGGAACGTGAGAGAATGCCAAACAGAGAGGCCAGAGGGCACTGGGCCAGCAGACATTGTTTCACCGCCACCATCTGGGTGTAGAGAACTGAACCTCACTCCTCAGCAAGAGTAGAAAGTGCTCTTAAGTGCTGAGCCATCCCTCCATCCCCTGTAATGGTTGATTGTCAGCTTCACACACTGGGTAGGGAGAACCTCAGCTGAAGGATTGCCTGCATCATATTGGCCTGTGAGCACATCTGCTGGGCATTTTCTTCCTTCCTTCCTTCCTTCCTTCCTTCCTTCCTTCCTTCCTTCCTTCCTTCCTTCCTTCCTTCCTCCCAGCCTCCCTCCCTCCCTCCCTTCTTCCCTCCTCTGCTCCTTCTACCCACACACACACTGACACACTAACACACAAACCCTCACTCACAGCTGCTCTTTCCACAGTTCCTTCACATAGCTCTTTCTCTGTGGCAACAGCTCCTTCACCAGCTCTCCACAGCCGTATCTCTCCTCACCACAGCTGCTGCCTCACAGCCAAGCTCTGGAAAATTATGTTACATTTTTAGGGTTCTACCAATGCTCACAACATAAGTCACATGGTTTCTCTTAGCATAGTGATGTCACACTGACCCACACACATAGCTCTAAGTTAGTGAGGGATCCAGACAGTAAACAATTGGATGAACCTTGAGATGTCAGGGTCAGTGCAGAAAAAGAACTACTGCAAGGAGCTAAGTCTCAATGTAAACAGCCTGGCCATGATTTAGCAATGACAACACCTGGCAATTAGTGTTTATTTTCTGCAGGGGCAGTTTAGTCTGCTTTGAATTTGCTCTGAAGTTCAAAATTCGCTGTCTGTGTAAGTGAGAATTCTATGTCAGTCTGAGTAGTATTGTAGTATTGTTTCTATACATAAAAATTAATACAGCCTAAACAGAAATTCCAGAACATCCATAGCTATAAATGTGCCCAAAGATGGAATATATTCTTGAGATAAACACACAAGCAATGGGAAAACACCCATAGTAGTTCTTAGCGGAGAAATGTAGTGGCGCATGAGAGAAACTACAGACAGAAAACAACTGGGTTCCACAGTCAGTGACCACATGGCCTTGCCAGGTGGGGCTCCCTATCAGGTAGGGCTCCCCATCAGGTGGGTCTCCCCATCACGTGGGTCTCCCCATCACGTGGGGCTCCCCATCAGGTGGGGCTCCCCATCAGTTGGGTCTGATGGGTCGATCTGTTAAACACTAGTTGTCACTGCTGTATATTCCCACAGCCCCCTGCACACCTGATATGGTGATATCCTGTGTACCAAACAAAGCTTGCCTGAGGATCAGAGGACAGAGCCATCCACTATATTAAACATAGAGGTCCAGCAGTGGTGACACACACCTTTAATCACAGCACTCGGGAGGCAGAGAATCTCTATGAGTTCAGAGCCACCTTGGACTACAGGAGATGGATTCAGTCTAGGAGTGAAACAGAGCCAGGCAGTGGTGGCACACACCTTTAATTCCAGGACTTGGGAGGCACACACCTTTAATCCAAGTGCTTGAGATCTCATGCCTTTGCTGCCAGGATTTGGGAAGCACACACACCATCAATCTCAGAACTAAGAAGGAAGTGGCATGGCTGGACAAAGAAAGGTATATAAGGCATGAGGAGACAGGAACTAGGGCCTTTTTGACTGAGGAAGCTTCTAAGCTGAGGACTCAGAGATTTTCAGTCAGGATTCATGGAGATAGGATCTCACATTCCCTTCAGCCTGAGGATTCGGTAGTGGTGAGAAGTTTTTTCTAATGGCTTGATCCTTTGTCCTCTCCGATCTTTAAGGATTTGCTAAAATATCTGGCTCTGAGTTTTTAGTATAAGACCATTTAAAATTCATGCAACATCTGGCTCCCAGTGTGGGGCTCGAACGAAAGACCCTGAGATTAAGAGTCTCTTGCTCTACCGGCTGACCATGTAAAATTCGTGCAACAACCTGGGCAGGTTTGTAAGGCACACAGAAGTGACAAGGACAGGCACCATTTAGTGGTCATTTCCTTGGTCTCACGTGACCTCACAACATCTTTTTCAGGAAGACACTAAACTATAGATGAGGTCACTCATGAGGAAGTTGAGGAAGACACGGTCACTTTCGAAAGGTTTCCAAGCTAAGAAGTGATGACATTTGGATCTGAAACACAGATCTACATCATTCCCAAGTCTCAGTTTAAAAACATTTCAAAATATTATTTATTTCTGGGGGAGGCATGTCTGTGCCCCAACACAAGTGGAAAGGTCTGAGCACAACATGCAGGAGATTGTTCTCTCTTTCGAACTTGTGACACCTGAGGATGGAACCAGACTTGGCAGCAAGGGCCTTTATTCCCTGAGCCATCTTACCTGCCCAAAGCCTCTCCTATTACCTGCTGTGTTATACTGATTCCACATTGACTAAACAATGGAGAGCTGCATCATTGGCTATAAGTCAGATACTGGAGTAAACACCTAGGCAGGGCAAGATTTATCATTCCCATCTTACAGGTGAGGATTCAGAGGGCTGGGAGTATATCTCAGTTGGCAGAGTGCTTGCCTACCACACACAGAGCTCTGGGTTCCACCTCCAGATCCCATGAATTGAGTGTGGTGGTGCACACCTCTAATCCAGCCCTAGGGAGGTGGAGGCAGGAGGATTGTATTAAGTCATATAATTTTAGAAATGATAATTGGTATTTGTAGTTTGCTGGGTTTTAGGATCAAATACATGTGTTCACTTATTTTGTGTGTAGGAATACATTGGCATCCTATGTATTCTTCAGTCACTCTCCACCATGTCTTTAGAGCCTGGATCTTTCTCTCTCTCACACTAAAAATGGCACTCATCTTTAGAAAGCGTGACTGTCTAACAAGTTTTGGGATCTGTGCCACCCAATTCCTATAGAGTTACAGATGCCCCAACCACATCTCGATTTGTTACATGAGATCTGGACATCCCAGGCCAGGCCCTCTTGCTTAAATGGCAACCACTTTACCAACTGTGCCATCTCCCCAGCCACAACAACTAATGTTCTTATTATCAGTGTGTTCCTGCAATTTGACAAACCCAATGTCCTTTTGTGTGCTCTGTCTCTCAAACCTGAGTCTGCACCAATGGGGGTGTCACCAGTTTCTTTTGGTTATAAATCATAGAGAACAGGGTCATGGACTCCACTCAACTTATTACTTGTTTCTCTCCAGGCAGAAACAACACCCGTGAAGACTTGATCTGCAACTGTGACTGCCAGGCCGCCATCTGCTTTTCCAAGCAGAACAAAGGCGTTCAGTGTTAGACTTGTCACCTCAGTTATGGGTACACCATCCCTGCCTGTCTGATTGTGTTCACTACACACTGTGCCCCCTAATAAAGAACCGACTGAAAGAACTTGGCTTGATGATTGTATTCTCTGTCTACTAACCATAACTAGACTCTAGCCCTGGAAACTGAAGGTTATTCAGAAAGACATTGCCATTAGGGGAGCACCTGGAAGAGTGGGTGGTGAGCCAGGCCATGCCTTCCATCCAAGGACAGTTGGTTGCAGAGACAGAGGAAGGCAGATCTCTTAAGTTACAGGACAACCTGGTCTAAAAATCAAGTTCCAGTACAACCAGAAGTAATACATGAAGAAACTCTTTCTCTAATTACAACAACTACAACAACAGAAGAACTCAGCCTGAGATACATAGGTTGCAAGGAGAAACAGAAGGGAAAGGGACAGGCAAGGAGGGGAGGGAGGGGTGGGAAGGAAAGGGAAGACAGAGAGGTAGGAGGGGAGAGAAGAGAGAGAGAAGCAGTGTCACGTGGGCACTAAAGGAACATCTTGGCCCTAAAAATACTGGACTCAAAGTACTTCTGCTGTGTGCTCATTCTGCGAATGGGGATATAGGAAACCAAATTGGACTGAGTGTAAATGACCTGAAGGCAGGATTACATCCTGGTGGCCTCCTAGTCTTCACTGTGCCTAAACACACGCCACAGGATAATTGTCCCACTAAAGTACCCAGCAGCCTAACTTTTTGAACAAACAAAAGAGTGCACTTCCCTTTCTCTACTTTTATGTATTACAGGACTCCTTATGTAAAGCAGGTTTATCTCTGGTTCCCTAGTTAACTGGGTTTAGAAATAAGATGTCTCATTGACCTGTTTAAGACTACACGGTTCACAGTCTCTCTTTTCCTTTAGTGAACAGCAGCTCAGCCCTCTGCTTTTCCACTTCTACCTAGGTCCTTACTGATGTCCCAAAGGCCAGGCCTCACACTTCCCAAGGACAGGCCAGGTGAGCAACCAATGCAGCTAGAGCATCCTGCAAAGAGGCAGTAACTGGTAGTAGCTGGCAGTGGGTGTCCAGAGTCCTGCTGGAAGGGTAGGGGAAGCTTGAGTGTGTAGACAACCTACTCAGTTCACCCCCTACATGGTTTATATCCAGGGAGGAGGTGTGAAGTGGGGAAAAGGAGGTGCTGGGGTCCTGAATTGGATGATACGTGGGAGATGGGCAAACCCAGAGGCTTGAGGGCATTGTACAATCAAAAATTGTTCACTAGCAACCATGTGGGTGCAGAGAATTGAACCCCAGTACTCAGGAAGAGCAGAAAGTATTCTTTGCTAATGGGCCATCACTCCAGCCTCTAATTGCTAAACTTAATTGTCAGCTTGATACATCTCAGAAGGGAGAATCTCAGATGAAGAATCGTCTGCATCGTATTGGCCTGTGGACACATCTCTTGGTCATTTCCTTTGCTTTCTCTTTCCTTCTTTCACTTTCTTTTCATTGGTGTTTTGGGACAGGTTTCTTTGTGTGTCTCTGGCTGTCCTGGAACTCACTCTGTAGACCAGGCTGGCCTCAAACTCAGATATTCACCTGCCTTTGCTTTCTGAGTGCTGACATCCAAGATGTGCACCACCACCACCACCACCTTCTGGCTACATTCCCAATTTTCAAATGGAGTTTGTACCCTAGTAAGTTGAGCCTATGATTCAAGCCTGTAGACCTGAGTCCAGTTCCTGAAACCGATCAAAAGGTAGAAGGAGAGAAATGACTCCACAGAGTCATTGGCACACAAGGGATCTCTGTCACTGTCTCTCTGTCTCTCTGTCTCTCTGTCTCTCTGCCTCTCTGTCTCTCTCTCTCTCTCTCTCTCTCTCTCTCTCTCTCTCTCTCTCTCTCTCTCTCTTAGACACACACACATTAACTAAACAGTTAATTAATTAAAAATCGTATTTGTAACTGGATCTACCTCATAAGTTGTATGAGATTCTTAGGACAGACTTAGCACATGGTTTATACAGTAAACATGGAGGATTGCTAGGGCCAGCTTCTCCTTCCTGGGACCACACTTCACTACCTGTATCCCTCAGACACAACCCCTGGAGAAATGTCTATATCTTCTCATGACCCATGCAGGAGGGTCTTGATATTTTTCCTGTCACTGCACTTGAGCTGGTTGGGGTGTTGAGCTAGCCCTTTCTCTGTGACTCTCTGACAGCACTGATTCAGGCTCTGTCACCATCTACAGCAGCTCTGCAGGTCGGGACTGTGTGTGAGGGTGCACACATTCTACTTCTGTGCTACACACACAGGAGTCACAGGCCCTGTGTGCTGACTGGACACTGTCAGAGCACAGCTACAGGACTATAAAGAGAAGTCACTGAGTCCTCCCCTCACTCAGGATGAAACTTCTTCTGCTGGTCACTCTGCTCACAGGAAGGACCCTTGTCCCCTCTGAGTGCCCACCATTCCTCTTCTCTTCACAGTTCCCCAGCTGGTCACACCTGAATTTCTGGTTTGGGGGTCTAAGAGCCTCTGGGTTGTGGACCCCCATGTCCACAACAGCTGGTACATTTACTCTCTAGGCCTGAAATCAGATGACCTTTTAGAAAAGTCCACTACATTCACCTACCTGAGCAAAGAAAGCCCCTTCGGCTTCTGCCATAAGCCCTGGCACTGATTTCCTTGGCCCTAAGGTGCCCTGAATATTTGACTTTTTTTATTTTTAAAAATATTGACTTTTATTTTATGTGTTTGAGTCCTTTGCCTGCTTGTGTTTCTGTGAACTGAGTGTGAGCAGTGTCTACAGAAGCCAGAGGAGGGGTCTGATCCTCCAGAACTGGGGTTTAGACAGTTGTGAGCTGACATGTGGTTGCTGGACCTGAGCCTGGGTCCCACACAAGCTCAACAAGTGCTCCTGACTGCAGAGCCATCTCTCTAGCCTTTATTATTATTATTTTTTTTACAAGATTACATCATTCTGGCTCAGGATGTCCTCCAACTTGACATTCCAGCCAACACTTACCTCAACCTCCCTAGTGTTAGGATTATACACAGAACTATAAAGAGAGAAGTCACTTGAGTCCTCCACACAGTCAGGATGAAAATCCTTCTGCTGATCACTCTGCTCACAGGTAGGACCCTTGTCTTCTCTGAGTGCCCCCCATCTCCCTTGTGTTCAATGCACAGGCCCCTAATTGTCACACCTGAAGTTCTGGTTTGGGGTTGTAATTCTTTTTTGTTGTTGTTGTTCCCATTTTACATGAGAAAGTTTCTCAGAGTAGTGATGGTTGTCCTGCAACTCACTCTATAAACCAGGATGGATTTCAATTCAGACATCCACTGCCTCAGCCTCCAGTGTGCTGAGATTACACAGTGTGTGTTCCACTTACCTGGTTTCTCTTTATTTTAATGGTGACCAAGTATCCCACTGCATTCTGAATCCTGGCTTATTTACCTATCCTCAGCTGATGAACAGTTTGTTGTGTCAAATGCTGATATTACAATGATGATCTGACCATTATCCTTGTCTATGAGCTGTGCATGGCCATACAACAGATTCCTTCTATTTCTTCCAGTGTAAAACAGTGAGCATGTGTTGGCTGCTTCTCTAGCTCAAGGTCTCAGCTAGAACTGTGATGAATCCCACTGCTGGCTAAGGCTAGAGTCTCACCTAGGCTTGAGTAGGTTTGGGGCAGCTTTCAAACTCAAGAGATGGTTGGATTGTTGGGTTATTGGAACTAAGATGTCAGTTTGTCCCTGGCTGCTGACTGGAGAGTGTTCTCAGCTCCTCAACACAGGGACCACAGGGCAGCTGACAGTGTGGCAGCTGTAGGTCCTGACAATGAGAAATGAGCAGGCAAGCAAGGCAAAAGGCAGTCTATAGAACTTAATCCTAAGGAGTCATCCTAGCCTAGTACAGTGGTGTTCATTTCTAACCTTACCACTTGGCAGGCTGAGGCCAGAGAGTTGCTACAAAGTCAGAGGCCAGCCTGGGTTAAAGGGCAACTACATGTCTCAAATAGGTAGATAACATTGTACTTAAGCTTGGCTGTCCTCTGACCTCCTCATGTGTAGTATGACATTTACAAGTGCTCCCAAGAGCTTGCTTTCAACCTGTGTTGGGCAAACACACACACACACACACACACACACACACACACACACACACACACACACACACACCTCTATTCACTTCTCTCCCCATGCAGCAGCTGATAGGAGTCAAGGAGGAAGTGTCAGGAGTGATGGTCATGATCTGTTGTGGGTCATGGTGCAGTTACAGGTCTACCAATTGTTAGTACAGGTGTCACCCCACCAGAGCACTGATTCTCAGATCCGGTACCCTGTCAGGCATGACCTTAAGTTAACCAACTCTGAAAATGCTGCATTCATCTGTAATTTCACCGTGCAAAACAGCTCTGATATCTCCCCATTTACCATGCATTTTCATGTCATGTGCACTTCAAACGTCATGATTACATCTCAGTCTTATGGGCACACATATATCTGTTTCTTTCATTTGCTGTAGCGTCCTGCCTGATCTGAACCCTGAAGAGGACCTTGAGGCTGACCTCAAAGGTTCTCGATAAGGAGGCTAGCAGGCAGGCATCAGACCCCTGGTGAAGCCAAGTGGGATTGATGGAGTGTGCTGTGCATTCTTGCAGCAGGTGCTACTACATCCCGAGTCAGACGTCAGGCTGGGTGGCAGTTTGGCAGTCTTTTCCACTGCACCATCCCTTTGATTTTTTCCTTCACGGGGAACCACTACTATGGCTGCCTCTGTGGCATTTTCAGCAGGGACACCCAGGTGGATAAGAGGTAAGTGATCCATCTGAGGGAGCCTGGCTTGTTTGGGCTGCTGGGGACAGGACACAAGCAGAAGATCTCATAAGGAGAGAATAGGAGACATGCATATTCACCATAATCGTGTATTTTGTTTTGTTTATTTGTTATTTGTTTGTTTTGTTTCTAGACAAGGTTTCTCTGTGTAGCATTAGCAGTCCAAGAACTGTCTGTGGAGACCTTGCTGGCCTTGAACTCAGAGATCATCCAGCCTCAGTATCGTGAGTGCTGAGCTTTAAGATGAGCATTAGCACCCCCAGCATGTATTTTTCCCTCTTATCATGTGAAGAAATCAGTCCAAGAGGACCCTGTACCTAGTGGTCCCTGAAACAGAATGTATGAGATATAAATAGTGGACAATGCTGGGCTCAGGCACCAGACAGGGACATGGTCAACCACCACAGCCACCATCAAAAACATCAGCTTTGGCTTTAAAATGTCAGTTAAACTTTGGAATATATAATTTCATTTTGTTCCTGCAGCTTTGTTTAAAATTCACGTTTTGGATACAGGGTCTCACTTATGTATCTCTGGCTGATCTCAAACTCAAAAATCCATCTGCCTCTGTACCCCAAGTACTGAGAATAAAGGCTGGTACTGACCACACTCCACTGAAATGGCTTTCAATAAATATGTGCTTAATAGAAATCACAGGTTTTTGAGCATGAGGAAGACTACTTTTCGAACATTGTGTTTAAGTCATTCTCACATGTTTAACAAAGTCTGCAGGTGAGAACTGACCCCCTGTGTGTCCATACTCCTCCTTCAGCTGTTCCTTCCTCTATCCAGGTGCTGCCAGACTCGTGACAACTGCTATGCTCAAGTCAAGAAGGTGGAAAGCTGCAAATCCCTCATAGATGACCCCTACGGAAGCTTCTATACATACTTGTGCTCTGGGAATAAGGTCACCTGCAGTGGTAGGTCTACCCCCTGGGACCTCTGGATAAGGCTTGGCCCTGTAATGGTGGGCTTTTAGAGCCTGCTCCAAGGTCATCTCCAGGGAATTGCAAGAAAATTCACAGAATGAGGTAAGGGGTTAGGAAAAATTCTCATATACCTGAGGACTAGACTTTTTCTGTACGAGTGGTAAAAAATAAGGAAACACACATGCTTTCTGATGAAAATTTTCTCTTTACTTCAACTTAAAAAATCCTCTCTTGGGCTGGAGAAGTGGCTCAAAGGTTAAGAGCACTGGCTGCTCTTCCAGAGGTCCTGAGTTCAATTCCCAGCAACCATATGGTGGCTCACAATCATCTGTAATAGGATCCAATTCCCTCCTCTGATGTGCATGAAGACAGGTCATTCATGTACATAAAATAAATAAATATTTAAAAAAGAAAGAAAAGAAATCCTCTCTCTTAAAAACCTCTCTCTGAAAAATCTGTCTCCACACAGTTACATCTCTATATATACAGTTCCATTTTCTACACACACTTACACAACCCCCTTTTATCTCTGTAAGTCTCTATTGCTCTCTCTTCAGCCTAGCTATTCATGTTCCCTCCTCAGGTCCTTCTACACACACACAGTGACACACTAACACACACACAGTGACACACTAACACACACACACACACACACACACACACGCAGTGACACACTAACACACACAACCTCACTCACAGCTGCTCTTTCCACAGTTCCTTCACATAGCTCTTCCTCCATGGCAACAGCTCCTTCCCCCAGCTCTCCACAGCCGTCTCTCTCCACACCACTGCTGCTGCCTCACAGCCAAGCTCTGCACAATTATAAGTTACATTTTCAGGACCCTACCCATTCTCACAACACAAGATAAGTCACATAGTTTCTCTTAGGCTAGTGATGTCACAGTGACCCACACACATAGCTGTAAGTGAGTGAGGGATCCAGACAGTAAACAATTGGCTGAACCTTGAGCTGTCAGGGTCCATGCCAAAAGAGAATTTGCAAGGAGCTAAGTCTCAATGTAAACAGCCTGGCCAAGATTTAGCAATGACAACACCTGACAATTAGTCTTTGAGCATTTTATGCAGGGGCTGTTTAGTCTGCTTAGAATTTATTCTGAAGTTCAAATTTAGCTGTCTGTGTACAAAGCTGTCTTTGTGACTGAGAATTCTGTCAGTTTGAGTAAGGTAAAAAATCCTAGTATTGTTTTTATACAACAAAATTATACAGCCTAAACAGAAATTATCTTCCAGGAGATCCAAAGCTATAAATGTGCCCAAAGATGGAATAAACAAACAAGCAATTGGAAAACATTCATAGCAGTTCTTAGCAGAGAAATGTAGTGGCACATTAGAGAAACTACAGACAGAAAACAAGTGGTTTCCACAGTCAGTGACCCCATGGCCTTGCCAGGTGGGGCTCCCCATCAGGTGGGGCTCCCCATCAGGTGGGTCTGGTGGGTCCATCTGTTAAGCACTAGTTGTCACTGCTGCACATTCCCGCAGCCCTGGTGTGGTGATATTGTGTGTATCAAACAAAGCTTGCCTGAGGATCAGAGGACAGAACCAGCCAGTAGATTAAACACAGAAGTCCAGCAGTGGTGACACACACTCTTAATCCTATCACTCAGGAGGCACAGTATCTCTGTGAGTTCAAAGCCACCCTGGACTACATGAGATTGATTAAGTCTAGGAGAGAAACAGAGCCAGACAGTGGTGGCACACACCTTTAATCCCAGCACTTGAGATCTCATGCCTTTGCTACCAGTATTTGGGAAGCACACACACCATTAATCTCAGAACTAGGGAGGAAGTGGAATGGCTTGGCGGAGAAAGGCATATAAGGTGTGAGGAGACAGGGATTAGAGCAAGATTTTCAGCTGAGGACTCAGAGACTTTCAGTCAGAGGATTCATGGAGATAGGATCTCACCTTCCATTCAGCCTGAGGATTCAGTAGTGGTGAGAAGTTTTTCTAGTGGCTTGATCTTTTATCTCTCTGATCTTTCAGCATTTACCCAAATATCTGGCTCTAGGTTTTTAGTATAAGACCATTTAAAATTCATGCACCATCTGGCTCCCAGTGTGGGGCTTGAACCAAAGATCCTGAGATTAAGAGTCTCTTGCTCTACAGTCTGACCATGTAAAATTCGTGCAACACCCTGGGCAGGTTTGGAAGGGACACAGAAGTGACAAGGACAGTCACCATTTACTGGTCATTTCCTTGGTCTCATGTGACCTCACAACATCTTTTTCAGGTAGACACTAAAATATAGATGAGGTCACTGATGAGGAACATGAGGAAGGCAGCATCACTTGCCCAAGGTCTCCCAGCCCAGAAGTGATGACATTTGGTTCTGGAAACAGATCTACATCATCCCAAAGACTCTGTTTAAAAACATTTCAAGGTTTTATGTATTTATGGAGGAGGCATGCTTGTGCCAAACTCAGGGATGCAGGTCTGAGCACAATATGCAGGAGATTCTTCTCTCCTTCGACCATGTGAGTCCTGGGGATGGAACTCAGGTTCAGACCTGGCAGCAAGTGCCTTTATTCCCTGAGCCATCTTGCCTGTCCAAAGCCTCCCCTGTTAGCTGCGGTGTTATACTGATTCCATATTGACTAAACAATTGAGAGCTGCATGATTGGCTATAAGCCAGATATTGGCTAAACACTTATGCAGGACAAGTTTTATCATTCTCATTTTACAGGTAAGGATTTAGAGGGCTCAGTTGCTAGAGTGCAAGCCTAGATTGCACAGAGCCCTGGGTTCCACCTCCAGATCCCATGAATTGAGTGTGGTGGTGCACACCTATAATCCCAACACTTAGGAGGTGGAAGCAGGAGGCTTGTCTTAAATTATATAATTTTAGATGTGGTAGTTGTTATTTGTAGCTTTCTGGGTTTTAGGATTAAATTTCCATTTTTAGTGATTTTTATGTACAGGAATGAGTTGGTATCCCATGTCTTCTCCAGTCACTCTCCACCATGTCTTTAGAGCCTGGGTCTCTCTTGCTCACTAAACATGACACTCACCTTTAGAAAGCCTGACTGACCAACAAGTTTTGGGGATACATGCTCCTCACTTTCCAACAGAGTTACAGATGCCCCAAACATCCCCTGCTTTTTCCATGGTCTCTGGGCATCCTAGGTCAGGCCTATAGGATTGTATGACACCCGCTTTACCAACTGTGCCATCTCCCCAGCCCACAACAGCTAATGATTTTATTATAAGTGTGTTGCCACAATTTGGACAACCCAATGTCCTTTTGTGTGCTTTGTCTTTCAAGCTTGATCTGTACCAATGGGAGGGTCACTGGTTTCTTTTGGCTATAAATCATAGTGAGTGAAGTGGATCATGAGCTCCACTCAACTTCTTTCTTGTTTCTCTCCAGAGGAAAACAGTACCTGTGAGGACTTGATCTGCAACTGTGACCGCCAGGCCGCCATCTGCTTCTCCAAGGAGAACAAAGGCATTCAGTGTTAGACTTGTCACCTCAGTTATGGGTACACCATCCCTGCCTGTCTGATTGTGTTCACTACACACTGTGCCCTCTAATAAAGAACCCATTGAAAGAGCTTGGATTTGGTAATTGTATTCTCTGTCTGTTACCTATAACTAGATCCTCAGAGAACATCATTCTGTCTAGCCCTGGAAACTGAAAGTTAATGAGAAATGCATTGCCATTAGGGGAGCACCTTGAGGAGTGGGTGATGAGCCAGTCATGCCTTCCATCCCAGGACAGTTGAATGCAGAGGCAGAGGAAGGCAGATCTCTTAAGTTAAAGGACAACATGGTCTAAAAATCAAGTTCCAGTACTGCCAGGAGTATTACAGAAAGAAACCCCTTCCCTAACCACAATAACAAAAGTAGAACTCAGCCTGAGATACATAACGGGGTAGGGACAAACAGAAAGGGGAAAGATGGGAGACATAAGTCAGGAAAAGAGGGAAGGGTAAGGGTGGGGATGGAAGGAAAGAGAAGACAGAGAGATAGGAGGGGAGAGAAGAGAGATATAAGTGTCGTGTGGGCACTAAAGGAACATCTTGGCCCTAAAAATATTAGACTCAAGTGCTTCTTCTGTGTACTCATTCTAGGAAAGGGGATATAGGACACCAGACTGGAGGAACAGTAAATGAGCTGAAGACAGGATTTCATCCCAGTGACCTTTGAATCTTCACTGTGCTGAAACACACACCACAGGAATAATGTTCCAGTAAAGTACAAAGCAGTCTAACTTTTTGAAAAAACAAAAGAGAACACTTCATCTTCTCCACCTGTCAATATTACAGGACCCCATATGTAGAGCCAGGTTAATCTTTGGCTCTCTGGTCAACTGGGTTTAGGAATAAGATGTCTCATTGTCTGATTTAAGGCTACATGGTTCAAGGTCTCTCTTTTCCTTTATTTATTTATTTATTTATTTATTTATTTATTTATTTATTTATTTATTTATTTATTTATTTCCCAGTCCTCTGCCTTTCTGCCCCTAACCCCATCCACACTCCAGTCCCAAAGGTTGGGTCTCGCCCCTCCCAAAGTCAGGCCTGGTAAGCAACAGGTGCAGCTAGAGCTCTGTGCACAGGCACAGTGACTGGTAGTAGCTGGCAGTGGCTGTCCAGAGTCCTGCTGGGAGGGTAGGGGGAGCTTGAGCATGGAGACAACCAACTCAACTCACCCCTACATGGTTTTAACCATTGAAGAGGTGAGAAGTGGGGAAAAGGAGATGTTGGGGTGCTAAGTTAGAGGGACCATGACCGATGGCCATTCTGAGAGGCAAGAGAGCATTGGGCCAGCTGACACTGCTCACCAGCCACCATGTGGTTCTGAGGAATGAACTCCCAGTTCTCAGCAAGAGCAGAAAATGCTCTTAAGTGCTGAGCCATCTCTCCAGCCCCTGCAATGGTTGATTGTCAGCTTCACACACTGGGTAGGGAGAGCTGAAGGATTGCCTGCATCATATTGGCCTGTGGGCACATTTGTTGGGCATTTTCTTCCTTCCTTCCTTCCTTCCTTCCTTCCTTCCTTCCTTCCTCCCTCCCTCCCTCCCTCCCTCCCTCCCTCCCTCCCTCCCTCCCTCTCTCTCTCTCTCTCTCTCTCTCTCTCTCTCTCTCTTTCTTTCTTTCTTTCTTTCTTTCTTTCTTTCTTTCTTTCTTTCTTTCTGTCTTTCTTTTTTTAAATTTTTTTAAAAAGATTCATTTATTTATTATGTGTACAGCATGTTTGTCTGCAGGCCAGAAGAGGGCACCAGATCTCATTACAGATGGTTGTGAGCCACCATGTGGTTGCTGGGAATTGAACTCAGGACCTCTGGAAGAGCAGTCAGTGCTCTTAACCTCTGAGCCACCTCTGAGCCATCTCTCCAGCCCCTTTCTTTCTTTTTTACTTTCTTGGTTTTTTGGGCAGGGTTTCTTTGTGTATCTCTGCCTGTCCTGTAATTCACTCTGTAGACCAGATTAGCCTCAAACTTGGATATTAGCCTGCCTCTGGCCCCTGAGTGCTTATATTAAAAGAGTGTACTACCACCATCATATGGCTACATTCCTAGTTTTCAAATGGAGTTTGTGGGTTACTAAGATGCAGTCTATGATGCAAGGCTGTAGACCTGAGTTCAGTTTCTGAAACCCATTTAAAAAAAGGAGAGAACTGAGTCCATAGAGTTTTCCTCTGACCTCCACATGTGCACAGAAGTGTTCTCTCTCTATTTCTCTCTCTCTCTCTCTCTCTCTCTCTCTCTCTCTCTCTCTCTCTCTGACACATACATATTAATAAAATTGTTAATTAATTAAAGATTGAATTGTAACTGGATCTACATCAAAGTCTGTGTGAGGTTCTTGGGATAGACTTCTTGCTTACTTTATAAGGTTAACATGGAGGATTGCTTGGGCCAGCTATTCCTGCCTGGGACAACACATCCCTGTCTGCACCCATCAGACCCAAGCCCAGGAGCAATGTCTATATCTTCTTATGACCTCAAATGATCCACAAGGAAGGGACTTGGCACTTTGCCAGTCACTGACTTGAGCTGGTTGGGGTGTTGAGCCAGCCCTTTCTCTTTGCCTCTGGGACAGCACTGATTAAGGCTCTGTCACCATCTACAGTAGCTCTGCAGGTCAGGACTCTGTGTGAGGGTGCACATATTCTACTTCTGTGCTACACACACAGTAGCCACAGGTGCTGTGGATATCATTCCATATAAATAAAACACTGATGGCCAGTGACCAGGCAGGAAGTAAGTGGCCAGGCAGGAAGTAGGTGGGACAAGGAGAGAGGAGAATTCTGGGAAGCGGAAGGCTGAGGGGGGGAGACACTGCAGCCACTGCCAGGAGAAGCAGCGTGTAAAGACACTGGTAAGCCACCAGCCATGTGGCAAGGTATAGATTTATAAAAATGGGTTAATTTAAGATAAAAGAAGAGTTAGCAAGAAGCCTGCCATGATCATACAGTTTATAAGTGATATAAGCATCTGAGTGATTATTTTTTAAGTGGATTGTGGGACTGTGGGGCTTGGGGAACCTGGAGAGAAGCCCTCCAGCAACACACAGGCCCCATGTTCTGACTGGACACTGTCAGAGCACAGCTACAGGACTCTAAAGAGAAGTCACTGAGTCTTCCCTTCACTCAGGATGAAACTCCTTCTGCTGGTCACTCTGGTCACAGGTAGGACCCTTGTCCCCTCTCAGTGCCCCCCATCTCCCTTGTCTTCAATGTACAGCCCCACTGGTCACACCTGAAGTTCTGATTTGGGTTCCTGTTGGGGTCTAATAGTCTCTTGTTTGGGGTTCCCTCCCCCACCATGTTGAAAACAGCCAGCACTTTTAGCCTCTAGGTCTGAATGCAGATGACTCCTTAGAAAAGTGCACTACATTCACCGACCCAAGCAAACAAAACCCCTCTGATTCTCATATTGCCTTAGCATTCATTTCCTTGGCCCTAAGTTGCTCTGATTTGATTTTCCTTATCCCTTTTAATTTATATTGATCCTTATTTTATGTGTGTGAGGCTTCTGCCTGCATGTGAGCCTGTGAACTGTGTGTGAGCAGTGTCTACAGAGGCCAGAGAAGGGTCTGATCTTCCAGTACTGGGGGTCATAGGCAGTTGTAAGCTTCCATGTGGGTGCTGGAACCAACCAGGGTCCTACACAAGTTCAGCAAGTGCTCCTGATAGAATACTTCCAGAGCCATCTCTCCAGCTCTGATAATTTTATCACATGATCTTATGATGTGGCTCAGGATAGCCTCCAACTCAGCATTGTGTCTGGACTTGAAAGCTTACTGCCTCTACCTTCCAAGTGTTAGGATGGCATACATGCCTAATTCACTTCTGCAATTCTTTATTTCATTTTTCTAAACTGCATTTTTCTTTGTAGCAATTTCTGTCCTGAAACTCACTCTATGGAATAGGCTGGCTTTGATCTCCAGTATTCACCTGCCTCTGCTTTCAGAGTCCTGGGATTAAAGGCTGTGACTCTACTCCCTGGCAATCTTAAACTTCTGATCATCTTACCTCACCTTGAAGACTTCTGGGACTACACAGTGTGTGTACCACTGTACCTGGCTTCTCCTGCATTTTAATGCTGACCAAGTATCCCACTGCAGACTGAATCCTGGTTATTTACTGACTCCTCAGCTGATGAACAGTTTGTTGTGTCAAATGCTGACATTACAATGATGATCTGACCATTATCCTTGTCTATGAGCTGTGCATGGCCATACAACAGATTCCTTCTAATTCTTCCAGTGTAAAACAGTGAGCATGTGTTGGCTGCTTCTCTGGCTCAAGGTCTCAGCTAGACCTGTGATGAATCCCACTGCTGGCTAAGGCTAGTGTTTCACCTGGGCTTGAGTAGGGGTGGGGCAGCTTTCAAACTCAAGAGATGCTTGGATTGTTGGAACTAAGAGGTCAGTTTGTCCCTGGCTGCTGACTGGAGAGTGTTCTGAGCTCCTCTACACAGGGACCCCAGGGCAGCTCACAGTGTGGTGTCTGTCTGTCTTGACAGTGAGAAATGAGCAGGCAAGCAAGGCAAAAGGCAATGTCTATAGAACTTAGTCCTGGGGAGTCAGTGTTGTTCATTTATATTCCTACCTCTTGGGAGGCTGAGGCCAGAGTGTTGCTAGAGTTAGAGGCCTGGGTTACAGAATTATTCCCTGTCTCAAATAGGTAGACAACTTCCTGCACAGGCCTTGCTGCCCTCTGATCTCCTCATGTGTAACATGACATTTATGAGTGCTCCCAAGGGCTTGTTTTCAACTTGTGTTGGGGCAAGCAAACACACACACACACACACACACACACACACACACACACACACACACACACACACACACACCTCTATTCACTGTTCTCCTGATGCAGGGGCTGTTAGGAGTCTAGGAGGAAGTGTCAGGAGTGATGGTCATGCTCTATTGTGGGCCATGACACAGTTACAGTTGTAGTAATTGATAGTTCGGATGTTACCCCACCAGAGGACTGATTCTCAGATGGGGTACCCTGTCAGGCAAGTTCTTAAGGCCGCCATCTCTGAAACTGTTGCTTTCATCTGCGATTTCACTTGTGCAAGAACAGCTCTGACATCTCCCCATTTACCATGCATTTTCATGTAATGTGTGCTTGTAATCTCATGATTCCATCTCAGTCTTATGGGCACACGTATATCCCTTTCTTTCATTTGCTGTAGCAGCCTGATCTGAACCCTGAAGAGGACCTTGAGGCTGGAACTCAAAGGCTTCTCGATAAGGAAGCTAGCAGGCAGGTATCAGACTCCTGGTAAAGCCAAGTGGGATTGATGGAGTGTGCTGTGCATTTTTACAGAAGATGTTACTGCATCCCGAATCAGCCCTCAGGCTGGGTGGCGCTTTGGCAATCTGTTCCGGTGCACCATCCCTTTGTTTTTTCCCTCCCCTGATCCCATCTCCTATGGCTGCTACTGTGGCTTTTTCATGTGGAGCCAGTGGGAGAAAGACTTAGACAGGTGAGTGATCCATCTGGGGGGAGACTGGAGGGTCTGGGCTAGGGTGGGGACAGGACACAAGCAGAACATCTCATGAGGCATGAATAGAAGACATGCATTCATACATCTTTTATTTTTTCATTATTTATTGTTTGTTTGTTTTGTTTCCAGACAAGGGTTCTCTGTGCATCCCTAGTTGTCCTAGAACTGTCTGTGGAGACCAGGCTGGCCTTGAACTCAGAGATCTTCCAGCCTCTGCCTCCTGAGTGCTGATACTTAAGGTGTGAATCAACACCTCAAGCATGTATTTTCTACTCTTGTCATGTAAAGAAATCAGTCCAAGAGAACCATGTATCTAGTTTCCTTAAAATAAAATGTGTGAGATGTAAATATTGGACAATGCTGGACTCAGGCACAATTCTATAGCATTGCCAACCATCACAGCCCCTATCAAAACATCAACTTTGGCTCTAAAATGTCAGTGAAACTTTGGAATATATAATTTCACTATGTTCATGGAGCTTTGTTTAAAAAAATCACTTTTTGGCTACAGGTTCTCACTTGTGTATCCGTGGCTGATCTCAAACTCAGAAATCCATCTGCCTCTGCCTCCCAAGTACTGAGAATAAAGGAAGACACCTCCACACTCCACAGAAATGGCTTTCAATAAAAATGTGCTTAATAAATATCACAGTTTTTTGAGCTCAGGGAACATTACTTCTGGAACATCATGTTTAAGTCTTCCTGACATGTTTGAGAAAGACTGCAGGTGAGAACTGACCTCCTGTGGGTCCATACTCCTCCCTCAGCTGTTCCTTCCTCTCTCCAGGTGCTGCCACACTCGTGACAACTGCTATGCTCAGGTCAAGAATCTGGAAAGTTGCAAGTTCCTCACAGGCATCCCCTATGGAAGCTCCTACTTATACTCATGCTCTGGGAATGAGATCACCTGCAGTGGTAGGTCTACACTCCAGGACCTCTGGACTCTGCTTTCTCCTGGGCATCTTTGGAAGGCGCACAGAAGTGACAAGGACACCATGTAGTGGTCATTTCCTTCACCCCATTTGACCTCACAACAGCCTTATCAGGTAGATACTAACATATAGATGAGGTCTGAAGCTTTAATCTTATTAATCACTTTCAACAAAAATGAGGAGTTACATATTGGGTAAGAGATCAGAGAACAGGGAGCAATCACCAGTTGCTTTTTACCACTTCTGTTCTCTCTTCCGTATGACTGAGATCCTCTCTAAGCCCCATTCTACCACTTCCTGTCTCCTCTCTGTCTACAGTCCTCCAAATATTTATGGTCAGCTAATGGCTAGCTCTGCCCTCTGACTCCAAGCAAGCTTTATTTGTCAGAAGAACACAATCAAAATATCACACAACAGAGGTCCCTGATGGGGAAGATAAGGAAGCCTGGGCCAGATGCCCAAGGTCAACAGCTTAGAAGTGATGACATTTGGTTCAGGATCAATCATCTATATCATTCCAATGCCTTAAAAAACATTTCTGGGTTTTAAATATTTGTGGGGAGTTATGCCTGTGGGACAGCACACCTGTGGAGTTCTGAGGACAACTTGCAGGAGATTGTTCTCTCATTAGACCATGTGAGTCCCGGGAAGGGAACTCAGGTTCAGAGCTGGCAGCAAGTGCCTTTATTCCCTGAGTCCATTGCCTGCCCAAAGCCTCTCTGCCCTATAAACTGCAACGTTTACTGATACATTATTTACTAAACACTTTTAAGCTACATTATTGGCTATGAGCCTAATACTGAATTAAACACCTATGCAGGGCAAGATTTATCATTCCCATTTAACAGGTGAGGATTCAGAGGGCTGAGAATACAGCTCAGTTGTTAGAGTGCTTGCCTAGCATTTGCAGAGTCCTGGGTTCCAACTCCAGAACCCATGAATTGAGTGTGGTGGTGCACACCTGTAATCCAGCCCTGGGGAGGTGGAGGCAGGATGATTGTCTTAAATCATATAATTTTAGAAGTGGTAGTTGGCATTTGTAGGTTTCTGGGTTTTAAATTAAACATATGTCTATTGATTTTTATGTATAGGACTGAGTTGGCATCCTGTGTCTTCTTCAGTCACTCTCTTCCATATCTTTAGAGCCTGGGTCTCTCTCACTGAACTGGTCACTCACCTTTAGATAAGTCTGACTGATCAACAAGTTTTGGGGATCTGTGCTCCCCACTTCCCAATAGAGTTACAGATGCCCCAAGCACACCTTGCATTATGCATGGTCCCTGGGCATCCTAGGTCAGGCCCTCATGATTGTATTTCAACCGCTTTACCAACTGTGCCATCTCCCCAGCCCCCAACAACTAATGTTCTTATTATCAGTGTGTTCCAGCGATTTGGACACCCAATGTCCTATTGTGTGCTCTGTCTCTCAACCCTGAGTCTGCACCTATGGGAGCTGCACTGTGTGTTTTGGTTACAAATTGGAGAGAGCAGGGTCATGGCCACACTCAACTTCCTTTCTTCTTTCCCTCCAGACAAAAACAACCCGTGTGATGCCTTAATCTGCAACTGTGACCGCCAGGCTGCTATCTGCTTCTCCAAGCAGAACAAAGGCGTTCAGTGTTAGACTTGTCATCTCAGTGACTGCTACACCATCCCTGCCTGCCTGGTTGTGTTCACTACACACTGTGCCCTCTAATAAAGAACCAATTTAAAGAGCTTGACTTTGGTGATTGTATTCTCTGTCTACCAATGTAAATAGATTCTCAGAGAACATCACTCTGTCTAGTCCTGGAAGCTGAAGTATAATGGGAAAGATGTTTCCAGGAAGCAAGCATCTTGAAGGGTCATTAATGAGCCCAGTCATGCCTTTCATCCAAGCATTCTGGGATGATAGGGAGAGGCAGAGGCAGAGGAAGGCAGATCTCTTGAGGTCAAGGCAAACCTGGTCTAAAAGCAAGTTCTAGGGCAGCCAGGACTATCACACAAAGAAACATTGTCTTGAAGAAGAAGATGATGATGAAGAAGAAGAAGGAGGAGGAGGAGGAGGAGGAGGAGGAGGAGGAGGAGGAGGAGAAGAAGAAGAAGAAGAAGAAGAAGAAGAAGAAGAAGAAGAAGAAGAAGAAGAAGAAGAAGCTAGTCTGAGATACATAGTAAAGGAGACTGCTGTGGAATATTATTTTAAGATGTGTTACATTTGATTATGTTATGGAACGTTTGCGTTAATGATGCAAAGATGTGTTGCATTTGTTTAACTCTGTGAAGCTGTATTACTGTGTCTGTCTAAAACACCTGATGGTCTAATAAAGAGCTAAACAGCTAAAACCGATGAAGGAGAAAGGATAGGTGGGGCTGGCAGGCAGAGAGAAGCAATAGGAAGTGATATCTCAGAAGATGAAGAAGAAACAAGAAAAGGAGGAGAGAAGGACAAAAGGGGCCAGTCACCCAGCTACACAGCAAGCCATGGAGGAAGAAGGAAAGAAAGGTTTACAGAACTAGAGAAAGCTAAAAGCCCAGAGGCAAAAGACAGAAGGGATAATGTAGTTCAGAAAATATGGCTGTAAATAAGTCAAGCTAAGGTCGGGCATTCATAAGAAAGAATAAGCTTCCCTGTGTTTATTGGGGGAGTTAGGAGGTGGGCCCCCCCAAAAGCCAAAAGAATAAAAGAGTAAAACAACCCACTACAGGGTACAGAAAAGGGAAGGAGAGGGGAGAGATGAGGCAGGGATAGTGACAGGAAAGAGGGAGGGAGGGAAGGAAAGAAAAGACGGAGAGGGAGGAGGGGAGAGAAGAGAGGAAGAAGCTGTGTCACATGGGCACTAAAGGAACATCTTGTCCCTAAAAATACTGGAATTGAAGGGGTGGGGGATGTGGTGGAGGGCAGGATGATGGTTTTGGTGGCACACACCTTTAATCCCAGCACTTGGGACCAGAGATAGGCAGATCTCAGTGAGTTCGAGGCCAGCCTAGTCTACAGAGCGAGATCCAGGACAGGCTCCAAAGGTACAGAAAAACCTTGTCTCAAGAAACCAACAAAAACAAACAAATAAAAAAACTGGAATCAAAACCCATCTGCTGTGTGCTACTCCAAGGAAGTGGTATGTAAGAAACCAAACTGGACTAACAGTAAATGACCAGAAGGCGGGATTACATCCTGGTGACCTTCCAGTCTTCACTGTGCCTAAACACACCACAGGATACATGTCCTGCTAAAGCGCACAGCAGCCTAACTTTTTGAAACAAACAAAACAGAACATATTTTCATCTTCTCCTCTACCTTTCTCTATCAAGGGACTCCTCAGGTGAAGACAGGTTAACCTCTGGTTCCCTGGTCAACCAGGCTGGTTTAGGGCTATGTGGTCCTCAGTCTCCTTTTCTTTAAGGAACAGCTGCCCAATCCTCTGCATTTCCAATCCCAGCCCAATCCCCATTCATATCCTAAAGCTCAGGCCTCGCCTCTACAAGATCAAGTCTGGTGAGCCACAGGTGCAGCTACAGCTGCCAGCGCAGGCGCAGTGACTGACAGTGGCTGTCCAGAGTCCTGCTGGAAGGGTAGGGGGAGCTTGAGCATGGAGAAAACCAACTCAACTCACCCCTACATGGTTGTTATCCAGGGAAGAGGTGAGAAGTGGGGAAAAGGAGGTGCTGGGGTGCTAAGTTAGAGGGCACATGAGAGATAACTAGATACAGAGAGCCAGAGGGCATTGGGCCAGCAGACACTGTTTGCCAGCCATGCTGTGGGTGCATTGAATGGAACCCGCTTCCTCTGGAAGAACAGAAAATGCTCTTAATCTCCAGCCCTTGTAATGCTTGATTGTCAGCTTCACACACTGGGTAGGGAGAGCCTCAGCTGAAGGATTGCCTGCATCATATTGGCCTGTGGGCACATCTGTTGGGCATTAACTGTCTTTCTTTCTTTTCTACTTTTTCTGTTTTTGGTTTTTTAAAGCAGAGTTTCTTTGAGTATCTCTGCCTGTCCTGTAATTCATTCAGTAGATCAGGCTAGCCTCAAACTCGGATATTCGCCTGCCTCTGTCCCCTGAGTCCTGACATTAAAAGGGTGTACCACCACCACAAACTGGCTACATTCCTACTTTTTAAATGGAGTTTGTAGGCTACTAAGATGCAGCCTCTGATGTAAGCCTGTAGACCTGAGTTCCATTCCTGAAACCCATTTAAAAGTAGGAGAGACCTGACTCCACAGAGTTGTCCTCTGACCTCCACATGTGCACACATTGGCTCTCTCTCTCTCTCTCTCTCTCTCTCTCTCTCTCTCTCTCTCTCTCTCTCTCTCTGTCTCTGTCTCTCTCTCTGTCTCTGTCTCTGTCTCTCTCTTTCTCTCACATATACATTGTTAATTAAAGATTGAATTGTAACTGGATATAACTCAAAGGCTGTGTGAGGTTCTTGGGATAGACTTAGTGTTTATTTTAATGGAGAATTGCTTGGGCCAGCAACTCCTGCCTGGGGTCACATGTCACTATCATCCCTCAGACCCAAGCCCAGGAGCAATGTCTATATCTTCTTATGACCTCAAACCATCCATGAGGGAGGGACTTGACACTTTGCCAGTCACTGACTTGAGCTGGTAGCGGTGTTGAGCTTGCCCTTTCTCTGTGACTCTGGGACAGCACTGATTCAGGCTCTGTCACCATCTACAGTAGCTCTGCAGGTCAGGACTCTGTGTGAGGGTGCACATATTCTACTTCTGTGCTACACACACAGTAGCCACAGGCCCTGTGTGTTGACTGGACACTGTCAGAGCACAGCTACAGGACTCTAAAGTGAAGTCACTGAGTCCTCCCCTCACTCAGGATGAAACTCCTTCTTCTGGTCGCTCTGCTCACAGGAAGGACCCTTGTCCCCTCTGAGTGCCTCCCCTATCCCAAGTCTTCAATGCACAGCTTCTCAATGGTCACACCTGAAGTTCTGGTTTGGAAGTTCCCATTGGGGAATAATAGCCTCTGGGTTGGGGTTCTCTGCTCACTCCCTTGTTCACAACAGCTGGCACATTTAGTCTCGAGGTCTGAACTCAGATGATTCCTTAGAAATGTCCACTACAGTCACCGACCCAAGCAAAGCAAGTCCCTCCTGTCTCTACCATATTGCTCCCATTCCCTTGGGCTTACCATGTCCTGGCAATTTGATCTTTTCTTTTCCTTTTAAAAGACATTGACTTTTATTTTATGTGTATGAGACCTTTGCCTGCATGTGTGTCTGTGAACTGTGAGCAGTGCCTACAGAGGCCAGAGGAGGGGTCTGATCCTCCAGAACTGGGGTCATAGGCAGTTGTGAGCTATCTCGTGACTGCTGGACCTGAGCCTGGGTCCCACACAAGCTCAACAAGTGCTCCTGACTGCAGAGCCATCTCTCAGCCCTGATTATTATTTTTAAAGGATTATATAATTCTGGCTCAGGCTGTCTTCCAACTCAACATTCTCTCCAAGACTTACCTCATCCTCTCAAGTGTTAGGATTACACACAGAACTATAAAGAGTGAAGTCACTTGAGTCCCCCACACACTCAGGATGAAATCCTGCTGCTCGTCGCTCTGCTCACAGGTAGGATCCTTGCCCCCTGTAGGTGACCATCATCTCCCTGATCTTCAATGCACAGTTCCCCAATGGTCACACCTGAAGTTGGGTTTGGGGTTGCAATTCTTTGTTGTTGCTGTTGTTATTGTTCCCATTTTACATGAGATGGTTTCTCTGAGTAGTGATGGCTGTCTTAGAACTCACTCTATAGACCAGAATGGCTTTGAATTCAGATATACACCTGCCTATGCCTCCAGAGT
Source organism: Peromyscus maniculatus bairdii (assembly GCF_049852395.1). Lineage (NCBI taxonomy): Eukaryota > Metazoa > Chordata > Mammalia > Rodentia > Cricetidae > Peromyscus > Peromyscus maniculatus. Next base: position 6,259,286 of record NC_134874.1, read on the forward strand.
GCTGGGATTACACAGTGTGTGTTCCACTGTACCTGGCTTCTCCTTCATTTTAATGCTGACCAAGTATCCCACTGCAGACTGAATCCTGGCTTATTTAACAACTCCTCAGCTGATGAACAGTTTGTTGTGTCAAATGCTGACATTACAATGATGATCTGACCATTATCCTTGTCTATGAGCTGTGCATGGCCATACAACAGATTCCTTCTAATTCTTCCAGTGTAAAACAATGAGCATGTGTTGGCTGCTGCTGTGGGTCAAGTTCACAGATAGAACTGTGATGAATCCCACTGCTGGCTAAGGCTAGGGTTTCACCTAGTCTTGAGTAGGGGTGGGGCAGCTTTCAAACTAAGAGATGGTTGGATTGTTGGTCAGTTTGTCCCTGGCTGCTGACTGGAGAGTGTTCTCAGCTCCTCAACACAGGGACCACAGGGCAGTTCACAGTTTCATGGCTGTCTGTCCTGATAGTGAGAAATGAGCAGGCAAGCAAGGCAAAAGGCAATGTCTATAGAACTTAGTCCTGGGGAGTCAGCCAAGCCAGGTAGTGGTGTTCATTTATAATCCTACCATTGGGGAGGCTGAGGCCAGAGGGTTGTTACAGAGTCAGAGGCTAGCCTGGGTCACAGAGTAATTTACTGTCTCGTATAGGTAGACATCTTTCTGCTGAGGCCTGGTGACTTGAGTTTGGTCTCCAAGACCTACATAGTGGAGGGAGAAAAACAACTCCCTAAAGCTGTGATCTGACCTCCTTATGTGTAGCATGACATTTATGAGTACTGCCAAGTGTGTGCTTGCGAACCCCTGTGTGATTAAACACCCACCCACCCACCCACACACTGATATTCACTGCTCTCCCCATAGAGCATTTGATAGGAATCAAGTAGGAAGCTAGTAGGCAGGCATCAGTCCCTTGGTAAAGCCAAGTGGCATTGATGGCGTGTGCTGTGCATTCTTGCAGCAGGCGCTACTACAATCAACATCAGCCCTCGGGCTGTGTGGCATTTCGGCAATGCATTCCAGTGCATCATCCCTTGGATCGGTACCTTCCCGGAGTACATCTACTATGGCTGCTACTGTGCCTTTGTCGACTGGGAATACCAGGAGGCAGATTTAGACAGGTAAATGATCCATTCCATTTGGCTGGAGACTGGAACGTCTCCATTGGTATGGGGACAGGACACAAGCAGAGCATCTCATGAGGCATGAATAGGAGAAATAAACATTCACAAAACATCATTGTTTATTCATTATGTATTTTGTTTGTTTCTTTGTTTCCAGACAAGGGTTCTCTATGTAGCCCTAGTTGTCCTAGAACTCTCTGTGGAGACCATGCTGGCCTTGATCTCAGAGATCTTCAAGCCTCTGCCTCCGGAGTACTGAGATTTAAGGTGGGCATCACCACACCCAGCATGTATTTTCCCCTCTTGTCATGCAAAGAAGTCAGTCCAAGGGGACCCTGTATCTAGGGGTCCCAGAAAGCAGAATGTGTGAGATTTAAATAGTGGACAATGCTGGCCTCAGGCACCAGACAGAGGCATGGCCAACCATTATAGCGCCCATCAGAGTGTCAGCCTTGGCTTTAAAACATCCTTACAACTTCAGAATATTTACTTTCACTATATTCCTGCAGCTTTGTTTTTTAAAGAAAATCACTTTTTGTCAGAAAGGGATTTACTAATGTATCCCTGACAGACCTCAAACTTGAAGATCCATTTGCCTCTGCCTGCCAAGTACTGTAATTAAAGGCCTGTACTGACCACACTCCACAGAACTTGCTTTCAGTAAATAAATGCTAACAGAAATCACAGTTTCTAGACCCTCAGGACCATTTCTTGTGGAACATCATGTTTAAGTCATCCTCATATGTTTAAGAAAGTCTGCAGGTGAGAACTGACCTCCTGTGGGTCAATAGTCCTCCCTCAGCTGTTCCTTCCTTTCTCCTGGTGCTGCAGGACTCACGACCACTGCTATGATCAGGTCAAGAAGCTGGAAAACTGCAAATCTCTCACAGACAAACCCTACAGCAGCTCCTACTCATGCTCTGGGAGGAAGATCACCTAGAGGACCTCTGGATTCCGCTTGTCTCTCATGGGTTTGGAAGAGACAGGGAACTAACAAGGACAGTCACCATTTACCTGTCATATCCTTGGTCCCATTTACCTTACAACAACCTTATCTGTTAGATACTAAAATATAGATGAGGTCACTGATGAGGAAGATGAGGAAGATGAGGAAGGCTGGGTCACTTGCCCAAGGTCACTCACCTTAGAAGTGATGGCATTTGGTTCTGGAAACAGATCTATACCATTCCAATACTTTTAAAAAAACATTTCAAGATTTTATGTATTATTGGTGAAGGCATGCCTCTGCCACAACACAGGTGTGCAGGTCTGAGAACAACTTGCAGGAGTATGTTCTCTCCATCGATCAAGTGTGTACTGGGGATGGAACTTGGGTCAGACTTGGCAGCAATTGCCTTTATTTCCCGAGCCATCTTGCCTGCCCAAAGCATAGACAAAGCCTCTCCTGTTAGCTGCTGTGTTATACTGATTCCATACTGACTAGACAATTGAGAGCTGCATCATTGGCTGTAAGTCAGATACTGGAGTAAATACCTGTGCAGGGCAAGATTTATCATTTCCATTTTACAGGTGACATTCAGAGGGCTGAGAACAGTTCAATTGCTAGAGTGCTTGCCTAGCATGCACAGAGTCCTGGGTTCCACCTCCAGAACCATAAGTTGAGCATGGTGGTGCATACCTGTAATCCAGCCCTTGGGAGGTGGAGGCAGGAGGATTGTCTTAAATCATGTTATTTTAGAAGTGGTAGTTTATATTTGTAGTTTTCCTGGTTTTAGGATTAAATACATGTGTTTAATTTTTTTATGTGTAGGAATGAGTTTGCATCCCATGTCTTCTTCAGTCACTCTCTACCATCTCTTTAGAGCCTTTGTCTCAGTAAATATGACACTCACCTTCAGCTAGTCTGACTGACCAACAAGCTTTGGAGATCCATGCTCCCTACTTCCTAATAAAGTTACAGATGTCCCAAGCACACCTTGATTTTTCCATGGTCTCTGGGCATCCTAGGTCAGGCCCTCAGGATTGTATGTCAACCACTTTACCAACTGTGCCATCTCCACAGCCCACAACTAATGTTCTCATTATCAGTGTGTTCCAGAAATTTGGACAACTCAATGGACTTCTGTGTGCTCTGTTTCTCAGCCCTGAGTCTGCACTGATACTAGGTGCACCACTGTCTTTTGGTTACAAATCATATGGAGCAGGGTCATGGGCTCCACTCAACTTCTTTTCTTGTATCTCTGTGAACAAAAACAACCCTTGTGAGACCTTCATCTGCAACTGTGACCACCTGCCGCCATCTGCTTCTCCCAGGCTCTACACAACAAGCAGTACAAAGGTATTAAGTGTTAGACTTGTCACCTCAGTTACTGCCTACACCATCCCTGCCTGCCTGGTTGTCTTCACTACACACTGTGTCCTCTAATAAAGAATCTATAGAAAGAGCTTGGCTGTGGTTATTGCAGTCTCTGTCTATGGAACATAAATAGATCCTCAGAGAACATCATTCCATCCAGATCTGGAAACTGAAGATTAATGGTAAAGAGATTGCCTTTTGGGAGCACCTTGAAGAGTGGGTGATGAGCCCGGCCATTCCTTTTTATCTCAGCACAGTGTGATGCAGATGCAGAGGAAAGCAAATCTCTGAAGTTCTAGGCCAACCTGGTCTAAAAATCCAGTTCCAGGATAGCCAGGAGTATTACACAAAGAAACCCTAAATGGAAAAAAAACAAACAAAAAGTAGAAGAAAAACTCAGTCTTAGATACAAAGGGGGAGTTAAGGGAGACAGACAGGGGAGGAGAGGGGAGAGATAAGGCAGGGAAAGGGAAAGGATGGAAGAGAAGAGAGAAAGAGGCAGCGTCACATGGGCACTAAAGGAACATCTTGGCCCTGAAAATATTGGACTAAAAGCACTTCTGCTGTGTGTTCATCATAAGAAGTTGGATATAGGCTGGGTAGTGGTCATGCACGCCTTCAGTCCCAGCACTTGGGATGCAGAGGCAGGTGGATCTTTGTGAGTTTGAGGCCAGCCTGGTCTACAGAGCCAGATCCTGCACAGGCACCAAAGCTACACAGATGAACCCTATCTCAAAACCAAACTGCACTGACGTAAGTGTCCTGAAGTCGGGATTACATCATGGTGACCTTCCAGTCTTCACTAAACACACACCACAGGATAATTGTCCTTCTAAAGTACACAGCAGCCTAACTTTTTACAACAAACAAAAGAGAACTCTTCATTTATTCTACTTTTCAATATCACCTGAACCTGTAGGCAAAGCCAGGTTAATCTCTGGTTTCTTTGTCAACATGATTTAGGAATAAGATGTCCCATTGGCTGGTTTAAGGCTATGTGGCTCTGGTTCTCTTTTCCTTAGTGAACACCTGTCCAGTCCTCTGCTTTTCTATCCCCACCCCTATCCCAGAGCTCAGGCCATGCCCTCCCTAGGTCAGGCCTGGTGAGCAACAGGTGCAGCTAGAGCCACCTGCCCATGCACAGTGAATGGTAGTACCTGGTAGTGGCTGTCCAGAGTCCTGCTGGAAGTGTAGGGGCATCTTGAGTATGGAGACAACCAACACAACTCACCCCTACATGCTTTTATCCAGGGAGAGGGTGAGGTGTCAGATAAAGAAGGGACTGGGGTGAAACTTAGAGGGTACATGAGGAATGATAGACACAGAGGCCAGAGGGCATTGGGCCAGCAGACATTGTTCACCAGCCACCACATCTTCAGATCTGAGAAGGATAAGTGAACAGATGTGAGACATCTTTCCTATTTTCACATAAACAAACGTTAAAGCATCTTCTTTTTATCTAATTCACCAGGAGATGTTGAGAGCAGTCATAGAAAAGTGAGTTTGAATCTGGTAGCAAGGTGAACTGTGTCTAGACTCAGTGTGAGCTCTAAGAGAATGAGGCCTGTGAATTTCACGTAGAGAACCAAAAAGGCAGCTAAAGCCTTGGTTGCAGCTGTTGAATTGACAAAGCCTGGTTGTCAAATGACATCAGAGATCTGAGAAGGGTACATTTTACCTTAGTTAGTGATAGAAAGTGACAGAGACTTCCCTGTTGGCTAGACAGCCTCCTGTAGGCAGAAGTTTTCCTGTGTCCTACAGTTGCTTGGTCCTAAGTAAACACACAGAGGCTTATATTAATGACACACTGTTTGGCCTGTACTCAGGCTTATCATTAACTAGCTCCTGCAACATAATTCAACCTATTTATATTGATCTATGTTTTGCCATGTAGCTTTGTGGTATTACCTGTGTTGTATCACATCTTGCTTCCCTGGGCAGCACTCAGCATCTCTGTGACTCTGCCTTCTTCTTCTTGTCTCTCTATGGATTTCCTGCCTGGCTCTATTCTCTCTTTCCATAAGCCATAGAATTTTCCTTATTAACCAATGGTAGCAACACAGATTCATAGCTTACAGAAAGACCATCCCAGAGCAGCCTCCCTAAGATCCTCCATGGTCATTGATGGAAGAGGTCTCAGGGCAACATCAGTCTTTGGCTGCCAGGCCTAGGCCTGCAAGGCCTCTGAAGATCTGACAGTTTTGGGGTAGGGACTTCTGGGGAGGACCAAACTACATTGTCTAAGCAAAAGTGAGGCAATGGGCTCCCCAGAGTCCTGTTGTCATGGTTTGAAGAAAGCCCTGGCAGCAGTTGAGGTGAAAGGCTGGTTTTGCTTAGCAACTGATGCTGCCTCTCTGGAGCAAGTTCCAAGTGGAGGTTCTGTGCCAGTCCATCTTCTTTGGAGGAAATAAAGGTCCTGTCAGGAGCCAGCATGTCTCTCTATCATGAAGAGCTTTCTAATTAAACATTTTAAATGCCATATTCTGCAGATCTCTGAGTATTTGAGGACTGTCTGTCTATTAGCTATGAATGGCTGACTATCAGCTTATGTTCCCTAAAAGTCTCCAATATGTTAGCAGCTTTCATATGACTAGGACTTATTGTCTCCTGAGAAAGCAAAGAAGAGTGTCATGGGAAAGATTCAGGGGCCAAATGGGAACAAGAAAAACAAGGCTTGTGAGTTGGGCTGTGGCCCAACTCTGAGAAAAGAACCCTCTTGGGGGACCAGAAACTTTATTTTATATGTATCTTGTTTATCAAAATTGTTATTTATTAAATACATGCCATCATATATTTAACTTTTCTAGAAGCTTGGTGTTGAACATTTGGTAAAGAGATAGGTGTAAATCTCCAAGTTAGCTTTTGTTAATCTGAATAGATCTTTTATAACTTTACATTTCTATTATCATATAGAATATATTATGAACCAGAGTTGAATCAAATATAGCTTTACATTTCTATCATCATACACAAAGTCCAAACTAAACCACAATATTTGAGGATTGTTGTTATTTCATAACTGCAGTTTTGTCATTATTGTGAATCTCAATGCAAACATCTGACATGCAGGTATTCCTAGGCTACACCTGTAAAAGGTTCAAAAGAAGCAAGATCATTAAGGGGATAGCTAAGACAGACACCAGGCCAGGAAGATTTCCTTATTGCATCTGCCTTTCTCTGTCATGGATCTACTTTTTTAGCAAGTCCATGGAGTTTCTAATGATCCCTGAGTGGTTATCATAAAAACAGCATTGCTCTCCTAAGGCCTTGCTTAGGCCCCCTTCATGAAGGAATGATAACCAGGGACACCAATTGAATAAGTTTTAGGTCAAGGCCCCTTCTCACCTGGAGAACTGTTTTAGCTAGAGAAGAGAATAATTTCTCTAAGTGTGTAACAGATATTTCTAGGGCAGCGACATCTTCATCTACTGCCACTCCTAAGGCCTGTTGTTCTGATCTTTGAGTACAGCCAGATCATAATCCTGAATGACTTATATAAAATTAATAATTTTAAAGGCTACATAATACATTTTTGACTCTACATAAAGTAGGTCAAGTGTCTTATTGTGCAGCCATTTCATTTAGTAAATCTATCAATTGACAGCTCTGGGCCCAGTTTCCTAGTATATCAATGGGCATTATAGGTAGACATTTTGTCCCCTATGCCAGGGAGTTTCTCTTTGACTTAGCCATTTTAGTCTGCTTCAGGGGAAGGGATGATATACTCTCTTCTATAGCTGCTACAACCTGAAAGAGGTCATAGGTGGTCAGTGCCCAAAGAGAATAAAAGGCTAGTCAAAGGTATGCAGGGAATTTATTTGAAATTATCTGACCAAGCTGTAGATTTGGAGAACAATCACCATTGGCTGGTCTGGTCTATATCAGCCTTCAGCAAGTGCAGAGCACATGGTCATTTGGAGCAGATTGCAGTCAGCAACCAATGCTTTGACAATTCTGCAAACCAAATGGAGATCTGTTGAGACAAGTTCAAACTAGGTATAGAGGTTAAAATTTAAGAACTTAATTAGAAATTTTAGATCCATTGATTTAGTAATTGGGAAGGGGAGACAGAGCAAAGAGAGGGGGGAAAAGAGAAAGCAGAGGTGCAAACAGTTTCCTGAAAGGAGAGAGGGAGAGAGGAAGGAAGGAAGAGAAAAAGTGGAGGGGTTTTCTCTTAAAGAGGACTAACTTTACATAAGATGATGTGGTCTGGACAATGCCCCTTAAGGGGCAGGTATGAATACTAACATTCCCTGACAACAATACCTGAAACAAAAATAGAAACATACATACAACATGCTGTAACAAAATAACCTTAAATTTTTTCAATATACAAAAATCCATTAAACAAGAGTAGAAACAGATATATAGTGTAAAAAGTAACATATTTGTATAAATATACCATATGCCCCTAGATGATAATAAACATCCATAACCCACCAAATAACCAAAAGCCTCCCAAACCCCACTTGGGAATATGGATGTTGTGTCCTCCAAATTGCTTCCTGCTGTCTGTAGATGAAGTATCTTTCAGGCCCCAGAGAGGAACTTTTGCGATAATGACCAAGTCCTAAAAAGACCAGCAGTAAGCTTTGTTGATAGGTATCACCTGTCAAATTTCAGGAGGTCTTGCCTCTTCAAACCTGATCTTGAGCATGGAGACAACCAACTCAACTCATCTCCTACATGGGTTTTATTCAGGGAAGACATGAGAAGTAGGTAAAAGGAGGTGCTTGTGTGCTAATTTAGATGGAACATCACAGTTGGACAAACCAAGAGGCAAGAAGGCATTGGGACAGCAGATTGTTCACTAACCACTATGTAGTTTCTGAGAATTGAACTCCAGTCCTCAGCTAGGGTAGAATGTGCTCATAAGTGCAGAGCCATCTCTCCAGGTCCTGCAAAGGTTGATTGTCAGTTTCACACACTGGGTAGGGAGAGCCTCAGCTGAAGGATTGCTTGCATCACATTGGCCTGTGGTCACATATGTTGGGTAGTTGCTTTCTGTCTTTCTTTTTTAGTTTTTAGTATTTTCTTTATTGAGACAGGTTTTCTTTGTGTGTCTCTGGCCATTCTGAAATTCACTCTGTAGACCAGTCTTGTCTCCAACTCAAATATTCGCCTGCCTCTCCTTCTGAATGCTGACATTAAAGGCATAAAAGATGTGCACCACCACTACCACCATCTGGCTATATTCCCAGTTTATAATGGAGTTTGTAGGCTACTAAGATGCAGCCGATGATGCAATCCTGTAGACCTGAGTTTGATTCCTGGAACTCATTTAAAAGTAGGAGAGAACTGCCTATACAAGACTATCCTCTGTTCTCCACATATGCATGCAAGTACTCTCTCTCTCTCTCTCTCTCTCTCTCTCTCTCTCTCTCTCTCACACACACACACACACACACACACACACACACACACACACACACCCCTTAAGTAATTAGTTAATTAATTTAAAACTGAATTTGTAATTATATATACCTCATAGGCTGTGTCAAGTTCTTGGGACAGTCTTCCACTTGGTTTATACACTTAACATGGAGGATTGTTGGGGACAGCTACTCCTGTCTGGGACCATATGTCACTGTCAGCATCCCTCAGACCCAAGCCCAGGAGCAATGCTTATATATTCTCATGACCTCATAGCATCCACAGGAGAGGGACTTGCCACTTTGCTAGTCACTGACTTGAACTGGTTGGGGTGTTGAGCTAACCCTTTCTCTGTCTCTGGGACAGCACTGATTCAGGCTCTGTCACCATCTACAGCAGCTCTGCAGGTCAGGACTGTGTGTGAGGGTGCACATATTCTACTTCTGTGCTACACACACAGTAGCCACAGGCCAGGTGTGCTGCTGACTGGACACTGTCAGAGCACAGCTACAGGACTATAAAGAGAAGTCACTTGAATCCTCCAGTCACACAGGATGAAACCCCTTTTGGGGGGTCGCTCTGCTCAGAAGTAGTAGCACCCTTGTCCCCTAAGAGTGCACCACATCTCCCGTGTCTTCAATGTTCAGCTCCCTAATGGTCACATGTGAAGTTCTGGTTTGGGGTTCTCTTTGGGATTCAATGACCTCTGGGTTAGGGTACTTTCATCCCCTCATGGTGACAACATCTGTCACCTTTGCTCTCTAGGTCTGGACTCAGATGACTCCTTAGAAAAGTCCACTACATTCACCTACCAAGCAAAGAATGTCCCTTCTGCCTCTGCCATATTGCCCTGGCAATTTTTTTCTTGATCTTTTAAGAAACATTTACTTTTATTTCTTGTAAACAAGCCCTTTCTCTGCATGGGTGTCTGTGAACTGTCAGTGAGCAGTGCCTAAGAGGAGAAAAGAGGGGTCTGATCATACAGAACTAGGGTTATAGACAGTTGTGAGCTGCCATGTGGGTGCTGGAACCATGCCTGGATCCTGTGTAATTTTTTTAAAAAAAAATAGTATTATTTTTACATAATCTTATTATGTGTTTCATGATGTCCTCCAACTCAGTATTCTAGCTCAGACTTGCCTAAACCTCCCAAGTGTTAGGATTACATACATGCCAGCCTTGTATCTGCAATTCTTTTTTTGATTGATTTTTCATCACAGGGTTTTGCTATGTAGCAAAACTGTCCTGGAACTCATTTTGTAAACCATCCTGGCTTTCAACTCAGATATCCGCCTACATCTGCCTCCAGACTGTTGGGATTACACCATGTGTGTTCCACTGTACCTGGCTTCTCCTGCATTTTAATGGTGACCAAGTATCCCACTGCAGACTGATTCCTGGTCATTTACCTATTCCTCAGCTGATGAACAGTTTGTTGTGTCAAATTCTGACATTACAATGATGATCTGACCATTATCCTTGTCTATGAGATGTGCATGGCCATACAACAGATTCCTTCTAATTCTTCCAGTGTAAAACAATGAGCATGTATTGGCTGCTTTTCTGGCTCAAGGTCTCAGCTAGAACTGTGATGAATCCCACTGCTGGCTAAGGCTAGGGTTTCACTTAGGCTTGAGTAGGGGTGGGGCAGCTTTCAAACTCAAGAGATGGTTGGATTGTTGGGTTATTGAACTAAGAGGTCAGTTTGTCCCTGGCTGCTGACTGGAGAGTGTTCTCAGCATCTCAACACAGGGACCCCAGGGCAGCTCACAGTGTGGTGTCTGTCTGTCCTGACAGTGAGAAATGAGCAGGCAAGCAGGGCAAAAGGCAATGTCTATAGAACTTAGTCCTGAGGAGTCAGCCCCACCAGTACAGTGGAGTACATTTATAATCCTATCACTGGAGAGGCTGAGGCCAGAAGGTTGCCATAGAGTCAGAGTCTAGACTGGGTTACTGAGCATCTCTGTGTCTCAAACAAGTAGACCTGAGCATTGTCTCCTGGATCTATGAAGTGGTAGGAGAAAAAAAACTTTCTATAGCTATGCTCTGACCTCCTCATGTTAGCATGGCATTTATGGCTGGTCCCAAGTTCTTGCTTTTACCTGTGTTGGGGCAAACATGCACACACACACTCATACACAGACACAGACACACACACACACACACACACACACACACACACACACACACACACAACTCTCTTCCCTGGTCTCCTGCTGCAGCAGCTGTTAGGAGTCCAGGATGAAGCTAGCATGCAGGCAATTGGGACCTATGGAGTGTGCTGAACATTCTTTTTTTAAAAAAAATTTTATTTATTTTTAAAATTACACTCATGATATTCATTACTTACACTCATGATATTAATCACATTTGTGGTATTCATAGATTGCATTAACAGTATTCATTCAATTATATATATTTAATTTTAAATCTTGAATGTCATTTCTAGAAGGGGGTAGGAGGTCTTAAATACAGGCTTACAGCACAATGGGAGGACCCCGGAGGGCAGAAGTTTGCTACTGATGTTTTACAATCTTGCATCTAAGATGTTCACGCCCATTATGCAGAATACACAGACAAGGAACTTCCCTTAAACATTCTGGAGGGTGGAACCTGGCAAGGAATTAGCATAGGGAGAATATCAAGGTCAAGGTCCACAAGCAAGGCAACAGTTACCCAAAACGGGGGCCAGGGGCCTGCAGGTCCCCCTTCTATTAAAAAATGAGCTTCTGACTTGGTTTGCATGGGACGTCAGCAGGTCACCTTACCCGTCATGGAGATGCCTGCCCAGGTCACACAGACACTCTGTCTTAGGTTGGTGAGTGCCCCCCAGGTATTACCCATCTCTGAATATTCATTATCATACCGGCTCAATCGTGTGTGAGCTGCATAGTTAATTGCTGCCAAAGATCTCAAAGTGGCACTGGGCTTGCAATCTATGTGTTCTATACAGAAAAGACCAACAGTGGTCCTAACCCACCCATAGCCAGTAGGCTAAAGGCAACTGAGCCATTCCCTTCCTTAACAAGCCATACTGTACGTTAGAGTCCTTGTAAGATAGTATCCCAAAAGCAACTGGAACTTGAATTTATAAATTAATAATTTTCAAAGTCAATTGAGATGTATATAACTACTGAATTAAATTTATCATGCCCAATAGAATGGAAGATTAACTAACTGTGGTAGCTACTTTTGTTGCCAGGGTCTCCATTGTGCTAGCTGTAGTAAGCAATTATGAAATGGTAATCCCAGAAACAGTAGCAGCAGTTTGCGCCATTGTTATAATAGCAACAGCGGCAGCAGCAATGTCAAATTCTCTTCTGGATTGTGTGGACATCCAGTGGCATGGATACAACTCCAGTAACACAAACCACCAAGGATCTCTTTTCTTGATCCCAGCATGACTTAAGCTGGCAGCTCTTCTGGAGAATCCAGTCTCATGGCTTCAGTTCCTAGGCTTACATTAATGCTTGCCAAAGCTGTCCATATTGGGCTCTCAATCTCCATTGGCATTGCTGAACATTCTTATAGCTGGTGCTACTGCACACAGCATCAGCTTTTGGCCTGGGTAACAGTTGTGCAATGTGATCAAGTCCACCATCCCCAGTCAGAGCACAACTTTGGCTGCTACTTTCCATTGGGGGCTCAGACACTCCAGTGGAGGAGTGATCCGTCTGGTGGGAGACTGGAGTGTTGGAGTTCCGGTGGGAACAGGGCACAAGCAGAGCATCTCAGGAGACAAGAACAGGAGACATCCAAATTTGCCAACATCATATATTTTGTTTTGTTTCTTTATTATTTTTTTATTTGTTTCCAGACAGGGATTCCCTGTGTAGCCCTAGGTTTCCTGGAACTCTTTCAGGAGACCATGCTGATCTCAAACTCAGAGATCCATCTGCATCTGCCTCCCAAGTACTGGGACTAATGGTAGACACCACCACAACCCACAGAAGTTGCTTTCCACAAGTATGTGTTTAATAAAAATCACAGATTATAAAGTTTCAGGACAATTTCTTCTAGAACACAGTGTTTTAAGTTATTGTCACCTGTTTGATAAAAACTTCAGGTTAGAAGTAATCTCCTGTGGGTCCATACTCCTCCCTCAGTTTCTCCCTCCCCTTTCCACGTGCTGCCAGACTGATAACCACTGCTATACTCAGGTCAAGATTCTGGAAAGCTTCAAATTTCTCATAGGCAACCCCTACACCAGCTTATACCCGGACTTGTGTTCTGGCAATGAGATCACCTGCAGTGTTAGTTTTACACTCCAGGACATCTGGACTGTGCTTGGCCCTAGACAGGTTTGGAAGGGACACAGAAGTAACAAGGACAGGCACCATTTACTGGTCATTTACTTGGAATCACTTAACCTCACCACAGCCTCATCAGCTAGATACTAAAATATAGATGAAGTCCCGATGAGGAAGATGAGAAATCTGGGCCAATCGCCCAAGGCCACCCAGCTTAGAAGTGATGGCATTTGGTTCTGGAAACAGATCTACATCATCCAAGGCCTACGTTTAAAAACATTTCAAGATTTTATGTATTTCTGGGGAAAGCATGCCTCTGCCACAACACAGGTGGGCAGATCTGAGGACAACTTGCAGAAGTTGGTTCTCTCTTTCAAGAATGTGAGTCTTGGGGATGGAACCCAACTGGGGATGGGTTCAGATTGGTAGCAAGCACCTTTATTCCCTGAGCCATATTCCCTGTCAAAAGCCTCTCTTATTAGGTGCAATGTTATACTGATTCCATATTGACTAAACAATTGAGAGCTGCATCACTTGCTATAAGCCAGATACTGGACTAAACATATATGCAGAGCAAGGTTTATCATTCCCATTTTACAGGTGAGGATTCAGAGGGCTGGGGATATAGGTCAGTTGCCAGAGTGCTTGCCTAGCATGCATTGAGTTCTGGGTTCCACCTCCGGAACACATGAATTGAGTGTGGTAGTGCACACCTGCAACCCTGCACTTGTTAAGTTGAGGTAGGAAGATTGTATTAAACCATATAATTTTATAAGTGGTAGTTGATATTTGTAGTTTGCTGGGTTTTAGGATTAAATAGCTGTGTTGATTATTTTTATGTGTAGGAATGAGTTTGCATCCCTGGTTTTCTTCAGTCACTCTCCACCATGTCTTTAGAGCCTGGGTCTCTCACTAACACTGACATTCACATTTATATAGCCAGACTTACCAACAAGTTTTGGGGATACATGCTCTCTACTTCCCAATAGAGTTACAGATGCCCCAAGCTTATCTTGCCTTTTACAAGTATTCTAGACATCCTAGGTCAAGCCTGCATGAGCTTTTGGCAACCACTTTAGCAACTGTGCTCTGGGAGCCCATGAAAGTTTCCCAGTTAGATCGGATATCTCTTTACACAGCTGGGCTTCATTAGGGGATGGCTGGACCATGTGCATGGTCTCCAGGTCTTTGTGATGGTCTGCACTTGGCCATGCTGGGGGTAGGTCTTTTGCGCCACCCCTTGGCATTCCTTTAAAAGCCTTTGGCAGAGACAATCCGCGCCCGATGGATTAGGATCTAGGTCCTCCTGAGTCCATCCTGTGTTTTCTGTCTGTCTCTCTCTAGTTATATTTCTATCTAATATTTCCTGCTGCTCCTGCTCAAGAGTATCCTGGGGGAAAAGTGGGGGTGAAGTGCCCCCCACACACACTGTGCTATCTCCCCAGCCACAGAACAAATGATTTTTTTTATTATAAATGTGTTCCAACTATTTGGTTATGCAATGCACCTTTGTGTTTCTGACTCTCAACCCCAAGTCTGCACAAATGGCAGGGCAATGCTTTCTTTTGGTTACAAATCGTAGGGAGCAGGGTCATGGGCTCCACTCAACTTCCTTTCTTATTTTTCTGCAGACAAAACAACCCCTGTGAGGATTTCATCTGTAACTGTGACCACCAGGCGGCCATCTGCTTCTACAACACTCCATACACCAAGCATTACAAAAGCATTCACTGTTAGACTTGTCACCTCAGTGACTGGCTCACCTTCCCTGCCTGCCTAGTTCTGTTCACTACACACTGAGCCCTCTATAAAGCACCCATAGAAAGAACGCGGCTTTTGAGATTGTATTTTCTGTCCACCAAACATTTCTAGATCCCCAGAGAACATCATTTCCTCCATCCCTGAAAGCTGAAGATTAATGGAAAAGACATTGTCATTAGGGGAGCACCTTGAAGAGTGGGTGATGAACCCGACCATGCCTTTTATCTCAGCACTCTGTGTTGTTGAGGAAGAGACAGAAGCAGAGGCAGAGGAAGGCAGATCTCTTGAGTTCAAGACCAACCTGGTTTAAAAGTCAAGGTCCAAGACAACCAGGACTATTACACCAAGAAATCCTCTCTGGAAAACTGAAAAGAAAGGAGGCACAAGAGGAGAAGAGGTAGAGGACAAGGTGACAGAAAGAGAAGGTTTGGACAGTTGGGGCAGGGAAAAGGACAGGAAGAGAGGGGAGGGGTGGAGAGGAAAGGAAACACAGAGAGGTAGGAGGAGAGAGAAGAGAGAAAAAAGAGGTGTCATGTGGGCACTGAAGGAATATCTTGTGCCCAAAAATACTGGACTAAATACCCTACTGCTGTGAGCTCACCACAGGAATCAGGATATAGGAAACCAAACTGAGTAATGTTTGGTAAATGTCTTGAGTGTAGGATTACATCCTGGTGACCTTCCAGTCTTCACTGTGCCTAAATACACGCCAGATGATAGTTGTCCCTCTAAAGTACACAGCACCCTAACTTTTTGAAAAAACAAAACAGAATACTTCCTCTTTCTAACTTTCTTTATCACAGGACCCCATATGTAAAGAGAGGTTAATCTGTTTTCCTGGTCAACCAGATTTAGGAAAAAGATTTCTCATTGGTTAAAGGCTGTGTGGTCCTTGGTCTCTCTTTTCCTTTAGTGAATGGCTTCCTAGTCCTCTGTCTTTCCTCCCCTACCCCATCCCCACTCTTGCCCAAAGGTCAGGCCTCACCCCTCCCAAGGTCAGTTCTGGTGAGCAATAGGTGCAACTAGAGCCACCTGGGCAGGCGCAGGGACCTATAGTAACTGGTTGTGACTGTCCAGAGTCCTGCTGGAAGGATCAGAGATCTTGAGCATGGAGACAAGCAACTCAAATCATCACCTAGTGGTTGTTATCCAGGTAAGAGTTCAGAAGTGGGGAGAAGGAGGTGCTGGGGTGCTAAGTTAGAGGCTACATGACAGATGGCCATTCAAAGAAGCGAGAGCATTGGACCAGCAGACATTGTATGCCAGCTACCATGTGGTTGCTGAGAATTGAAGTCCGGTCCTCAGAAAGACAGAAAGTGCTCTTAAGTGCTGAGCCATCTCTCCAGTCCCTGCAATAGTCGATTGTCAGCTTCACACACTGGGTAGGGAGAGCCTCAGCTGAAGGATTGCCTGCATCATATTGTCTGTGGGCACATCTGTTGGGCATTTTCTTACTTTCTTTCTTCTTCATTTTTGAGTGCTTGTTTCTGTTTTTTTTATTAAGAAAAATTTTTCATTCATTTTACACACCAAAGATCCCTGTCTTCCCTCCTCTGCCCCTGCCCCCCCCCCAGAATATTGCCCAACCCATCCCACACATCGAGGCAAGGCCTCCCATGGGGAGGCACATCAAATACAGGCAAGTCTAAGCCCTTTCCCCGGCGTCAAGCCTGCACTAGTGGTCCCATCGTGGGTAGTTGGCTCCAAAAAGCCTGCTATGCACCGGGGATGGGTTCTGATTCTACTGCCAAGGGCCTCTGAAGCATATAAAGCTACACAACTGTCTCAACATGCAGAGGGCTTAGTCCAGTCCCATGCAGGCTCCACAGCCATTGATCAAACTTTCATGAGTTCCCACTAATTTGGTTTGTTCGTCTCTGCAGGATCTGCATCTGATACTGATGCACTTGCTCATAGAATCCCTCCTTTCTGTTTCCTACTGGACTCCTGGAGCTCTGTCTGGTGTTTAGCTGTGGATCTCTGCATCTGCCTCCATCAGTCATTGGAGAAAAGTTGTGTGATGACAGTCATGGTATTCACCGATCTGATCACCAGGGCAAGCCAGTTCAGTTCAGGCACCCTCTCCACTGTTTCTAGTAGTCCAAGCTGGGGTCATTCTTGGGGATTGCTGGCAACTTCCCTAGCTTTTTTTAAAGATAGGGTTTCTTAGTGTATCTCTGCATGTCCTGGAACTCACTTTGTAGTCCAGGTTGGCCTCAAACTCAGGGAATTGCTTGCCTCTGCTTTTGAGTTCTGACATTAAAGATGTGCACCACCACCACCATCTGGCTGCATTTCTAGTTCTTAAATGGAGTTTGAAGGCTGGTAAGATGCAGCCTATGATGCAAGCCTGTAGACCTGGGTTTGATTCCTTAAAGGTAGAAGGATAGAACTGTCTCCACAGAGTTGTCCTCTGCCCTCCACATGTGATTGATCACAAGGGCTCTCTCTCTCTCTCTCTCTCTCTCTCTCTCTCTCTCTCTCTCTCTCTCCCTCCCTTTTTCTCTCTATCCATCCATCTATCTCTCTAACTCTCTCTAATTCACCAAGCCACCCACCCACACAAACACACACATTAATTAATTAGATAATCAATTAAATTTAAATTTTTAACTGGATCTACCTTAAAGACTGTTTCAGGTTCTTGGGACAGACTTTGCCCTTATTTTATACAGTTAACACAGAGGATTTTAGGGGCCAGTTTCTCCTTCTGGGGTCACATGTCACTATCAGCATCCCTCAGTCCCAACTCCAGGAGCAATGTCTATATCTTCTTATGACCTCAAACCATCCATGGGGGAGGGACTTGGCCCTTTCTCAGTCACTTGAACTGGTTGGGATTTTGAGCCAGCCCATTCTCTTTGTCTCTGTGACAGCACTGATTCAGGCTCTGTCACCATCTACAGCAGCTCTGCTGGTCAGGACTGTGTGTGAGGGTGTACATATTCTACTTCTGTGCTACACACACAGTAGCCACAGGCCAGGTGTGCTGACTGGACACTGTCAGAGCACAGCTACAGGACTATAAAGAGAGAAGTCACTTGAGTCCTCCCCTCACTCAGGATGAAACTGCTTCTGCTGGTCGCTCTGCTCACAGGTAGGACCCTTGTCCCCTCTGAGTGGCCCCCATCTCCCTTGTCTTCAGTGCAGAGCCCCACCACTGGTCACACCTGAAGTTCTGGTTTGGGGTTCCTGTTGGGTTCTAATAGCCTATGGGTTGGGGTTCCATGTTCACCCATGTCCACAACAGCTGGCACCTTTACCATCTAAGCCTGAACTGAGACGATCCCTTGGAAAAGTCCACTACTTTCACTGACCTGGGCAGAGAATGCCCCTTCTGCCTCTGCCATATTGAACTGGCACTGATTTACCTGGCCCAAAGTTGCACTGGATATTTGAATTTTCTTGTCTTTTAAAAATATATTTATTTTTATTTTAGGTGTATGAGTGTTTGCCTGCATGTGTGTCTCTGAACTGTGGTGAGAAGTGCTTAGAGAGGCCAGAAGATGGGTTTGATCATCCAGAACTGGGGTCATAGACAGTTGTTAGCTGCCATGTGGTGGCTGGAACTGAGCCTGGTTTCCACTCAAATTCAGCAAGTGCTCCTGACTGCAGAGCCATCTCTTCAGCCCTTATTAGTTTTTATGACATTATCATATAGCTCAGGATGTCTTCAACCTCAACACTATAGCCCAGACTTGCCTCAACCACCCGTGTTAAGTTTACATACATGTTTGACTTGCTTCTGCAATTCATTTTCCCTCTATTTTATGGTACAGGGTTTCTCTGTGTAGCTGTGGCTGTCCTGGAACTCACTCTCTTGACAAGGCTGGTGGTGAACTGAGATGTCCACCTGCCTCTGTGTCCAGAGTGCTAGGATTAAAGTCCTGCAACACTATTCCCTGGCAACCTTGAACTTCTGATCTTCTAGCATCTCCCTACAGAGTGCTAAGATTATGTAGTGTGTTTTCCACTGTACCTGGCTTCTCCTGCATTTTTATGCTGACCAAGTATCTCACTGCAGACTGCATCCTGGCTTGTTTACCTACTCTTCAGTGGATGATCAGTTTGTTGTGTCAAATGCTGACAATACAATGGCCTTCTAACCATCAGCATTGTCTACGAGCTGTGCATGGCCATACAACAGATTCCTTCTAATTCTTCCAGTGTAAACAATCAGAATGTGTTGCCTGCTTCTCTGGCTCAAGGTCTCAGCTAGAACTGTGATGAATCCCACTGCTGGCTAAGGCTAGAGTCTCACCTAGGCTTGAGTAGAGGTGGGGCAGATTTCAAACTAAGAGATGGTTGGATTGTTGGGTTATTGAACTAAGAGGTCAGTTGGTCTCTGGCTGCTGACTGGAGAGTGTTCTCAGCTCCTCAACACAGGGACCACAGGGCAGCTCACAGTGTGGCAGCTGTCTGTCCTGACAGTGAGAAATGAGCAGGCAAGCAAGGCAAAAGGCAGTGTCTGTAGAACTCAATCCTGGGGAGTCAGCCCAGCCAAGTACAGTGGTGTTCATTTGTAATCCTACCATTTGGGAGACTGAGGCCAGAGTGTTGCTAGAGTCTGAACTAGCCTGAGTGACAGAGCAACCCCCTGTTTCAAATAGGAAGACATATTTGTGCTCAGGCCTGGCTGTCCTCTCATGTCCTCATGTGTAGCATGACATTTATGAGTGCTCCCAAGGGCTTGCTATCATCCTGTGTTGGGGAAAGCAAACACACACACACACACACACACACACACACACACACACACACACACACACACAGAGAGAGAGAGAGAGAGAGAGAGAGAGAGAAACACACACACACCAAGAACACAGACACACACACACACACACACACACAGAAATACAAACATACACAGAAACACACACACACAGAGACACACAGACAGACAGACAGACAGACAGACAGACAGACACACACACACATCTCTGTTCACTGCTCTCCCAATGCAGCAGCTGATAGGAGTCAAGGAGGAAGTGTCAGGAGTGAGGGTCATGATCTATTGTTCCCAATGATGCAATTATAATTATAGTAATTGATAATTCAGATGTCACCCCACTAGAGGACTGATTCTCAGATGGGGTACCCTGTCAGGCAAGGCTTGTAGGTCACCAACTCTGAAAATGTTGCTTTCATCAGTAATTTCACTTGTGTAAGAACAGCTGTGATATCTCCCCATTTACCATGCATTTTCATGTAATGTGCACTTGTAATCTCGTGATCCCATCTCAATCTTATGGGCACACATATATCCATTTCTTTCATTTGCTGTAGCAGCCTGATCTGAACCCTGAAGAGGACCTTGAGGCTGACCTCAAAAGCTCTTGATAAGGAAGCTAGCAGGTAGGTATCAGACCCCTGGTAAAGCCAAGTGGGATTGATAGAGTGTGCTGTGCTTTTTTTCCAGCAGGTGTTACTGCATCCCGAGTCAGACGTCAAGCTGGGTCGCAGTTTGGCAATCTGTTCAAGTGCACTGTCCCTTTTCATTTTCCCTTCACGCGGAACTACTATCGCTGCTACTGTGACTTTTTCAGCAGGGTCACCCAGGTGGAAAAGAGGTCAGTGATCCATCTGGGGGAGCCTGGCTTGTCTGGGCTGTTGGGGACAGGACACAAGCAGAACATCTCATAAGGCAAGAATAGGAGACATGCATATTCACCATAATCATGTATTTATTTATTTATTATTTATTATTTGTTTGTATTGTTTAAAGACAAGGGTTCTCTGTGTAGCATTAGCAGTCCAAGAACTCTCTGTGGAGACCATGCTGGCCTTGAACCAGAGATCTTCCAACCTTCACCTCCTGAGTGCTGAGATTTAGATGGGCATCAACACCTCCAGCATGTATTTTTACCTCTTGTCATGTAAATAAATCAGTCCAAAAGGACCCTGTACCTTGTGGTCCCTTAAACAGAATGTGTGAAATGCAAATATTGGACAATGCTGGGCTCAGGCACCAGACTAGGGCATGGGCAACCACCACAGCCACCAAGAAAACATCAGTTTTGACTTTAAAATGTCATCGAAACTTTGGAATATATAATTTCACTTTGTTCTTGCCACTTTGTTTAAAAAAGTCATGTTTTTGATACAGGTCTCACTTATATATTCCTGGCTGATCTCAAACTAAGAGATCCATCTGCATCTGCCTCCCAAGTACTGAGAATAAAGGCTGGTACTGACCAAACTCCACTGAAATGGCTTTCAATAAATATATGCTTAATTTCTAATCACAGATTTTTGAACATGAGGAAGACTACTTCTTGAACATTGTATTTAAGTCATTCTCAAATGTTTGAGAAAGACTCCAGTTGAGAACTGACCACCTCCATGTCCATGTCCTCATTCAGCTGCTTCTTCCTTTCTTCAGGTGCTGCCAAACTCGTGACAACTGCCGTGATCAGGTCAAGAAGCTGGAAAACTGCAAGTTCCTCATAGACAACCCCCAGGGGAGCTTCTACTCATATTTGTGCTCTGGAAATGAGGTCATATGCAGTGGTAGGTTTATTCTCCAGGACTTCTGGACTGTGCTTGCCCCATAACAGTGGGCTTTTTAGAGCCTGCTTCAAGGCCAGGTACAGGGAATTACAAGAAAATGCATGAATGAGTCAAGGGGTTAGGAAAAAATCTTATTTATCTGAGGGCTGGACTTTGTATGACTGAGGGGTAAATAATAAGGAAACACACATGCTTTCTGATGATAACTTTCTCTTTACTTCAACTTAGGAAATCCTCTCTCGGGCTGGAGAAGTGGCTCAGTGGTTAAGAGCACTGGCTGCTCTTCCAGAGGTCCTGAGTTCAGTTCTCAGCAAACATATGGTGGCTCACAATCATCTGTAATGGGATCCAATTCCCTCTTCTGGTGTGCATGAAGATAGGTCATTCATGTACATAAAATAAATAAGTATTTAAAATGAAAGGAAAGTAATCCTCTCTCTTAAAATCTCTCTCTGAAATATCTGTCTCCTCACAGTTACATCTCTATATACAGCTCCATTTTCTATACACACTTACACAGCCTTCTCTTCTCTCTGAAAATCTGTCTTGCTCTCTTTCCTGCCTAGCCATTCATCTTCTCTCCTCAGCTCCTTCTACACACACGCAATGACACACTAACACACACACACACAGTGACACACTGACACACACACAGTGACACACTAACACACACACACACACTGACACACTAACACACACACCCTCACTCACGGCTGCTCTTTCCACAGTTCCTTCACACAGCTCTTCCTCCATGGCAACAGCTCCTTCCCCCAGCTCTACACAGCCGTCTCTCTCCTCACCACTGCTGCTGACTCACAGACAAGCTCTGCACAATTATAAGTTACATTTTCAGGCCCTACCCATTCTCACAACACAAGATAAGTCACCTAGTTTCTCTTAGGCTAGTGATGTCACACTGAACCACACATAACTCTAAGTTAGTGAGGGATCCAGACAGTCAACAATTGGCTGAACCTTGAGCTGTCAGGGTCCGTGCAGAAAGAGAATTTGCAAGGAGCTAAGTCTCAATGTAAACAGCCTGGCCATGATTTAGCAATAACAACACCTGGCAATTAGTCTTTGAGTATTTTCTGCAGCGGCAGTTTAGTCTGCTTTGAATTTGTTCTGAAGTTCAAAATTAGTTGTCTATGTAAAAGGCTGTCTTTGTGACTGAGAATTCTATGTCAGCATAAAATATCCTAGTACTGTTTCTATACATCAAAATTATACAGCCTAAACAGAAATTATCTTCCAGAATGTCCACAGTTATAAATGTGCTCAAAGATGGAATATATTGTTGAGATAAACACACAAACAGTGGAAAAACAACCATAGCAGTTCTTAGGGAAGAAATGTAGTGGCACATGAGAGAAATTACTGACAGAAAAAAATGGTTTCCACAACCAGTGACCCCCATGGCCTCTCTGGTGGGACTCCCCATCAGGTGGGTCTGGTGGGTCCATCTGTTAAACACTAGTTGTCACTGCTATTCATTCCCACAGCCCCTGCAGCCCTGTGTGGTGATATATTGTGCATCAAATAAGGCTTGCCTTAGGATCAGAGGACAGAGCCAGCCACTAGATTAAACATAGAGGTCAGACAGTGTTGGCACACACTCTTAATCGTATCACTTGGGAGGCAGAGAATTTCTGTGAGTTCAAAGACACCTTGGATTACATGAGATTGATTCAGTCTAGAAGAGAAACAGAGCCAGGCAGTGGTGGCATACACCTTTAATCCCAGTGCTTGGGAGCCACATGCCTTTAATCCTAGCACTTGAGATCTCATGCCTTTGCTACCATTATTTGGGGAGCACACAACATTATTCCCATCACTAGGAAGGAAGTGGAATGGCTGGGGGGAGAAAGTTATATAAAGCATGAGCAGACAGGGACTAAAGAATTTTTGACCAAGGAAGCTTTTTGGCCGAGGATTCATGGAGATAGGATTTCATCTTCCATTCAACTTGAGGATTTGGTAGTGGTGAGAAGTTTTTCTAGTGTCTTGATCCCTTGTCTCTCTTATCTTTCAGCATTTACCTGAATATCTGGCTCCAGGTTTTTATTATAAGACCATTTAAAATTTGTACAACATCTGGCTTTCAATGTGGGACCCAAACAAAGATTCTGAGATTAAGAGTCTCTTGCTCTAACCATCCGACCATGTAAAATTTGCACAACACCGTGGGCAAGTTTGTAAGGGGCATAGAAGTAACAAGGACAGTCACCATTTACTGGTCATTTCCTTGGTCTCATGTGACCTCACAACAACCTTATCAGGTAGATACTAAAATACAGATGAGGTCACTGATGAGGAAGATGAGGAAGGCAGGGTCACTTGCCCAAGGTCTCCCAGCCCAGAAGTGATGGCATTTGGTTCTGGAAACAGATCTACATCATCCCAAAGCCTCTGTTTAAAAACATTTCAAGATTTTATGTATTTCTGGGGTGGATGCCTGTGTCACAACTCAGGAGTGCAGGTCTGAGAAAAACATGCAGGAGATCTCTCCTTCGACCATGTGACACCTGGCGACAGAACTCAGTTTCAGAATTGGCATCAAGTGCCTTTATTCCATGAGCCATCTTGCCTGCCCAAAGACTCTCCTGTTAGCTGCTGTGTTATACTGATTCCACATTGACTAAACAATTGAGAGCTGAATCATTGACCATAAGCCAGATATTAGACTAAACAACTATGGAGGTCAAGATTTATCCTTCCCATTTTACAGGTGAGGATTCAGAGGGATGGGAATATAGCCCAGTTCCTAGAGTGCTTGCCTAGCATGCACAGAGCCCTGGGTTCCATCTCCAGAACCCATGCATTGAGTGTGGCAGTGCATACCTGTAATCCTAGCACTTGGGTTGTGGAGGCAGGAGGATTGTCTTATATCATATGATTTTACAACTGGTAGTTGGTATTTGTAGTTTTTTGGGTTTTAGGATTAAATATTCGTGTTTATTTATTTTTATGTGTAGGAATGAGTTGGCATACCGTGTCTTCTTCAGTCACTCTCCACCATGTCTTTAGAGCCCGAGTCTCTCACTAAACATAACACTCACCTTTAGACACCCTGACTGACCAAGTTTTGGGAATACATGCTCCTCACTTCCCAATGGAGTTGGAGATGCCCCAACCATACCTTGCTCTTTACATGGTCTCTGGGCATCCTAGGTCAGGCTCTCATGATTGTATGACAACCACTTTACCAACTGTGCCATCTCCCCAGCCACAACAACTAATGTTCTTATTACAAGTGTGTTCCAGCGATTTGGACAACCCATTGGACTTCTGTTTACTTTGTCTCTCAACCCTGAGTCTGCACCAATGGGAGGGTCACCAGTTTCTTTTGGTTATAAATCATAGAGAACAGGGTCATGGTCTCCACTCAACTTCTTACTTGTTTCTCCCCAAAAGAAAACAATGCCTGTGAGGATTTGATCTGCAACTGTGACCGCCAGGCCGCCATCTGCTTCTCCAAGGAGAACAAAGGCATTCAGTGTTAGACTTGTCACCTCAGTTACGGGTATACCATCCCTGCCTGTCTGATTGTGTTCACTACACACTGTGCCCTCTAATAAAGAACGGATTGAAAGAGCTTGACTTTGGTGATTGTATTCTCTGTCTACTAACCATAATTAGATCCTCAGAGAACATCATTCCATCTAGCCCTGGAAACTGAAGGTTAGTGGGAAAGACATTGCCATTAGAGGGGCACCTTGAAGAGTGGGGTGATGAGCCAGGTCATGCCTTCCATCCCAGGACAGTTAGATACAGAGGCAGAAGAAAGAAGATCTCTTGAGTAAAGGACAACTTGGTCTAAAAATCAAGTCCCAGTAAATCCAGAAGTAATACATGAAGAAACTCCTCCTCTAACCACCACAACAGAAGAACTCAGCCTGAGATACATAGGGGTAGGGAGAAACACGAGGGGGAGAGGAGGGGAGAGATGAAGTAGGAATAGTGACAGGAAAAGAGGGAGGGTAGGAGTGGGGATGGAAGGAAAGAGAAGACAGAGAGGTAGGAGGGGAGAGAAGAGAGAGAGAAGCAGTGTTATGGGGGCACTAAAGGAACATCTTGACTAAAAATATTAGACTCAAGTGCTTCTGCTGTGCACTCATTCTAGGAACGGGGATATAGGACACCAGACTGGACTTAGAATAAATGAGCTAAAGACAGGATTACATTCTGGTGACTGTTGAATCTTTAGTGTGCCTAAACACATACCACAGGAATATTGTTCCAGTAAAATACACAGCAACCCAAACTTTTTGAACAAACAAAAGAGAACAGTTCTTATTCTCTACCTTTCAATATCACAGGACCCCATATATAAAGTCAGGTTAATCTTTGGTTCCCTGGTCAACTGGGTCTAGGAATAAGATGTCTCATTGGTTGATTGACAGCTACATGGTTCAAGGTCTCTCCTTTCCTTCAGTGAACAGCTGCCCAGTCCTCTGCCTTTCCACCCCTACCCCCATCCACACTCCAGTCCCAAAGGTCAGGTCTCACCCCTCCCAAGGTCAGGCCTGGTGAGCAACAGGTGTAGCTAGAGCCTCCTGCACAGGCACAGTGACTGGTAGTAGCTGGCAGTGGCTGTCCAGAGTCCTGCTGGGAGGGTAGGGGGATCTTGAGCATGGAGAAAACCAACTCAACTCACCCTCTACATGGTTTTTATCCAGGGAAGAGGTGAGAAGTGGGGAAAAGGAGGTGCTGGGGTGCTGAGTTAGATGGTACACGAGAGATGGCCGAAACAGATGCTTGAGAGCATTGGGCCATCAGACATTAGTTACCATGAGGGCACAGAGAACTGAACCCCAGTACTCAGGAAGAGCAGAAAGTACTCTTTACTTCTGAGCCATCACTACAGCCTCTGTAATTGCTAAACTTTATTGTTAGCTTGACACACCTGGGAAGGGAGAGTCTCAGCTGAAAAATTGCTAGTATTGTATTGACCGGTGGACACATCTCTTGAACATTCACTTTCGTTTCTCTTTCCTCCTTTCTCTTTCTTTTCATTTTTTTTTTGAGACAGGGTTTCTTAGTGTATCTCTGGCTGTCCTGGAACTCACTCTGTAGACCAGGCTGGCCTCGAAATCAAATATTTGGCTGCTTCTGCCTCCCGAGTACTGACATTAAAGCATACACCATCACCACCACCTGCTACATTCACAATTTCCAAATGGAGTTTGTAGCCTAGTAATATGCAGCCTGTGTGGCAAGCCTGTAGACCTATGTGTAGTTCCTAGAATCCATTGAAAGTTAGAAGAAGAGAAATGACTCCACAGAGTTGTCCTCTGACCTCCACATGTGCATACAAGTGATCTCTGTTACTCACTGTCTCTCTCTGTCTCTGTCTCTGTCCCTCTCTCCCACACATTATTTAAACAATTAATTAAAGATTGAATTTGTAACTGGATCTACATCACAGGTTGTGTCAGATTCTTGGGATAGACTGAGCATGTAGTTTAGACAGTAAACATGGAGGATTGTTGAAGCCAGCTACTCCTGCCTGTGACCATACATCATCATCAGCATCCTTCAGACCCACCCTCAGGAGCAATGTCTATAACTCTTCATGACCTCAAACCGTCCACAGGGGAGGGACTTGACACTTTGCCAGTCACTGACTTGAGCTGGTAGGGGTGTTGAGCCAGCCCTTTCTCTTTGCCTCTGGGACAGCACTGATTCAGGCTCTGTCACCATCTACAGCAGCTCTGCAGGTTGGGACTGTGTGTGAGGGTGCACATATTCTACTTCTGTTCTACACACACAGTAGCCACAGGCCAGGTGTGCTGACTGGACACTGTCAGAGCACAGCTACAGGACTCTAAAGAGAAGTCACTGAGTCCTCCTCTCGCTCAGGATGAAACTCTTTCTGCTGTTCACTCTGCTCACAGGTAGGACCCTTGTCCCCTCTGAGTGCCTCCTATCCCCCTTGTATTCAAAGCACCCCACTGGTCATACCTTAAGTTCTGGTTTGGGATTCCCATTGGGGTCTAATAGCCTTTGGGTTACGGACCCCCATGTCTAAAACAGCTGGTCTGAACTCAGATGACCATTTGGAAAGTCCACTACATTCACCTGCCTAAGCAAAGAAAGCCCCTTCTGCCTCTGCCATACTCATCCGGCACCGAAATCCTTGACCCTAAGCTGCCCTAGCAATTTGAGTTTTTTTTTATTTAAAAAAAACCTTTTTTATTCATTTTACATACCAAGCACAGATTCCCCTCTCATCTCTCCTCCTTCTCCCTCACTCCCACCTAAACTCCCCCCAAACTACCGCTTATGCCCTCCTCCAAAAGGGTAAGTTCTCTCATGGGGGGACAGCACAGCCTAGTACATTCAGTTGAGGCAGGATCTAGCCCCTCCCCACTGCCTCAAGGGTGAGCAAGGTGTCTGACCATAGGTAATGAGATCCCAAAAGCCAGCTCATGCACCAGGGATAGATTCTGATCCCACTGCCATGGGCCCCTCAAAAAGACCCAGCTACACAATTGTCTCCTGTATGTAGAGGGTCTAGTCTGGTGCCATGGAGGTTCCACAGCTGACCATCCAATGTTTGTGAGTTCCTATGAGCTTGGTTCATTTGTCTCTGTAGATTTCCCCACATGATCTTGACCCACCTTGCTCATATAATCCCTTGTTCCTCTTTTTGACTGGGGTCCCAGGGCCTGTTCTGGTGCTTGGTTGTGGATCTCATCATCTGCTTCCATCAGTTACTGAATGAAGGCTCTATGATGACAGTTAGGGTATTCACCAATCTGATTACCAGGGTAGGCCAGTTCAGACACCCTCACCATTATTGCTAGAAGTCTAATCTGGGGTCACCCTTGTGGATTCCTGGGTGTGGGTCCTGGCCTTCCCATATGGAGTAAACTGTTGCCTGCTTGCTGACCTTGACCAGATGTCCTCCCTATACTGATTCCCTGCCAGTTTCCTACTTACTGAACACTCACCAGAGGTTCTTTGTTCCTGTATCCTGCATTTGGTGTAAACAGCTTAGATGCAAAAATATAGAACATTTGGTAGCGAACTTCTGCCCTCTGGGGATCCTCCATTGTGCTGTAAGCCTGTATTTAAGGTTTCCTGCCTCTTTCAATAAATGGCATTCAGCATTCTGCTTTGGCGAATTGTTAGTTATTTTGTGGTGCTGTGCTCTTACCCTGTAAGGAAATGTCACGAAACATGACAGAATCCACTAGTAAGAGTTTTATTAAGATAAAAGGGACAGAGAGTGCTCAGGCCTGTGAGAGACATGTGTGTAGAGAAGAAAAAGAAGCCGGGAATATGGCACCAGCTTATGAAGGCTGGGTATGCACAGGTCGACATAACTACTCCATGCATGTGCGTAGATCACATGGCTACGCTGAGCGCCTACATAACCATGCAAAGTCATGGATCCTGGTTACACGAGATGCCTTGACCCAGAAATGACTATCTTGACCTGTAACTGGCTAGGTGGAAGTGTCCAGGTCTGCCAGGCATATGCAAACACTCCCAACCGTGGGGGCATGTTGTGAACCCTTTATCCCTGACTCTTTCCTTTTAAAAAAGAAAAAATATTGTGGTTGACTGGGTATGGAGGCAACATTTCTTTCAAAGACTGCTTCCAGCTGAATAGTGGGTATTGGTTGGCTCTTGGGGGGGGGGGGATGGAAGGATATCTTGTGAAGTCCTGGGATGATGGTGGGGAGGTCCTGGAATGACGTTCTCCTGTCCCCTTGTTCTGCAGCTGTCCATCTGTGCTGTGCCTGGGATCCTTCTGTTTGACAAGATACTGTTGACATAGAAAAGGCTTAGAGAAAAAGAATCATTATTATTTTATTTTGGAGTTGGCATTTATCTGAGGTAGATCTGGCCTGCCCAGATGGAGACATGTGACATTTATCTGAGGTAGATCTGTCCTTAGTACTCTGCTTAATTTTTATCTGAGACAAGCCTTATTAGAGGTAGTTTATTTAAGGCACCTGTTTCCCTTATTAGATTAGCATTTAGGAAACACAGGTGATCAGTTGCTGAGTATTGAACAATGATAGATTGTATTACATTTTTCCTTAACGCCTGGATATTTTTGATGGTCCTTTTTGCCTCTGGCTCTGTGTGGCTCTGGTTGGGAAAGGAAGGGGTGATACCTTATTCCTCTGGAATTGGTGACAAGGCAGTGGATCCTGATGTCCTCTGGAGCTTGAGAGTAAGAGGCCCTGTTTGTTTCAATGTATATGAAGAGAGATTCTTCTGGGATGGAGGTGAGATAAAAGGTTTTAGGTGAGACAGGTGGATCCAGTGAGGAAAGCCCTCGAGTTTAGCAGCTGTAGGAGTCACAAGAATTACCTTGAAAGGTCCTTGCCACTTAGGGGGAAGGGGTGAAGGGCACTGGCCTGGAGGAAAGAGAAGAACTTAATCCCCGATGTGGATTGGAGGTGGACAATTATTGTCACACGGCTGAGGCAGTGAGCAGTCCGCATAGCTCCATAGAATAGACCTTAGGTGACATAAAAGAGGAGTTAACAGGCTATCTGGAACAGGTGGATGGTTGGATAAAAGACCTGGTGTTAGAACTGGCCTTCCATACATTAGTTCAAATGGAGAGATTGAAAGAGGCTTTTTAGGAAGATCCCTGAGCCTGAGAAGAACTAGAGGCAATAATCTTACCCAGTCGAGATGAAGTTCCTGTGACATCTTAATAAGAATGGTTTTTAGCCGGGCGTTGGTGGCGCACGCCTTTAATCCCAGCACTCGGGAGGCAGAGCCAGGTGGATCTCTGTGAGTTCGAGGCCAGCCTGGGCTACCAAGTGAGCTCCAGGAAAGGCGCAAAGCTACACAGAGAAACCCTGTCTCGAAAACCGCCCCCCCAAAAAAAGAATGGTTTTTAACGACCTGTTGGTAAGCTCCACCTTTCCTGAGGATTGAGGACGGTATGGGATATGAAAATGCCAAGGAATGTTAAGAGTCTTAGCTAGTGTCTGAGAAATCTGGGAGGTGAACTCTGGGCTATTGTCAGACTGAAGAGAAGCAGGAACTCTAAACCAAGGAATAATTTCTTGGAGAAGGAGGTCTGCAACTGTCTGAGCCCGCTTATTAAAAACCGGATATGCCTCAACCCAATTTGAAAATGAGTCCACCATCATGAGGAGATATTTAATTTTCCTGACATTGGGCATATGGGTAAAATCGAGCTGCCAGTCAGTCCCTGGAAGGGAACCTCTAGCTTGGTGGGTGGGAATAGGCTGACTCCTGTACTTGGTATTGGGATCTGTTTTTTGGCAGATCTCACAAGAGGCAGTAATAGTTCTTAAGAACTGTAAGTCCTCAGAGGTGGGCTGCAGGTGAGCTTTTACAAATTGAGACAGAGCAAGATTATTAGGATAAAAGAGTTGGTATAGATAGGAAAGAATGTGCCTAGTGTCAGGAGTTCCCTGTGAGGGTGTAGGCTGTACTGTATGGATTCCCTGTGGTGGGTGAGGTAAGACTTGGCCCCACTAAGAATATGTGTGTGAGAGGGATGCCTCTGAAAATGCAATTGAGTGGTGGTGTCTGGTGAGGTAGGTAAGGCTGTCCCCCAAACCCGATGATAGGGAGACGAGCAGGAGAGGTGGGCCCCCAAAACTCTCTCAGGACAGAGTAGGTAGCTCCGGTGTCCAAAAGGAACAAGATGGGGTGCCCATTTACTTTTATTATTACCCTAGGTTCCCTGTGTGAGATGGGAGTGGCCAGGGCAGAAACTGGGCAGCATTAGTCCTCACTGTAGGCCAAGCCTAGAAAGTCAGCTGGAGGGTCGTGATCGTCTTCGTCTGGCATTCCTATGTCGCTTGGGACATTAGGACAGTCAGCTGACTAGTGACCTTTTTGGCAACACTTTGGACAAGGCTTTGTTGGTGCCCTTCATGGGCCGGTGGTGCAAGCCTGGGCCCAATGGCCTTCTTTCCTGCACTTGAAACAGGGACCAGACGGCTTTTGGGGAGCCGGTCAGATGGTGCTTGCCAGTATCTGGCAGTTCCTTTTCTGGTTTTTTTTTTTTTTTTTTTTTTTTTTTTTTTATCTCTCCCATGGTACACCTTAAATGCTATCGCCTTCACATCTGCCTGTGGAGTCAGAGGGCCGTTCTCCAAACGTTTAAGTTTATCCCTAGTGTCAGGGAAGCTCTGTGAGACAAAGTGGGTCATTAGCAGCTGCCTGCCCTCAAGGTTCTCTGGGTCTAAGCTAGTGAACTGAAGTATAGCCTTGGTGAACCGCCACTCTGAGAAGTGAGATGGATTTTCGTCCTTATCCTGAATTATCGTTTTTTTAGTTTTTTTATAGTTTACTGGTTTTAGGGCAGCTTTATGGAGACCTGTCAGGAGACAGGTAATTAACCTATCTCTGGCTAGACAGCCACCCTGGGTGTTATAGTCCCAGTGTGGTTCTTGGTCAGGAACCGCCTCAGCTCCTGAGGGTGTGTGAAAGGTTAGTCTGATGAATTTCATCTGCAAGGGTCCTAGCCTGTTCCCATACCTGCCTGCGCTCCTCAGGAAGTAAGTTATTAGAAAGTATCATGTATATATCATAAAAGGTGAGACTATAAGATTGAGTTATATATTGAAACTGTTTAATAAAGAAAACAGAAGTATAAGAACCCAGTTTACTTTCTATCTGAGAGAGTTCTGTGAGAGAGAATAGAATATGAACCTTAATCAGAGGTTGTTAGCAAGATCTAGAGTCAGAGATTCTGGAGTCAGAGAATCCTCCAGTCTAGGCATAGCTAGAAGTATATGAGCAGGAGAGAAGTAATCTAGAAAAGACTGTTTAACATTGAGAAAGAAGAAAGCAACTCTTTCCATTTGCCTGAACGCTGACAGAAATTAGAGAACTCCTGTAAAATATTGGGATTTGTGGAGCTGCTCAGCAGCCATTTTTTGTTGTTTTGTAAAGTATATTTGGGCCATTTTTTAGTACAGAGATGGGTCATCTTAGGAATCTTTATGTAAGGCATTAAGCTGAGAGGTTTTAAAGCTTCAAGTAGACAACCTAATGGAGAGGAAGGACTAACAAGGTTGGAAGCCTTGTCTCTTGTCTCTTATTTTTTAATCCACAACTCCTCGCTTGGACATGGTGAATGGGTGGTGGTAGTGTGGGCGTTACCGCAACAAATGGAGGTTCCTACTGAGATCCAAGAAAGAAGGGAAAAGCTGATGGACACCCTTGAAAGTCTGGCCAGTAATTTAAAGAAAAAAAGAAAAGGTAAGGGTGAATTGTCATGGGTGCAAATAGGGTACCACCGCAGTTAAGAAAGGGCAAGACAGCTAAAGATTTTAAATAAAAAAGGAAATCTTCCCAATAGAGAAGAAGGAAGGAAAGGAAATTTCCCATTAGAAAAGGGAAAAAAATTTTAATCAAGAAAAACGGATTTTCCCAGTAAAAAGGGGAGAAATTTTGAAACTAGCCTAAAGATTGGGCCCCTGTAGAGAAAGGATGAACAAGAGAGAGAAGCCTCTTCCCAGTGGTAATGGAGGAAGAAAAGACTTTTTTCAATTTTAGAATTTTCAGGATGGCTAAAACTCGGGGCTCTCTCGGCAGCATCTGAATTACAAAGAGTCGGCAGGTGGGACTGCTACTGGCTGAACAGCAAGCAAGCCTAGAGATTAAAGTTTTGCTCTCTGTTTGCTTATTTTGGTTCAAATGTTTTTTTATTTTTCCCTCAGAGTGGGAATACTTCAATATTTAGGATCCCTTCGTGGGAAATGTTTTTCTGTTTTTCCCTTATGGTGGAAATAACTCATTATTAGGTAATCTCTTCATGGGAGTAGGAAGTTTAAACATGAGTTTGTGTGTGTGTGTGTGGGGCGCACATGCACCGCAGCAGCAGTGGTGGCAAAGGCGTGCACCGAGATAGCCCAGAGCAGTGGGCAGACAGGTACATGCCGGTGGGAGGCAGAGCTGTGATGGGGCGCGGCCTGTAGCCCGAGCACTGGGCAGAGCCAAAGCTAAGCTGCAGCCTCACCTCGCTCCAAGCAAGCAGAGGCCCAGGAAGGGACTAGAACTAAAAGTTTAAATGGGCTTAAACTTCTGGTGAAAAATGGTTTTGGTCAGGACATGGAATGCTAAGTCAATGTTGTTTGAATAAAGGATGTTCTGTTCTTTTGATTGTCTTAATAAATGTTTTGATGAATGTTTGATTCTCATGGTAGATAAACTAAAGAAACAGGATTCATAATTTTGAACTATATATTAGGTGTGCTCTTGTCTGTTGATCATTACTGAAAATTTGGTTCTGCTCTTTAAGTTGCTTTCTAGAAATTCTTGGAAATTCAATAGAAATATTACACCTGAAAAGGATTGGGTTGTTAGCTTATTAAATAAAGTTGCTAAGATAAACCCATAATAAATAATCTCTTACTGATAAACAGGATACAAAATTATTTTTCCAGTAAATAAAATACAGGTAAATTGTTGGTCCACATTGTTAATAATTGGCTATTTGCATTAATGTGTTATTTGAAATCTATAAAAAGGATCCTCTTTTTAAGATTTTATAAAAATATTCTAGAAGAGTATTACATAAAGTTACCTCTTCAAATCCTATAGAGATTGTATTTAATGCTTTTATAATTGGCATATGTAAAAAGGACCATGGAAATAGAAGCTGGTGATAGAATTTCTCAATTATTATTGCTTTCATATTTTAAATGCAAAATGGTGCCTATATGTAGAACTAGAGGCTTCGGAGGTAAGGAGAAAAGGTGTTTTGACAAATAATTATCAATGATAAGCAGCCTAAATTAGAAATAAAATTATATGGGATTAAGATTGAAAGGTTATTGGATTCTGGTGCTGGATATATCTATAATTTTACAAGAATCCTGAGATCCCAATTGGCCCCTTAAAAATTCCACCTCTAACCTACAAGGTATTAACAGCTCAGATGCCATTACAGAGCAGGCTACTCTTAAATTGGAAGGATAAGGAAGGTCATGCAGGAATTTTCATTCCTTTGTACTACCTGACATTCCAGAACTTGTGGGGACAGGATGTGTTAGATGGTATGGGAGCAGTGCTTACTACACAGCCTGTACAACAAATGCTGAAGAGTCAGGGCTTCTGCCTGGGCAGAGGCTTAGGGAAAATGTTGCAAGGAGACCCACTCCCTGTGGCAGACAAAAGCTGTGTCCCTAGATGTCCTGGGGATACTAGAGGATTAGGTCTTTTCCATAAGGGTCACTGCACAGCAGCCTTCAATAATACAACTGATAAAAATCACTTGGAAAAATGATGACCCTGTATGGGTAGAACAATGGCCCCTTACTAAAGAAAAGTTGGAGGCTGCGAACACATTAGTTAAGGAACAGTTAGATGCTAGACATATCATTCCTTCCACTTCATGGAACTCACCTATATTTGTTATTAAAAAGAAGTCAGGAAAATGGAGGCTATTACAAGATCTTAAAGCCATAAATAAAACCATGCTTCTCATGGGAACAACACAGCCTGGCTTGCCTGCCCCTGTGGCATTTCCTAAATATTGGCATTTAATTGTGATTGACTTATATTTTATGGCTGCTAAAGATAAAAACTTGTTTTTGATGCCTTTTCTAAATTACAAGAGGTTCTTAGCCTGGCTAATTTATAGATAGCCCCAGAAAAGGTACAGGTATCTTTTCCCTATCATTATTTAAGTCATGAATATTTTGTTTTACTCATTCACTGACTGGAGTGTTTTGGCAAACAGGTCCTATTCTATGGGTACATTCCCCAGCTTCTCCAGCAAAAATCATTACTCCTTATCCACAGGCTGTTGCTCAGATTATATTTAAGGGAATCAAGATCAGTGTTCAAACTTTTGGTAAGGAGCCAGATATTGTGGTGACCCAATATACCCAGTCTCAAATACCATGGTTGCAAGCTAATGATAATGATTGGACCATATTGACATGTTCCATGCAGGGTCAGTTTGATACTCACTACCCCTCCAATGATGTGTGTCATTTTTTTAAAAAATTGCATCCTGTTATATTTCCCAAGATAGTACAGATGACTCCTATTCCTCAGGCCCATGTGGTATTTACTGATGGAACTTCACATGGTTTTGCTGTGGTGGTTTCTGGTAACATAGTGAAAGAATGAAAGTCCAGGGCACTTCTGCCCAGATGGCAGAGGTACAGGCACTGTTGCTTGCTTTGTAGATGTTTTCTGATGAGAGTGTAAATATTTATACTGATAGCCAATATTTGGCACACCATTATGCCTTTGGAGACAGCAGCCTACATACCATCTATTTCTCCCATTTATGAATATTTATTGCAAGTGCAAGGACTCATATGGTCCTGCTCACATAACCTTTATGTGAGCCATATTAAAGCTCATGCCCAATTGCCTGGACCTCCAAGTGAAGGTAATCAGAGGGCTGATGCCATTACTTGTATGGCTGTCACATTAATTTGTTCTGCCTTTAAAAAGGCTACTCAGTTACATCAATGTTATCATTTTAATGCTGGATCTCTTCGTCATCACACCCAAATAACCCAGGTACAAGCTATCCAGACAGTTAAATCATGTCCTATTTGTGTTGGATTTTTACCTGTTCCTCATTTGGGAGTTAATCCCCAAGGACTTTTACCTAATCATGTGTGGCAGATGGACGTCACACACGTGCCTTCCTTTGGAAAATTACAACATGTCCATGTATCTATTGATATATATTCTTCTCTAATTTTTGCTTCTGCCCATTCAGGGGAAAAGGTTAAGGATGTAAAGAATCATTGTCTTCATGCTTTTGCTTACATGGGAGTGCCAAAATGCATAAAGACTGATAATGGTGCCGCCTACAGCAGTACGGGATTTTCAAAATTCTGTCAAGATTTTTCTATCGTTAATAAGACTGGTATTCCTTATAATCCTCAAGGACAGGCTATAGTAGAATGCTGCCATTGTACCTTAAAAACATATATTGCTAAAGTAAAAAGGGGGTATCTAGGGGCTCATCTCTCCTCTCCACATTCTATTCTTTCCCTTGTTTTATATATTTTAAATTTTTTTTATCGGTGGATTCTGCTGGAGTATCCGCTGCAGATAAGCACTGGAGGGCTCCTGTTGCAAATCATCCTCTGGTGTGATGGAAGGATCTTTCTACTGGCACTTGGAGGGGACCCGATCTGGTGTTGGTGTGGGCCCCGGGATCTGTTTGTCTTTTCGCAGGACAATGAGGTTCCTCTTTGGGTTCCTGAGCGCTGTGTGCGTCCTGTGGCTGCTGTTGAATCCCAACATGGCAGAGACCTATTGGGCCTTTGTGAAAAACTCTCCCCTTCTGATGCCAAAGGGGATTGAGAGCCCAATACGGCTAGCCTTGGCAAACATTAATATAATCCTATGAACTGTAGCCATGTGGTTGTATTCTTCAGAAGATAATGTATGGCAACTTTTTTCAAAAATGTTGAGAACGTGTCACCCAGACACCTTGGATTAAGAGATTAAGGATAACTCTGAAGGTCACTGACCTCCATTTGTTAACAGTAGCATGCCAGCTAAGACTTTTTCATTTTTGCAATTCTCTTCAAGCTGGTGTAGTACCTACTTTTCATGAGTGACTCTGTGTAACTTTTATTGGCCTCCTGAAATTCATCTAGCCTCTCTTAAAATTTGTGAGCCTGAATGTAGCCATTAATGAGACCATTAGTTCTGCTCCTTGTGTGCTGTCTGTTTTTCTTTATGGTTCTAAGTTGTTCTTTTGCAGAGCTGCCAGCTTAAGTCATGCTGGGATCAAGAAAAATGGGTCTTGGCAGCTAATGTTCCTGGAGCTGTGTCCATGCCAATGGACCCTGGCAGTTAGACACAGATGATGCTCACACACTGCAGAAGAGAATCTGACATCGCTGTTGCTGTTGTTGCTGTTATAGCAGTGGTGGCCACTGCTGCTATTGTTTCTGGAACTGCTATTTCATAACTGGTTACTACAGCTAGCACAGTGGAGACCCTGGCAGCAAAAGTAGCTACCACAGTTAGTTAATCTTTCATTCTATTGGGCATGTTAAATTTAATTCTACAATTATACATTTGAATTGGCTATGAAAGTTATAAAATTTATAAAACTCAAGTTCCATTTGCTATTGGGATACCATCTTACAAGGACTCCAATTTGCAGTAAGGCTCGCTAAGGAAGGGAATGGCTCAATTGCCTTTAACCTACAGGCTATGGGTAGGTTAGGACCTCTGTTGGTCTTTTCTGTGTTGCAGATTGCAAGCCCAGCACCACTTTGAGATCTTTGGCAGCAGTTACTCTACAGTTCACATGGTTGAGTCTGTATGATAATGAGTATTCAAAGATGGGTAATGCCTTGGGGGCAGTAATCAACCTAAGCCAGAGCGCCTGTGTTGCCTGGGCAGGTGTCTCCATGATGGGTAAGGTGACCTGCTGACGTCCCATACAACCTAAGTCAGAAGCTCGTTTTTTAGTAAAAAGGGGGGACCTATGGGCCCTGGACTTCCCATATCGAGTAAACTGCCATCTTACTTGCTGACCTTGACCAGATGTCCTCCCTAAGCTGGTTCCCTGCAAGTTTCCTTCTCACCCAACGCTCACCGGAGGTTCTTTGTTCCTGTATCCTGCACCTGCTGTAAACAGCTTAGATGCAAGAATGTAGAACATTTGGTAGCGAACTTCTGCCCTCTGGGGATCCTCCATTGTGCTGTAAGCCTGTATTTAAGGTTTCCTCCCTCTTTCAATAAATGGCATTCGACATTCAACTGTGGCAAATGACTATCTGTCTCTTGTCTCTTATTTTTTAATCCACAGCCCCTCACTTGGACATGGTGAATGGGTGGTGGTAGCGCAGGCGTTACTGCAACACCTGGAAATTTCCCTAGCACCAGATTTCTTCGTTACCCCATGTCTCCCTATCAAGATATCTCTTTCATTGCTCTTCCACTCAATCTGTCCCTCAGCTCAACCATCCTATTCCCTCATGTTCTAATCCCCCATCCCCTCCCCTCTATGTCCCCTATCCCCAGTTTACCCATGAAGATCTCTCTTTCTCTTCCCAAGGTGATATGTATATCTCTCCTAGTATCCTCCTTGTTTCCTAGCTTCTCTGGAGCTGTAGGTTGTAGTCTGATTGTCCTTTGCTTTATATCTAGTATCAACTTCTGAGTTAGTACATATCATGTTTGTCTTTCTGAGTCTGGGTTATCTCACTCAAGATGATATTTTCTAGTTCCAACCATTGCCTGCAATTTTCATGATGTTATTGATTTTTACAGCTGAGTAATATTTCATTGTGTATATGTACCACATTTTCTTTATCCATTCTTCAGTTGAAGGGCATCTAGGTTGTTTTGAGGTCCTGGCTATTAAGAATAATACTGTTATGAACATAGTTGAGCATGTGTCCTTGTGATTTTTCTTTCCCTTTTAAAAACATTGACTTTTATTTTATGTGTATGAGTGTTTTGCTTGCATGCATGTCTGTAAACTGTGTGAGAGCAATGCCTACAGAGGCCAGATGAGGGGTCTGGTCCTCCAGAACTGGGGTCATAGATTTTGTGAGCGGCAATGTGGCTGCTTGAACTGACCCTAGGTCCTATACATACTCAGCAAATGCTGATGACTACAGAGCCATCTCTCCATTTTATTATTTTTACATGATAATATAATTCTGGCAAAGGATATCCCTTAACTCAACATTATACTCCAGACTTACCTCCATCTCCCGAGTGTGAGGATTACATACTTGCCTGCTTTTGTCTCTATATCTTTTTTTTTTTTTGCGATTTGCATTAGAAGATTTCTCTGAGTAGTGATGGCTATCAGGGAACTCACTCTATAGACCAGGCTGGTCTTGAACTCAAATATTCATCTGCCTCTGCCATCAGATTGCTGGGATTACACAGTGTGTGTTCCACTGTACATTTCATTCCACTCTCCTTTCATTTCAATGGTGACCAAGTATTCCTCTGCAGACTGAATCCTGGCTTATTTACCTATCCTCAGCAGATGAACAGTTTGTTGTGTCAAATGACGACATTATACATGATTATCTGACAATTAGCCTTGTCTATAAGCTGTGCATGGCCATACAACAGATTCCTTCTAATTCTTCCAATGTAAAACAATCAGCATGTGTTGGCTGCTTCTCTGGCTCAAAGTCTCAGCTAGAATTGTGATGAATCCCACTGCTGGCTAAGGCTAGGGTTTCACCTAGGCATGAGTAGGGGTGGGGCAGCTTTCAAACTCAAGAGATGGTTGGATTGTTGGGTTATTGAACTAAGAGGTCAGTTTATTCCTGGCTGTAGATGAGAGTGTTCTCAGCTCCTCAACACAGGGATCACAAGGCAGCTCACAGTGTGATGGCTGTCTGTCCTGACAGTGAGAAATGAGCAGGCAAGCAAGGCAAAAGGCAATATGTATAGAACTTAATATTTGGGAGTCAGCCCAGCCAGGTACAGTAGTGTTCGTTTATAATTCTACCACTCAAGAGGCTGAGGCCAGAGGATTGCTACAGAATCAGAGGCTAGCCTGGGTTACAGGGCAAATCTGTCTCAAATAATTAGACATGTTCCTGCTCAGGCCTGGTGACTTGAGTTTGGTTTCCAAGACCTACATAGAGGAGGGAGGAAACCAATTCCCTAAAGCTATTCTCTGTCCTCCTCATGTGTAGCATGACATTTATGTATGCTCCAAAGTGCATGCTTGAGAACCTGTATGCTGGCAAGCACACAGACACACACACAGACACACACACACACACACACACACACACACACACACACACACACACACTTCTATTCACTGCTCTCCTGATGCAGCATCTGGTAGGAGTCAAGGAGGAAGCTAGCAGGCAGGCATCTGATCCTTGGTAAAGTCAAGTGGGATTGATAGAGTGTGCTGTGCATTCTTGTAGCAGACGCTACTGCACAGGGCATCAGCCATCAGGGTGTGGCCGTTCTGCAATGTGATCAAGTGCACCATCCCCGGGAGTGATCACTTGAAGGAGTACAACTATGTCCCCTTACTCTTGAGAGGCTCCAACATCTTGGTGGAGGAGGTGACAGGTCAGTGGACCATGTGATGGAAGACTGGAGTGTCTGGTTCGGGTGGGGATAGGACACAAGCAGAGCATCTTATGAGGCACAAACATGAAACACACTTATTCACCCAACATCATATATTTTCTTTTGTTTATTTTTTGTTTGTTTGTTTCTAAACAGAGTTTCTCGGTGTAGACCTAGTTCTCCTGGAACTCTTTCTGGAGACCATGCTGGCCTTGAACTCAGAAATCTTTAAGCTTCTGTCTCCTGAGTGCTCAGATTAAAGGCTTGCTTCACCACCCCCAGCATGTATATTCCACCCCCTTGTCTTGCAAAGAAATCAGTCCAGGAGGACCCTGTATCTAGTGGTCCCTGAGAGCATAAAGTGTGAGATGTAAATACTGTGAAATACTGCCCTCAGGTACCAGACTAGGGCATAGCCATCCATCACAGCTCCCATCAAAGTGTTAGCCTTGACTTTAAAACGTCATCACAAATTTGGAATATATAATTTTAATATTCCTGCAGCTTTGCTTTAAAAAATCACTTTTTTCAAGACAGAGTCTCACTATGTGTCCTCCGATGATTATGAACTGATCCATCTGCCTCGCCTGCCAAATACTGGGACTAAAGGCCAGCACTGACCATACCCCACAGAAGTTGTTTTCAATAAATATAAAACAATAGAAATCACACATTTTGGACCCTGAGAAAGATTACTTCATAAACACTGTGTTTAATTCATCCTGACATGTTGGAGAAAGACTGCAGGAGAGAACTGATCTCCTGTGGTCCATAGTCCTCCCTCAGCTGTTTCTTCCTCTCTCCAGTGCTGCCAGACTCATGACCACTGCTACAGTCAGGTCAAGAAGCTGGAAAGCTCTAAATTCCTCATAGATGACCGCTAGAGAAGATTCTACTCATACTCAGGCTCTGGGAATGAGGTCACCTGCAGTGGTAGGTTTTACATCCAGGACCTCTGGATTCTGCTTGGCCCTGGGCAGATTTGTAAGGGACAGGGAAGTAACAAGGACAGTCACCATTTAGTGGTCATTTCCTTGGTCTCATTTGACCTCACAACAGACTTATCACGTAGACACTAAAATATAGATGAGGTCAATGATGAGGAAGATGAGGAAGGCAGGGTCACTTTCCCAAGGTCTCCCAGCCCAGAAGTGATGGCATTTGGTTCTGGAAACAGATCTACATCATTCCAAAGCCTCTGTTTAAAAACATTTCAAGATTTTATGTATTTATGGAGGAGGCGCACCTGTGCCACAACACAGGTGCAAAGGTCTGAGCACAACATGCAGGAGATTCTTCTCTCCTTCGACCTTGTGACACCTGGGGATGGAACTCAGGTTCAGACTTGGCAGCAAGTGCCTTTATTCCCTGAGCCATCTTATCTGTCCAAAGCCTCTCCTATTAGATGCTGTGTTATACTGATTTCATATTGACTAAACAATGGAGAACTGAATCATTGGCTATAAGCCAGATACTGGAGTAAACACCTATGCAGATTTATCATTCCCATTTTATAGGTGAGGATTCAGAAGGCTGGGCATATAGATCAGTTGCTAGAGTGCTTGCCTAGCAAGCACACAGCCCTGGGTTCCACCTCTACAACCCATGAATTGAGTGTGATTGTGCACACCTGTAATCAATCCAAGCATTTGGGAGGTGAAGGCAGGAAGATTGTCTTAAATCATATAATTTTTTAAAATCATATAATTTTAGAAGTGGTTGTTAATATTTGTAGTTCTCTGGCTTTTAGGATTAAGTATACATGTTTATTTATTTTTATGTCTAGGAATGAGTTAGCATCCTGTGTCCTCTTCAGTCACTCTCCACCATGTCTTTAGAGGCTCTCTCACCAAACATGACACTCACCTTTAGCTAGTCTGAATGACCAACAAGTTTTGAGGATCTATACTCCTCTCTTTCCAATACAGTTACAGATGCTCCAACACACCTTGCTTTGTACAAGGGCTCTGGGCATCCTAGTTCAGGCC
The DNA here is from genome assembly GCF_049852395.1 of Peromyscus maniculatus bairdii. Classification (NCBI taxonomy): domain Eukaryota; kingdom Metazoa; phylum Chordata; class Mammalia; order Rodentia; family Cricetidae; genus Peromyscus; species Peromyscus maniculatus. Next base: position 6,301,623 of record NC_134874.1, read on the forward strand.
CTCATGGCAACCACTTTACTAACTGTGCCATCTCCTCAGCCCCACAACAAGTATTTTCTTTATTACAAGTGTTTTCCAACAATTTGGACAACCCAATGTTTTTTTGTGTGCTTTGTCTTTCAACCCTGAGTCTGCACTGATGGGAGGGCCACTGGTTTCAGTTTTGGATTCAAATCGTACAGAGCAAGGTCATGGGCTCCACTCCACTTCCTTTCTGATTTCTCTCAGGACAAAAACAATCTCTGTGAGTCCTTAATTTGCAGCTGTGACTGCCAAGCCCCCATGTGCTTCTGCCAGGCTCCATACAACAAGCAGTAAAAAGGCATTCACCATTAGACTTGCCACCTCAGTTACTGCCTACACCATCCCTGCCTGCCTGGTTGTGTTCACTACACACTGTGCCCTCTAATAAAGAGTCAATTGAAAGAGCTTGACTTTGGTGATTGTATTCACTGTCTACCAAACATAATTAGATCCTCAGAGAACATCGTTGTGTAGCCCTGGAAGTTGAAGATTAATGGGAGAGACATTGCTATTAAGGGAGCCCCTTGAAGAGTGGGTGGTGAGCCCAGTCATGCCTTCCATCCCAGTACTCTGGGATGAAGAGGAAGAGAAAGTCCGATTTCTTGAGTTCAAGGACAACCTGGTCTAAAATCAAGTTCCAGGACAGCCAGGACTATCACACAAAGAAACTCTGTTTCTAAAAACAACAACAACAATAACAACTGAAGAAGAACTCAGCCTGGCATACATAGGGAGGTAGAGAGAAACAGAAGGGGGAAGGAGGGGAGAGATGAGGCAGGGAAATGGAAAGGAAAGGAGGGGAGGGTCAGGGAGGGAAGGAAAGAGAAGTCAGACAAGTAGGAGGGGAGAGAAGAGAGAAAGATGCAGTGTCACATGGGCATTAGAGGAACATCCTGTCCCTAAACATACAGGACTCAAAGCACTTCTGCTGTGAGCTCACCACAGGAAGTTGGATATAGGAAACCAAACTGGACTAAGAGTAAATGACCTGAAGACAGGATTATGTCCTGGTGACCTCCAAATCTTCACTGTACCTAAACATAGGCCACATGATAATTGTTCTGCTGAAGTACACAGCAGTCTAATTTTTTTGCAAGAAACTGAACAGAGCACATACTCTTCTCTACCTTTCTCTATCATGGAACCTCACAGGTGAAGCCAGGTTAATCTCTGCTTCAATGGTCAACCAGATTTAGGAATAAGATGTCTCATTGGCTAATTTAAGGCTACGTGGTTCTCAGTATCTTTTTCCTTTACTGAACAGCTGTCCAGTCCTCTGCCTTTCCACCACAACCTGATCCTCAGTGGAGTCCCAAAGCACAAGCCTTAGCTCTCACAAGGTCAGGTCTCATGAGCAACAGGTGCAGCTAGAGCCATGTTGTTTTTGGTTGTTTTTTATTCTTTTGGGGGACCACCACCTAGCTCCCAAATAAAGCACACATGGAGGCTTATTTTTAAATACAAATGCTCAGCCTTAGGTTTGCTCACTTCTAGCGAGCTTTACTTAACTTAAAATTATTCCATTTATCTTTTGCATCCTTTTCTATTCTGGTATATTTTTCTTTGTGTCTTACTCAGTGGCTGGCTGTGTAACGTGGGTGGATGGCCCTTGATGTCCTCCTCCTTCTCAGGCTACTTTTTTTCTCCTCCAAGATTTTTCCTTCTATATATTCTATCTGCCTGTCAACCCAACATATCCTTTCTACTGACTAGCTATTGGCCATCCAGTTCTTTAGTAGACCTCCAGGTATTTTAGATAAGCACAGTAACACAGCTTCACAGAGTTAAACAAATGCAATGTAAACAAAATTAACACACCTCAAAATAATATTATATAGTATTTCCTCCTTTTGTCTAAATAAATATAAAGGTTTTTACTTTAACATAAAACTACATACAATAAAACAAATTATCAAGTAGGGATTACATTTACAGTATTCTGTCCATTTGTAGTTAGCATTTGCAAAGAAAATAATGCATTATCTATCCTACCGTAGTGAATCCAAAGTTTTACACCTAACTTACTTTCTATCATAACTAAGAAAACGTGCACCTGTAGCTGTCTAGTCTTCAACTCTATCAAGGACCCCATATTGTATAGGTCTTTGAAGTATTTGAAGATCATCTATGTAAAATATATCTATTCAACCTAGACAACATACCTACCATATCCATAAATTTGAGTTTTACAAATGACTAACCCCTGACCTATGTTTCTTGATTATCCTGTATAGTTTATGACAATAGCTTTCAAAAACCAGAACTTCACCCTACATTTCCAAATGACCTTTTATAGACACAATAGTTATAAAACAGCATGTTCCAGCCTTGGCAGGTGAGGGAGATACACCATGCACACCTGGCAGGCTGTGGCATGGCATAGTGGAAAGTTATTAACATCATGCAGACATGCCATCTACATGGAAAGTTCTTGTATAATATTAAAGGAGCCAGCCTTAATATTATACATCCCAGGGGCTCAGGAGAGAGAACTACTAACGGCGAGGACTATTATCAGGAAATATAATCTCAGCACACCGAGTTCTATAGTCCACTTGCTTTAATTCCTCTGGCATAACATCCTTTATACACAGCTTTAGTTCTGTTCTCATGTCTAGCTCCTTTCTTGCCTGATTTTTCTATATTTATCTACTGTCCCCTCTAAGTTCTATCTTAATTCCTTCATCTAGTTCTGTCCCTTCTAGGTTCTCATCTATCTAGTTCTTTCCCCTATCAGCTCCTCTCCCGTCTCCTTCTCTCTCATCTGGCTCTTCCTCATCTTGTTCTTCCCCATCTGGCTCTTCCTCATCTTCCATCTCGTTCCTCTAGTCCTCTCTTTTAGCTCTTCAATCTAGTTCTTCCCCATCTCAGTTCGTTCCTCTCAAGTTCTTACCCATCTAGTTCTTCCATTCTCTTCTCTCTTCTCTCTTCTGTCCTCTGCTTTACAGTTATATATCTCCCCAAAATCACAATCCTCCCCTCCACCCAGGACACTCAGCCTGAACTTCCTCAGGCAGTGATTGTCCACTATCAGGATCAAATGGAGGGTTGATAAGAATTACAGAGGGGCACTAGTTGTTAATTACCATTTGTGACCCAAAGGGGAAGTGACTAATAAATTAACTAAAGGCTAAATATGGGTAATATCTAAGAAGAGGGATCTTATGTGCACAACTATAATCTTAAATGTGTTTGGTAAAGGATGTTAAAAATCTATAAGTTGCTAGGTCAATGGGAGAAAATAAAACTGTCTTCTTTTTTCCTGTGGCTCCTATCTGTCCAAGCTGTCTGCCGTTTTTCTGCAGGGTGGGGGAAAGTGTGCTCAGTCTCTAGGCAACCTGTGCACAGCTAGATGCCTCTGGTGATAGTTAAAGGGAGATCTGGAACTGGAGGTAAGGTTTGGGAAAGGAGGAAGTTAAGCTTAATTAGCACATCCGCCAGGCCTTCTCAAACAGGTAGCCTGGATGCTTAAGTCTGTTCTTAGAGAGTACAAAGGTATCTCTGATAAGGTACTTTCCTCCATCCAGTGATGGACCTGGCCAGATGCTACCAATAATGATAATTACAGGGAGGCTTGAACTGGGAGTTCTGGCTGAGCATAGCTGTTAGCACAGAAGGTTATCTAAATATTCCTAGAAGTGGTTAGGTAAGTAGTTAGAGGTCTATAAAGTTAGTAAGGCTGTAAGAAAGGAGGGGTCTGAGCTAAATTGTGTAAAGCTATTACTTAATGTCTACCTGACCTAGGCGGTGTCCCCTTGTGGAATTTACTGTAAGTCAGGAGACTTGCATGTGGGCTGTTATCATTGTTAGTCCACCTGGGACTAACAATGGGCGCCCACCTGGGTGGTGTTCCCTGTAGTCCTTGAAAGTGGCCAAGGGAGATAATCTGATTCCAGAGAAAGCCTTTCCTGAGGCTGTTCTCCAAATTACCTGGAATGTGTATGTCCAGAGAGTGCTCAGTCTACACTGTTAGTCCTTCTTAGGGAAAAGTCAATTGGGAAAGCTATGAAGGCACACATGATTTTCATAACAGAATACAGCTGATATATAACAAGCCAAGTAACACCAAAAACTCCTTGGGATTTGGCTTCCTCTGGAGGAATTCCATGATCCCTCCAGGTAGTGACTTTGCCATAACCAGCTGAGTTCTTATGATATATTCCTGCGGCCCGCAGCAGAAAGTTTTATTATTTAAGGGGAAGAGGATCGGGAAGAGAGAGAAAGGGAGAGAGAGAATGAGAGGAAAAGAGAGAGATAATGAGAAGAGAAAGGGAAAGCAGAGGTGTGTGCAGCATCCTGAAAAAGAGAGAGGGAGAAAAGAGGGAAGAGAGAGAAGGAGGAGGGGTTTTCTCTAAGAGGAGACTTTACGTAAGATGACATGGTCTGAATGCTGGTCGGTCCCCAAGGGGTGGGTCTAACTGCTAACATCACCTAACTATCTCACTTTTTGATTATTATAGAAGGGTGAGCTATGGATAGCAAGTGGGTGGGCGGAGTGAGGGCACAAAATTCTTGAGACTGCTTCCTGCTGCTTTGGGGGTGAAATGGGGAGGGGGAATTTGAGAGTTGGTGTCACAGACAGCGGGAGGTGTGAGTGAAGAAGCATTCAGTTAGCTGCCATCCTGGATACCCCTTGAGGGAAGTAAGAAGCAGGTTGCTAGGGGAAAATGGGTTGTTATCATTGGCCTCATGAGCAGGACTAGTCATGGGAAGAGTGATAACTGCCAGAAAGAATGGGACAGAGAAGTGCCCTGGTTGTACAGCAGAGGCAAGGGTGGGTGAGCCAGATGAAAGAGCAGATATCCCTTTGAGTCTGGAGAGGTGGTGCCAGCAGTGAAGTTCCAGGAGCTTGGGGGAACATGGCATGCCAAATCAAGAGTACAGAAGCCATCACAGCTGCTGTTTTCTGGACATGGGGAATACGTCTGTCCTTCCAGTATTCTCCCGGTTGGTGTCCTCAGTTGGTGCAGTGGCTGGTGGTATATCTGGAGGGCCTTTGAGAGTATGGCCTTGGCATGAATCTGGCAGGAGGGGTGGATCTGTGCAGGAACCTGCAAGAGTTTTTAAAACAACTAGAACAGATTTACATCTTGGTACCATAGCAAAAGCTATGGCTTTGGGTTAGAAGGCATGAACATTTTCTAGGGCCTGGTTTCAGCCCAAAGAATTACATCTTTAAATCTATAACCAGAAGTAATTTGCTGAGTGGCTGTGGTTGAGTGAGTGAAGAAGAAGAAGAAGGAGCAGGAAGGATTCCCTTTCCTCTCTAATGCAAACCTGTCTCTAAAAGCTGGGACAAGTAAAGTCCACAGAAATTTAAGGACTCCCAAGACTGTAGTCAGTGTTCTATCAGTTTATCAAAACTGCATTTATCAATGTTAAAATTCTGAACCTCTGAAGTCACATCTGAAACCAGTTTATCCTGTACTATGAAGTCTATGATTGAGTCACACCTGCCTGTACTTTTAACAGGAAACTCACTAATGAGCTACCAAGGTGCTTGTAGCCTTGGAGTTGGGGGAGAGAACCGAAAATTGGCAAACATCATCAGATCTGAGAAGGATAAGTAAGTGAACAGAAGTGAGACATCTTTCCTATCTTCACATAAACCAATGTTAAAGCATCTGCTTTTTATCTAATTCACCAGGAGATACTGAGAGCAGTCAGTGCAAAGTGAGTTGACCCCTTGTTTGAATCTGGTAGCAAGGTGACCTGTGTCTAGACTCAGTGTGAGCTCTAAGAGAATGAGGCCTGTGAATTTCACATAGAGAACAAAAAGGGCAGCTGAAGCCTTGGTTGCAGCTGTTGAATTGACAAAGCCTGGTTGTCAAATGACATCAGAGATCTGAGAAGGATACATTCTACCTGAGTTAGTGATTGAAAGTGACAGAGACTTCCCTGTTGGCTACCTATACAGCCTCCTGTAGGCAGAAGTTTTCCTGTGTCCTGCAGTTGCTTAATCCCAAGTAAACACATAGAGGCTTATATCATTATACACTGTTTGGCCTATACTCAGGCTTTTCACTAACTAGCTCTTACAACTTAATTCAACCTATTTCTATTGATCTATGTTTTGCCATGTGGCTTTGTGGCATTACCTGTGTTGTATCACATCTTGCTTCCCTGGACAGCATTCAGCATCTCTCTGACTCTGCCTTCTTCTCCTTGTCTCTCTCTTGGATTCCCCACCTGGCTCTATTCTCTCTTGCCACAAGCCATAGAAGTTTCCTTATTAATCAATGGTAGCAACATAGATTCATAGCTTTCAGAATGACCATCCCAGGGCAGCCTCCCCAAGATCCTCAATGGTCATTGAGGGCAGAGGTCTCAGGGCAACATCAGTCTTTGGATGCCAGCCCTAGGCCTGCAAGGCCTCAGAAGATCTGACAGTTTTGGGGTAGGTACTTCTGGGGAGGACCAAACTACCTTGTCTAGGGAAAAGTGAGGTAATGAGCTTTCCAGAGTCCTGTTGTCCATGGTTTGAAGAAAGCCCTGGCAGCAGTTGAGGTGAAAGGCTGGTTTTGCTCAGCAACTGGTGCTGCCACTCTGGAGCAAGTTCCAAGTGGAGGTTCTGTGCCAGTCCATCTTCTTTGGAGGAAATAAAGGTGCTGTCAGTATCCAGCATGTCTCTCTATCATGAAAGCTTTTTAAATAAACATTTTAAATGCCATATTCTGCAGATCTCTGAGTATTTGAGGACTGTGTGTCTATTAGCTATGAATGGCTATCAGCTTATGTTCCCTAACAGCCTCCAATATGTTAGCAGCTTTCATATGACTAGGACTTATTGTCTCCTGAGAAAGCAAAGAAGAGTGTCATGGGAAAGATTCAGGGCCAAATGGGAACAAGAAAAACAGGGCTTGTTAGTTGGGTTGTGGCCCAACTCTGAGAAAAGAACCCTCTTAGGTGACCAGAAACTCCTTTACAGAATATATATCTGGTTTATCAAATCCTTATTTATTAAACATATGCCATCATTTGTTTAAATTCTCTAGAATCTTGGTGCTGAACATTTGGTGAAGAGATAGGTGTAAATCTCTAAGTTAGCTTTTGTTAATCTGAATACATCTTTTATAAGTTTCACTTTCTATTATCATATAAAGTATAGTATAAACCAGAGTTGAATCAAATATAGTTTTACCTTTCTATCATCATACAAAAAGTCCATACCAATCCAAAATATTTGAGGCTTGTTGGTATTTCGTAATGGCAGTTTTGTCATTATTGTGAATCTCAGTGCAAACATCTGACATGAAGGTGGTCCTAGGCTGCCCCTGTAAAAATTTCAAAGGAAGCAAGATCATTAAGGTGCTAGCTAAGACAGACCCTAGGGAGGTTTTCTTGTTGCATCTGCCTTTGTCATGGATGTACATTTTCAGCAAGGCCATGGAGTTTCTAATGATCCCTGAGTGGTTATCATAAAAACAGCATTGTCTCCCCCGGCGTTGGTGGTGCACGCCTTTAATCCCAGCACTCGGGAGGCAGAGGCAGGCGGATCTCTGTGAGTTCGAGGCCAGCCTGGGCTACCAAGTGAGCTCCAGGAAAGGCGCAAAGCTACACAGAGAAACCCTGTCTCAAAAAATCAAAAAACAAAAAACAAACAAACAAATAAAAACCAGCATTGCTCTCCTATGGCCTTGCTTAGGCTCCCTTGTTGAAGGAATGATAACCACCGGAACCAATTGAATAAGTTTTAGGTCAAGATCCCTTCTTACCTGGAGAACTGTTTAACTAGAGAAGAGAATAATTTCTCTAAATATGTGACAGATTTTCTACTATATGCGACATCTCCATCTACTTAAGGCCCTGTTTTTCTGATCTTTGAGTACAGCCAGATTATCATCCTGAATGACATATAATCATAATAATTCTTAAGGCTACACAATACCTCTTTGATTCTACATAAAGTAGGTCAAGTATCTTTTCCTATTGTGGATCCAATTCAGTTAGTAAATCTATCAATTGACAGCTCTGGGCCAAGTTTCCTAGTATATCAATGGGCATTTTCATAGACATTTTGTCCCCTATGCCAGGGAGTTTCTCTTTGACTTAGCCCTTTTAGTTTGTTTCAGGGGCAGGCACGATGTACTCTCTTCTATAGCTGCTACAAACTGAAAGACAGCATAGGTGGTCAGTGCCCAAAGAGAATAAAAGGCTAGTCAAAGGTATGCAGGGAATTTAGGCAATGGACCACTTATCAGAAACGTGATTATCTGAACAAGCTGTAGAGATGGAGAACAATCACATTGGCTAGGCTGGTCTACATCAGCCTTCAGCAAGTCCAGAGCTTGTGATCATTTGGAACAGGTTGCAGTCAACAATGGATGCTTTGACATGTCTGCCAGCCAAATGGAGAGCTTTTGAGACATGTTCAAACTAGAAGTAGAAGTTAAAATTTACGAACTTAATTGGAACTTTTAGACCCATAGATTTAGTAATTGGAAAGGGGAGACAGAAATAAAGAGAGAGAAAAAAATGAGAAAGAAGAGGTGCCCATAGTTTCATGAAAGGAGAGAGAGGGAAAGAGGACGGAAGAGAGAGAAAAGGGGGAGAGGTTTTCTCTTAAAGAGAACTAACTTTACATAAGGTGATGTGGTCTGGACAATGGGTGGGTCCCCAAGGTGCAGGTATGAATACTAACATTCCCTAAAAACAATACCACAAACAAAAATAGAAACATACATACAATATGTTGTAACAAATAACCTTAAATTTTAATCAATAAACAAAAATCCATTAGAGTACAAACATATATACAGTGTAAAAAATAACTTTATATTTGTATCAATATACCATATTCCTCTAGATGATAATAAACATCCATAACCCACAAAATAACCAAAAGTCTCCAAAACCACACTTGGGAATGTGGATGTCGTGTTCTCCAACATGCTTCCTGCTGTCTGTAGATGAAGTATCTTTAGGGTCCCAGAGAGAAAATTTTGAGGTAATAACCAAGTCCTAAAAAGACCAGTAGTAAGCTTTGTTGATAGATATCACCTGTCAAATTTCAGGAAGTCTTGCCTATTCAAACCTGACCTTGAACATGGAGACAAACAACTCAACTCATCCCCTATATGGGTTTTATCCAGGGAAGACATGGGCAGTGAGGAAAAGTATGTACTGGGGTGCTAGTTTAGAGGGTACCTGAGAGATGGCCAAACCAAGAGGTGGGTGGGCATTGGGACAGCAGATTGTCTGACAGCCACCATATGGTTGCTGAGAATTAAACTCTGGTCCTCAGCAAGTGTAGAAAGTGCTCTTAAGTGCTGAGCCATCTCTCCAGCATCTGCAACGGTTGATTTTCAGTTTCACACACTGGGTAGGGAGAGCCTCAGCTGAAGGATTGCCTGCATCATATTGCCTGTGGGCACATCTTTTGGGCATTTTCTTTCTCTTTCTTTCTTTCTTTCTTTCTTTCTTTCTTTCTTTCTTTCTTTCTTTCTTTCTTTCTTTCTTTCTTTCTTTCTTTCTTTCTCTTTTTTAGTTTCTTCTCTTTTGAGACAGGGTTTCTTTGTGTATCTCTGGCTGTCCTGGAATTCACTCTGTAGACTGGGCTTACCTTCAACTCGAATATTTGCCTGCCTCTGCTTCTGAGTGCTGACATTAAAACCATAAAAGATGTGCACCACCACTACCACTATCTGGCTCCATTCCTAGTTTTTTAAATGGAGTTTTTGGGCTACTAAGATGTAGCCTATGATGAAAGCCTGTAGACCTGAGATTGATTCCTGAAACCCACTTAAAGGTAGAAGGAGAGAACTGACTACACAAGACTGTCCTTTGACCTTCACATGTGCACACAAGTGCACTCTCTTTTGATAACTCTCTCTCTCTCTCACACACACACACACACACACACATAACTTAACTTATTAGTTAATTAATTTAAATTTGAGTTTGTAATTATATCTACCTCATAGGCTGTGTCAGGTTCTTGGGACAGACTTCCACTTTGTTTATAAAGTTAACATGGAGAATTGTTTTGGACAGCTACTCCTGTCTGTGACCACATGTCACTGCCAGCATCCCTCAAACCCAATCCCAGGAGCAATGCCTATATCTTCTTATGATCTCATAGCATTCACAGGAGAGGGACTTGTCACTTTGTCTGTCACTGCACTTGAGCTGGTTGAGGTGTTGAGCTAGCCCTTTCTCTTTGCCTCTGTGACAGCACTGATTCAGGCTCTGTCACCATCTACAGTAGCTCTGCAGGTCAGGACTGTGTGTGAGGGTGCACATATTCTACTTCTGTGCTACACACACAGTAGTCACAGGCCCCGTGTGCTGACTGGACACTGTCAGAGCACAGCTACAGGACTATAAAGAAAAGTCACTTGAGTCCTCCTTTCACTCAAGATGAAACTCCTTCTGGGGGTCACTCTGCTCAGAAGTGGCACTCTTGCCCCCTAAGAGTGAACCACATCTCCCTTGTCTTTAATGTACAGCCCCCTAATGGTCACATGTGAAGTTCTGGTTCGGGGTTACCTTTGGGATCCAATGGCCTTTGTGTTGGGGTTCTCTCATCCCCTTATGGTGACAACATCTGTCACCTTTACCCTCTAGGTCTGGACTCAGATGACTCCTTAGAAAAGTCCACTATATTCACCTACGCCAGCAAAGAATGTCCCTTGTATCTCTGCCATATTGCCCTGGGACAGGTTTACTTGGGTTTCAGGTTCCTTGGAAATTTTTTATTGTCCTTTTAAGAAATATTTACTTTTATTTCATGTGAATGAGCCCTTTCTCTGCATGGGTGTCTGTAAACTGTGGGTGAGCAGTGCCTAAGAGGAGAGAAGAGGGGTCTGATCCTCCAGAACTAGGGTTGTAGACACTTGTGAGCTGCTATGTGTGTGCTGGAATCATGCCTGGGTCCAGTGCAAGCACAGGAAGTGCTCCTGGCTGCAGAGACATCTCTCCAGCCCTTAATATTATTTTTACATTATCTTGTTATGTGGCTCATGATGTCCTCCAACTCAAAATTCTAGTCCAGACTTGCCTCAACCTGCCAAGTGTTAGGATTACATACTTGCCTAGCATGTGTCTGCAATTCTATTTTGATTGATTTTTCATCATAGGGTTTTGCTGTGTAGTAATAGCTGTCCTGGTACTCACTCTATAGACCATCCTGGCCTTGAACTCAGATATCCACCTACATCTGCAAGCAGAGTTGGGAACTACACTGTGTGTGTTCCACTGTACCTGGCTTCTCTTGAATTTTAATGGTGATCAAGTATCCCACTGCACACTGAATCCTTGTCATTTACCTACTCCTTAGCTGATGAACAGTTTGTTGTGTGAAATGCTGACTTTACAATGATGATCTGACCATTGTCCTTGTCTATGAACTGTGCATGGCCATACAACAGATTCCTTCTTTCTTCCAGTGTAAAACAATCAGCATTTGTTGTCTGCTTCTCTGGCTCAAGGTCTCAGCTAGAACTGTGATGTATCCCACTGCTGGCTAAGGTTAGGCTTTCACCTAGGCTTGAGTAGGGTTGGGGCAGCTTTCAAACTCAAGAGATGGTTGGATTGTTGGGCCATTGAACTAAGAGATCCGTTTGTCTCTGACTGCTGACTGGAGAGTGTTCTCAGCTTCTCAACACAGGGACCACAGGAGAGCTCACAGAGTGGTGGCTGTCTGCCCTGACAGTGAGAAATGAGCAGGCAAGCAAGGCAAAGGGCAATGTCTATAGACCTTAACCCTGGGGAGTTAGACCAGCCAAGTACAGCTGTGTTCATTTATAGTGTTACCACTCAGAAGGTTGAGGACAAAGTGTTGCTTTGTTAGAGGCTAGCTTGGGTTACTGGGCAACTTCCCATCTCAAACAAGTAGACATCTTCCTGCTCAGGCTTCGTGACTTGAGTTTGGTCTCCAAGACCTACATAGTGGAGTAATAAAACCACCTCTCTAAAACTGTTCACTGACATCCTCATGTGTAGCATGACTTATGAGTGCTCCCAAATGCATGCTTGTGAACCTGTGTGCAGGCAAGCACACACACACACACACACACACACACACACACACACACACACACACACACCTCTCTTCACTGCTCTCCCCATGCAGCATCTGGTAGGAGTCAAGGAGGAAGCTAGCAGGCAGGCATCAGACCCCTGGTAAAGCCAAGTGGAATTGATGGAGTGTGCTGTGCATTCATGCAGCAGGCGCTACTGCACACAGCATCAGCCCTCAGGCTGTGTGTCGGTTCGACAATGTGATCAAGTGTACCATGCCTGGAACTGATTTTGTGTCGGAGTACAATCACTATGGCTGCTTTTGTGGCTTGGGGGTGGGAGTTCAGATGCCACGGTGAATGAGTTAGTCATGTGAGTGATCCATGTGGGAGATTGGAGTTTTGGAGTTAGGTGGGGACAGGACACAAGCAGGGCATTTCATGAGGCATGAACAGGAGACATGCATGTTCACCAAACATCATATATTTTGTTTTGTTTCTTTCTTTATTTGTGTTTGTTTGTTTGTTTCCAGACAGGGGTTCTCTGTGTAGCCCTAGTTTTCCTGGAATTCCTTCTGGAGACCATAGTGGACTTCAACTCAGAGATCCATCTGCCTCTGCATACCAAGTACTAGGATTAATGGTAGAAACCACAACACTCCAGAGAAGTTACTTTCAATAAATATATGCTTAATAATAATCACAGATTCTCAAGCCTCAGGACGATTTCTTCTGGAACATTGTGTTTAAGTCATGCTGACACGTTTGACAAAGATTGCAAGTGAGAACTGTCCTCCTGTAGGTCCATAATCCTCCCTCAGCTGTTCCTTCCTCTCTCCAGGTGATGCCAGACTCATGACAACTGCTACACCCAGGCAAAGAAGCTGTAAAGCTGCAAATTCCTCATAGACAACCCCCTACACCAGCTCCTACTCCTACTCATTCTTTGGAAATGAGGTCACCTGCAGTGGTAGGTTTACCACCCAGGACCTCTGGACTCTGATTGGCCCTGGGTGGATTTGGAAAGGTCAGGGAAGTAACAAGGACATTTATCATTTATCAGTCATTTCTTGGTCTCATTTGACCTCACAACAGTCTTGTCAGGTACATACTAAAATATAGATGAGGTCACTGATGAGGAAGATGAGGAAGGCAGGGTCACTTGCCCAACATCACCCAGCTTAGAAGTGATAGCATTTGGTTATGGAACGCACATCTACACCATTTCAAAGCCTCTTTTAAAAAACATTGTAAGATTTTATGTATTTCTGGGGCAGGCATGCCTCTGGTACAACACAGGTGCGAAAGTCTGAGGACAATGCATCTGTTTTCTCCTTCAACTATGTAAGTCCCGGGGATGGAACTCAGGTTCAGACCTGGCATCAAGTGCCTTTATTCCCTGAGCCATCTTGCCTGTTCAATGCCTCTCCTGTTAGCTGCTGTGTTATACTGATTCCATATTGACTAAACAATGGAGAGCTTCATCATTGGCTATAAGTCAGATACTGGAGTAAACACCTATGCAGGGCAAGATTTATCATTCCCATCTTACAAGTGAGAATTCAGAGGGCTGGGAATATAGTCCAGTGGCTAGAGTGCTTGCCTAGTATTCATAGACCTCTGGGTTCTACCTCAAGAATCTCTGAATTGAGTGTGATAATGCATACCTGTAATCCGACCACTTGGGAGGTGGAGGCAAGAGGATTGTCTTAAATCATATAATTTTTATTTTGAGACAGGGTTTCTCTATGTATTTTTGGTGCCTGTCTTGGATCTTGCTCTGTAGACCATGCTGGCCTTGAACTCACAGAAATCCACCTGGCTCTGCCTCCCGAGTGATGGGATTAAATGTGTGTGCCATCACCAATGGGCCTTAAATCATATAAATTTATATGTGATAGTTTATATTTGTAGTTTTCTTGGTTTTAAATTAAATATATGTTTATTTCTTTATTTGTATAGGAATAGGTTGTCATCCCCTGTCTTCTTTATATTACTCTCTATCATGACTTTAGAGGCTGGGTGCTGTGGAACAATCCTTGTACACTAAATATGTATTGCTCTCATGATTAACAAAGAGCTGATTGGCCAGTAGCTAAGCAGGATTTTCAGGCAGAGAGAATGCTGGGAAGAAGGAGTTTGAGGAGTCTCGAGAGATGCAGAGAGAAGCAAGATGAATGTGTCATGTTGAAAGAAGCTACATGGCAGAGGGTAGATTAGTAATATGGGTTAATTTAAAATATAAGAGTAAGCCAGTAACAAGCCTGAGGTATTGATGGAGCATTTATAATTAATAAGGACTCTTTGTTTGGCTATTTGGGGAGCCAGCGGTTATGATGAAAAACTCCACCTACAGCTGGGCTCTAAATGAACAGGACACACACCTTTAGCTAGCCTGACTGACAAACAAATTTTGGGCATCTGTGCTCCCCACATCCCTAGTAGAGTTACAGATGCCCCAACCATGTCTTGCTTTTTATTTTATTTATTTAATTAATTTTTTTTCGAGACAGGGTTTCTCTGTGTAGTTTTGGTGCCTATCCTGGATCTCATTCTGTAGACCAGGCTGATCTTGAACTCACAGATATCTGCCTGGCTCTGCCTTACAAAGCTGGGATTAGAGGCATGTGGCACCACCACCTGGTATCTTGCTTTTTAAAAATATACTTAATTTTATTTTATGTACAGTGGCTTGAGTGTTTCAGATCCCCTGCAACTGGTGTTACAGAGAGTTGTGGGCTGCCATGTGGATGCTGAGAATTGAACCCAGGTCCTCTGGAAGAGCAGCCAGAGCTCTAAACTGTGAGCTATTTTCCAGGCCCACATCTTGCTTTTTACATGGTTTCTGGACATCCTATGTAAGGCCCTCATACTTGTATGGCAACTTGTTTACCAACTGTGCCATCTCCCCAGCCCACAACAACTAATGTTCTTATTATATGTGTGTTCCAGCATTTGACCAATCCAGTGTATTTCCTGTGCTTTGTCTCTCAACCCCGAGTCTGCACTGATGGGAGGACCACCGATTTCTATTGGATACAAATGATAGGAAGCAGGGTCATGGGTTCCACTCAACTTCTTTCTTGTTTCTCTGCAGACAAAAACAACCCCTGTGAGGACTTCATCTGCAACAGTGACCACCAGGCTGCCATCTGCTTCTCCAAGACTCCATACAACAAGTAGCACAAAGGAGTTCACTGTTAGACTTGTCACCTCAGTTACTGCCTACCCCATCCCCATCTCCCTGGTTGTCTTCATTATACACTGTACCCTCTAATAAAGAACCTATTGAAAGAACTCAGCTTTGGCGATTGTATTCTCTGTATACCAGACATAACTAGATCCTCAGAGAACATCATTCTGTCTAGTCTTGGAGGCTGAAGATTAATGGAGAAGACATTGCCATTAGGGGAGCACCTTGAGGAGTGAGTTATGAGCCTGGCCATTCTGTTCATCCCAGCACTCTGATACAGAGAAGAATAGGAATAGGCAAGTAGATCTCTTGAATTCTAGGCCAACCCGGTCTAAAAAGCAAGTTTCTACAGGCAGGACTATTATACAAACAAACCCTGTCTCGAAAAACAACTACAACAAAAGAAAATTCAGCCTGAGATATGTAGGGAGTTAGGGGCAGACAAAAGGGAAGAGAAGGGGTAGATCAGGCAGGGATGGGGACAGGAAAGAGGCATAGGGATTTGGGGGGGGGAGGAAAGAGAAGACAGTTGTGTAGGAGGGAAGAGAAGAGAGAAAGAAGCAGTGTCATGGGCACTAAAGGAACATCTTGTCCTCAAAAATACTGGACTCAAAGCACTCCTGCTGTGTGTGCTCATCATAAGAAGTTGGATACAGGAAACCAATCTGGACTGAGAGTAAATGTCCTGAAGGCAGGATTACATCCTGGTGACCTTCCAGTCTTCACTGTGCCTAAATACACAACTCAAGATAGTTATCCTGCTAAAGTACACAGCAGCCTAACTTTTTACAACAAGAAAAACAGAAGACTTCCTCTCTCTACCTTTTCATAGCATGGGACCTAGCAGGTAAAGCCAGGTTAAACTCTGATTACTTTGGCAAAGCAGATTTAGGAATAAGATGTATCATTGGCTGGTTTAAGGCTGTGTGGTTCTCTGTCACTCTTCTCCTTTAGTGAACAGCAGCCAAGTATTCTGCCTTTCAACCCCCAACTCCATCCCCACTCGTGTCCCAAAGCTCAGGCCTCACCCCTCCCAAGGTTCAACCTGGTGAGCAACAGAGCCTCTTGCCCAGGCTCAGTGGCTGGTCATAGCTAGTAGTGACTGTACAGAGTACTGCTGGAAGTGTAGGGGATCGTGAGTATGGAGACAACCAACTCAACTTAACACTATGTGGTTTATACCCAGGGAAGAGGTGAGAAGTGGGGAAAAGGGTGTGCTGGGGTGCTAAGTTAGAGGGAACATGAGAGATGACTAGACACAGAGGCCAGAGGGCATTGGGCCAGCAGCCACCATATGTTTCTGAGAATTGAAGTCCGGGCCACAGCAAGAGCAGAAAGTGCTCTTCTGTGCTGAGCCATCTCTCCAGCCCCTGCAATGGTTGATTGTCAGCTTCACACACTGGGTAGGGAGAGCCTCAGCTGAAGGATTGCCTGCATCATATTGGCCTGTGGGCAAATCTGTTGGGCATTTGCTTTCTTTCTTTCTTTTTTAGTTTTATTTTTTAGTTTTTTTTAGACAGGGTTTCTTTGTGTAATTCTGGCTGTCCTGGAATTTATTCTGTATACCAGGCCGGCCTCGAACTGAGACATTCGTCTGCCTCTGCCCTCTGAGTGCTGACATTAAAGGCATTAAAGTGTGCACCACCACCACCATCTGCTGCATTCCCAATTTTCAAATGGCGTTTGTGGGCTAGTAAGATGCAGCCTATGATGCAAGCCTGTAGACCTGAGTTTGATTCCTGGAACCCACATAAAGGAAGAAGGAGAGACCTGACTCCACAGAGTTGTCCTCTGACTTCCACATGTGCATACAAGTGCTCTCTCTCTCTGTCTCTGTCTCTGTCTCTGTCTCTGTCTCTCACACTCACACAGACACATTAATTAATTATTTAATTAAAGTTCTAATTTGAAACTGGAATCTACCTCAAAGGCTGTCTCAGGTTCTTAAGACAAACTTAACACATTGCTTATACAGTTAACATGGAGTATTTCTGGGGCTAGTTACTTGTCCTGGGGACCACACATCACTATCAGCATCTCTCAGATCCAACCATAGCAGCAATATCTATATCTTCTTATCACATCAAAGCATCTACGGAGGAGGGACTTGTCATTTTTCCAGTCACTGCACTTGAACTAGTTGGGGTGTTGAGCTAGCCCTTTCTCTTTGCCTCTGTGACAGCACTGATTCAGGCTCTGTCACCGTCTACAATAGCTCTGCAGGTCGGGACTGTGTGTGAGGGTGCACATATTCTACTTCTGTGCTACACATACAGTAGCCACAGGGCCCGTGTGCTGGCTGGACACTGTCAGAGCACAGCTACAGGACTATAAAGAGAAGTCACTGAGTCCTCCCCTCACTCAGGATGAAACTCCTTCTGCTGTTTGCTCTGCTCACAGGTAGGACTCTTGTCCCCTCTGGGTGCCCCCATCTCTCTTTTCCTCAATGCAAACCTCGCTGGTTATGCCTCAAGTTCTGGTTTGAGGTTCCTGTTGGGGTCTAATAGCCTGTGGGTTGGAGTTCCATGCTCACCCCACGTTCACAACAGCTAGCACCTTTATCCTCTAAGTCAGACGATCCCTTAGAAAAGTCTACTACATTCACTAACCTATGCAAAAAAAAGCCCCTTCTGCATCTACCATAAGCCCTGGAACGTATTTTCCTGGAACTTAGGTGCCCTTAAATTGGATTTTCTTGTAATTAAATTTTTTTTTATCTTACTTTATGTGTTTGAGTGTTTTGCCTGCATGTGTGTCTGTGAACTGTGTGTGAGCACTGCCTACAGAGGCAAGAGGAGGGGTCTGATCCTCAGAACTATGGTCATAGACAGTTGTGAGCTGTCATGTGGGTGCTGGAACCGAGCCTTTGTCCTATGCAAGTGCAGCAAGTGCTCCTGACTGCAGAGCCACCTCTCCAGTCCTGATGATTATTTTATTTCCCTGATCTTATTATGTGGCTCAGGCTGTCCTCCAATTCAACATTATGTCCAGATTAAAAGCTTTCTGCCTCACCTTCCAAGTGTTAGGATGACATACATGCCATACTTGCTTCTGCAACATATTTTTTCTAAACATGGCTCTTATCTGTCCTGTAACTCACTCTATAGATTAGGTTGGCTTTGATCTCAGATTCCACCTGCCTCTAGCTCCAGAGTGCTGGGATTAAAGTCCTATGACACTGTCCCCAGGTAACCTTGAACTTCTTATCCACCTGCCTCAGCCTCCAGAGAGCTGGGATTACAAGGTGTGTCTTTCACTGTACCTGGCTGCTCCTTTATTTTAATGGTGATCAAGTATCCCACTGTATTCTGGATCCTGGTCATTTACCTACTCCTCAGCTGATGAACAGTTTGTTGTGTCAAATGCTGACTTTACAATGATGATATGACCATTATCCTTGTCTATGAGCTGTGCATGGCCATACAACAGATTCCTTCTAATTCTTCCAGTATAAAACAGTGAGCATGTGTTGGCTGCCTCTCTGGCTCAAAGTCTCAGCTAGAACTGTGATGAATCCCACTGCTGGCTAAGGCTAGGGTTTCACCTAGGCTTGAGTAGGGGTCAGGCAGCTTTCAATCTCAAGAGATGCTTAAATTGTTGAGTTATTGATTTAAGAGGTCAGTTTGTCCCTGGCTGCTGACTGGAGAGTGTTCTAAGCTCCTCAACACAGGGACCACAGGGCAGCTCACAGTGTGGCAGCTGTCTGTCCTGACAGTGAGAAATGAGCAGGCAAGCAAGGCAAAGGGCAATGTCTATAGAACTTAGTCCTGACAGTCAGCCCCGCCTGGTACAGTGGAGTACATTTATAATCCTAACACTGGGGAGGCTGAGGCCAGAAGGTTGCCACAGAGTTGGAGGCTAGACTGGGTTACCAGGCAACTCTCTGTCTCAAACAAGTGGACACTTTCCTCTTAGGCCCGGTGACCTGAGTCTTGGTCTCCAAGACCTACAAAGTGGAGGGAGAAAACCCAACTCCCTAAATCTGTGCTCTGACTTCCTCATGTGTAGATGACATTTATGAGTGCTCCCATGTGTTTGCTTTCACCTGTGTTGGGACACACACACACACACACACACACACACACACACACACACACACCTCTATTCACTGTTCTCCCCATGCACCAGCTGGTAGGAGTCAAGGAGTAAGTTAGCAGGCAGGCATCAGATCCTTGATATAGCCAAGTGGGACTGATTGAGTGTGCTGTGCATTCTTGCAGCAGGAACTACTGCACAGAGCATCAGCTCTCGGGCTGTTTGGAAGTTCAGCAATGCGCTCCAGTGCACCCTTCCCTTGATTAATCCCTTTCCAGACTATAACTACTATGGCTGCTACTGTGGATTGTTGAGATTCCTCGACCCAGTGGAAGACTTAGACAGGTGAGTGATCCACTTGGTGGGACACTGGAGTGTCAGTATTGGGGTGGGGACCAGACACAAGCAGAGCATCTCATGAGGCATGAATAGGAGACATGCATATTCACCAATCATTGTATATGTTGTGTTGTTTATTATTATTTATTTTTCTTTCTTTGTTTATTTTTCCCATAAAGAGGTTCTCTATGTAGCCCTAGTTGTCCTTGAACTCTCTCTATAGACCATGCCCACCTTGAACTCAGAGATCTTCCAGCTTCTGCCTCCTGAGTTCTGAGGTTGAAGGTGTGCATCACCACCCACAGCATGTATTTTCCCCTCTTGTCATGCAAAGAAATCAGTTCAAGAGGACACTGTATCTAGTGGTCCCCCAAGTAGAATGTGTGAGGTGTTAATAGTGGGTAATGCTGCCCTCAGTCACTAGTCTAGGGCATGGCCAACCATCTCAGCTCCCATCAGAGTGTCAGCCTTGGCTTAGAAAAGTCACCAAAAGTTCAGAATGTGTAATTTCACTGAACTCCTACAACTTTCATCAAAAATCACTGTTTTTGATACAGGATCCCACTTATATATTCTGGCTGATCTCAAACTCAGAGATCCATCTGCCTCTGCCCCCCAAGTACTAGAATTAATTGTAGACACCATCACACTTCACAGAAGTTGCTTTCAATAAATATATGCTTAATAGAAATCATAGATTTCAAGTCATAGGACAATTTGTTCTGGAACATCATGTTAAATCATCCTCACATGTTTCAGAAAGACTGGAGGGGAGAATTGACCTCCTGTAGGTCCATTCTCCTTTCTTAGTTGTTCCTTTCTCTCTCCAGGTGCTGCCAGATTCATGACAACTGCCTTGCTCAGGTCGATAACCTGGAAAACTGTGCAGTCCTCATAAGGAACCCCTACACCAGCTCCTACTTATACATATGTTCTGGGAGTGAGATCACCTGCAGTGGTAGGTTTACCCTATGGGAACCTCTGAGTTCCTGGGCGTCTTTTCAAGGGGCAGAAGTAACAAGGACAGTGGCCGCTTAGCAGTCATTTACTTGATCCCATTTGACATTACAACAGCCTTATCAGGTAGATACTAAAATATGGATGAGGTTTGATGTGGTAATCTGATGAATATTTTTTAATAAAAAAAACAGGAGTCACATATTAGCGTAAGAACCAGAAGATCAGTGAACAGGGAACTGCTGCCAGTTGCTTCCTACCTCTTCCGTTCCTCCTTCCAAAATGATGAAATTCTCTTTCAGCCATGCCTTGACACTTCCTGTTTCAATTCTGTCTAGAGTCCTTCAAACTTCTCTGGTTACCTAGTGGCTAGCTCTGCCCTCTGACTCCAAGCAAGTTTTATTTGTTAGAACACAATAAAAATATCACAAACATTTCCTTGGTTTTGTCTAAGCAAAAAGGAAGGGTTTTTTTTAACTAACATAGTAAAACCATATACAATAAGTACAATAACTATATACAAATATATACAGACAACAATTATATTAACAATGTCTAGTCCATTTGCATTTGCCAAATTGAGAAAAAAATACTCCATTATCTATCTTTTGTTGGCAAGTTCAAAGTGTTATACCTAATTAATTTTCTACCTTAACTTGCATTACCAACCCCAAACTATCTTTTATGTCTCTCAACTTTATGCACTCTACATCTCTTTTGTGAGGTGAATTTGTTAGCAAGGAAAATTATAACTATAACTGTCCAGTCTTCCACTCCTTCAGAGACCTGAGAAGGAAATATTACCTGAGTAAACAGGAAGTGCAGAGCAAATAACTAAGTGCTGGAAGTGCAGAGTAAAAAACTAAGAAATGACAGTAACAGTCCCCCGAGTTTCCTCTGTAACCTTGGGACATCCTTCTTCATCCTACGGGTCTAGAACATCTGACAGACGTTTCTGTGAAACAGGACTTTTAAAGGGCTGTCCTACCTTGTCTTTGCAAAGGTTGGCAGTCACTTTCTTTTGTGTCCTGCTTGTTCAATTTGGACAGCATACTGTCAGCAGTTGAGGTAAGGGCAGCTTTGGGCCTAGTGGCTAAGCTTTGCCATGAAGAAAGTAAACAACATATGGAGTTTCTTTGATGTCCATAATCTTCTCTGAAGTAGATTGGTCCTTCTAGGAGCAGACATGTCTCATTGTCACTAAAAAAATTATGTTATTGAAACATCTTAAATGCCATATTTAGTATCTCTGAAGTGTTTGAAGACCACCTGTCTATCTAAAATATATCTCTGTTTGACTTCAAAACATACAAAACATGACTGCAAGTTTGATTGTAATAGAGGGCTAATTACTAACCTGTATTTCTTTATTATCCTAAATAATTTGTAATAATGGTTTTCAAGGACTAGCTATTTACATTACATTGTTAAATGAACTGTATGGGTACAATACCTTGAACAAGAATAGTAAGGTATGTACAATATATTATAACAAAAATAACATTAAATTTGCATCAATATTAAAAAATCCACATCAATGTCAAATATTTAGGGCTAGTAGTTTCTTTTTTGGTTTAAAAGTAGAGTCAATAATTTACATTTTTATCCTATCATTTATATATCCCCCTTTTTCTTTTCAGAACATGATCTCTGAACCTGATCTCCTTTGTTCAGCTTTTTTCCTGACCATCACCATTAACAACTTGTAACCAAAACCCCTAAATAATGACAGATATCCATAACCCACTGAATGACCAAAAACCACCCATCCCACCTATGGGAATGTGGGTGTTATGTTCTTAAAATTGCTTCTTATTTTGGGGGGGGGGGTAATGGCATCTTTAGGTGACCCTGTCTGGAAAGACAAAAATAAAACCCTGCCCCCAACCCTACCTTTGGGGAGTTTCCCTTTTAGCAAGTTATATCAGATCAAATGAAAAGCATTTGTTAGTCTTATAAGTTAGTTTAGATTGAATGGTCATGCTGTTTGATGAACTATCACTTCTTCTAAACAAGAAGTCTCTCTTGGCTGGCCGGTGGTGGTGCTCGCCTTTAATCCCAGCACTTGGGAGGCACAGGCAGGCATATCTCTGTGAGTTTGAGGCCAGCCTGGGCTACAGAGTGAGTTCCAGGACAGGCACCAAAACTACATGGAGAAACCCTGTCTCGGAAATAAAAAAAGAAGTCTCTCTTGTTCAAATGTAATCTTGATCAATTTTGATGCCATCCTTATTTTTGTTCTCCTGAGAAAACAAAAGTAAAACCTCTTCCCTAATATAACACATATTCTGGTTTCATTTTGGGGTTAGTACCTCTTTAAAGTATATAGGATGGTGTAATTCAGCAGTTTTTTTCTATTATCCAGTGTCTGTCCACAGCTGTCTATTCATTCTCATTAACATTTAGAAAAGTTAAAGTTAATAATGCAATGTGCGATCTATTTATGCAGGTCTTTATTACTTTATTTTTATTAAGCATATCTTTTAGAGTTCAATTAGATTCTTCTATAACTGCTTGCCATGTAGGATTGTGTGGTATACCTGTAATACGTTTTATTTTGTAATATGCAAAAAACTGTTTAATTTTTCTAGAGACATATGCTGGAGCTTTGTCAGTCTTAATTTGTACAGGTATTCCCATGATTGTCATCATAACTTCTAATAAATGTGTGATTACACAATCAGCCTTTTCAAACTCATAGGATTTTCCTTTTGAAATCCTGAATAAGTATGTATGGTATGGAGTACATCTTTTAATTTCCCAAACTCTCCAAAATGAGCTACACCTATTTGCTAAATTTCATTTACCCTTTTGGTTAGTTTGCAGATAGTAGAGTTTAGTAATAAAAAAAAATAGTAGAACATTTCGTTATAATGTCCATGACTTGTTGCCAAGTGATGGAAAAAAAATTGTTTCAAGCCCTTGCTCTTGACATTGTGTTTCTTATGAAATTCTGAGGCTTCTAGCACATTTCCTACCAATAGTTGATCAGTTTCATCATTATCTTGTGCTAGGGGACCTGGTAGACCAGTGTGGGATATGATATATATTGTATATAAGGGATGATTTTTAATTCTGGTTATCTTGTAACTGAATAAACAACAAAATCAATTATGAATCATCTGGAATAAATTTAGCAATTTAATATGTAAAACAACTTTCTTTTTTATTGTAATTATTTATTCTTTTTTATTGTTAGATTTTTTCTTTTATTTATTTTATTTTACAATACTATTCAGTTCTACATAACTTTTGGCTAAGATCAAGTGTAAAAAAACAACTCTTTCTTAATATTGAGAGTCAATAACTATATTAAGATGTTCTGGAAATCTATTAATACCTGATTTGTTTGGACCAATCTGGAACATAAGGGCTACAGATATTGGTTTTCCCTGTACAATGTGAGAAAAGATCCAGTTAGCTGTCTTTATAAACTGAATTCTCTTACTTTTGGAATATTTATTGCTAGTCTCTCACAAAAAATTACTGGAAGCTCTTTGCCAATGTTCATTTTCTGTCCATGAAGAGGAAATTTCCACAATAGTAAAAGGTACTACAATTTCTGCTGGGTCCATTCCTGCCAATTGACAAAGCCTCAATTTTCCTTTTAGATTCAACTCAGAAACCTTTTCTACATAGGTCTTTAATGTTTTATTCTGTTTGTGTGTTAAAAATACCCATTATAAGATATTATCTTCTCCCTGTATTTACCTTCCTATTGGAGAATGCAGGGAAGATTGAATAACCAGAGTACAATTAAGCTCTGGATCCAAACAATCCATATGTGCATCCTATAATTTGTTTTCTGCCAAAGATAATTCTCTCTGCCTCAGCTTATTATTTTCTTGGATGCTGGGAGCAATCCCTGGTGGTGGATGCGTCCTGCAGAGGGTGTAAGAAATGAGCCAGGCCATGGTGGTCACGAGAATCTTGCAGCCTGACTGACTAGCAGCCAGAGTGTTTATTTATACAGAATTTAGTTATCAGGAATACATTCTTGATGTTCCAAAACATAGATCATATTATTTTTTTTGAGACATGTGTTTCACTTCCTTTTGCTCATCTTTTAGTCATCATTAATAAACTATGACAGAACAGAGTTATCATTTCCAATTATTTTCCCTCAAGTTTTGACATCATTAATAAACAGTTATCATTCTCACTCATAAAACCCATAACCCAATTTTTGAGAA
This sequence comes from Peromyscus maniculatus bairdii, assembly GCF_049852395.1. Taxonomy (NCBI): domain Eukaryota; kingdom Metazoa; phylum Chordata; class Mammalia; order Rodentia; family Cricetidae; genus Peromyscus; species Peromyscus maniculatus. Next base: position 6,326,324 of record NC_134874.1, read on the forward strand.
TCTAGGGGCATATGACAGCCTGTGCTCAGGCTGGTTGTTTTGGTTGCTTCAAGGACACAAGACCAAAACAAAATCTTCAACCACCCTGGGCATTTTGCCATGTCTCAGGGAGTGTATTACTAATTCTTAGTGGTCAGAGTGCTCAGGGAAAATCCTCAGGCTAAAGCTGCTGCTGTTTTTATTCAAATCCTGGCATAATACAATGTTTATATTTTATATCATTACAGAATTTGGCATTCTGTTGTTCCTTGACATTATAGTGGCTCTAACTTTTAAGAGAGGGAGGTCCTGACTTCTTATACTTTTATCATCTTTCCACTCTATACTTTGCTCATCAGTATGTCTCTATGTAGGGCAGAGTTGTATGCCACATAATTGTCTGAGTGTACAGTGGGAAGAGGCTTGTAATCTGAGCTGTGGCCAACTCCTCTAGCCCACCAGATCTTGTTGGCCTTTTTAATTTTACTTAGTTTTGAATATATTGTTCCAGTGTAAGCACAGGGACAGATGTTTCAATAATGTCTCATAGCCACATGAAGAGACCTCTGGCTTCTTTATGTGTCAGAACCTCCAAGGCAGGAAGTCCTTCAAGTAGATAAGGATATCTCCCTCAAAGTGGTGGTGGTGGTGGTGGGGGGAATAGTATGTTCAGGAATTTCCTGGGTAAGCTTAGAAGCAGCATTCCTAGGAGAAGGCATAAATGATTCATAAGGTATTTCCATCAATCTAATATCCCCAAATTGTACAAATATTAAAAGTGCCCCAAGTATGTAACAGGTGGAGATGAAAACCAAAGGTGGCATGGCAGACATCATGTGGCTCAGCTCTGGTGGATCGTTGTCAAGCAACTGTGTTGCCTTTATGACTTCTGCCATTCTTTCAGATGTGACTGTGCCACTTGGACTATTTAAGTCTTTGTCACCTTGTCAGGTTTGAAATAAATTAGTTAATTCTTGAATTGTTAATCCAATTATTGCAGTTGACAGGTAATGTCACCATGCTAAGACTAAGAGTCTGCAATTGATCTCTACTGATTAGTACCTTTTGGGGTTGAATTTTTTTGTAAACCTGTTTTATATCCTAGGTAATTAATAGTGTGCCCTCTTTACATTTTTGGGAGCAATTTGTAATCCCCAACAAGGTAAAGTTTTCTTTACTTCTTCAAACATTTTCTCTAAGGTATCTATTTTGAATCCCCTAGTAAGATATCATCCATATAATGGTAAATTCTTGATGGAGGAAACTGATTATGAAATATTTCCAATGACAGTCATCAAAAATATTGGTACAGGTTAGGTCAGTTTAGCATCCCTTTTGGGAGAACTTTCCACTGATATCTTTTAATGGGATGGAAATTATTATAAGTAGGCAAATGTGAAGGCAAATTTTTCTCTATCCTGCTCTTGTAAAGGTATAGTGAAGAAACAGTCTTTTAAATCAATCACTATAATAGACCATCCTTGAGGTAACAGAGAAGGCAAAGGAATTCCAGGCTGTAGAGAGCTTATCAGCTGAATTACTTCATTTTTGGTTCTCAAATCTATTAGCATTCTCCATTTTCCAGATTTCTTCTTAATGACAAATAAAGGAGAATTCCAAGGATTAGTTGATTCTTCAATATGTTGACTATGTAACTACACCTGTACCCATTGTTCTAAGGCCTGTAATACTTATGATGTCAAAGGCCATTGGTTCACCCAGATAGGTCTGTCTGTTAACTATTTTAAAGGTAGGGCTGTTGGTAACTTTGAAAGATCAGCATTTTTTTATTCCCTGTTTATGAACAACCTAAATGGTCAGTGACTGATCTTCACAACACTTTTTAATATTTGTCCCAGAAACATTTGTTAGTTTATGATTTGTTCCTGAGATTGGAGGAATGTTAATCTGGGCATTCCATTGCTGTAACAAATTACATCCCCATAAATCTTTTGCTATGTTAGCCAATTATGGCTCTAATTTTCCTCTCTGTCCTTCTGGCATATCTTGACTTTATTTTACCTGAGATAAAGTTCCAATCCCCAAAAGCTGAACATTTACCTCCTGAAGAGGCCAATTTGGATGACAAGATTTTGGTGTCATTATTGTTATATCTGCCCCTGGTGTCTACAAGACCCTCAATTACAATGTCATTTATTCATATTTTTTAACTTTGGTCTTGATCATGTAAAGAAGTTTGGCAAAATATTTGCTTTATGGTTTTACCTGGAATTTTTGTTCTATCTTCTAAAGTTGTTATTTAATCCAGAGCAGTATGTTTTTTTTTTACAATAGTCATTATGAATTTAATTTGCTCTGGGAAGAGTTTCCACAAGTTGATGGGGAATGCCTAAACCAAATTTGACATGAGGGCCAACAAGCATCCCCCCTCCAAGATTTTTTCCAATGGCCTTGTTGATTTGCATTTATTGTTCCAGGTTCTGCCTTTGCTTTATCTTCTCCACAAAGCAGAGACTTTCTCTTTGGATTATTCCTAGAAAAATCATTGTTTCTAGGAATTCCCTATCTACAATCCCTTTTTAGGTGAACTTGTTTAGCACAATTATAGCATCTGACATTTTGATTATTCTTCAAGCCTCTAGAAATCATCTCTCCTATCAAGCATCAACATGGTTATAAGATTCAATATTGATTGTATCTTTGATCCATTCCTCTGAGGGTGCTGGTCTTGCCTTTAAAGGCCTAATTACTCTTTTACATTGTGAATTAGCATTTTCACATGCAATGATTTAATTATTATTTATCTAGCTTATGGATTTGGTATCATTCTATTTTCAGATGAAGTCAATCCTCGTGAAAAATTAGTGAACATTTCTTTTGGGCCTGTATACCTTTAGTAGTAAATGACACAGTTTTCTTTCCAAGTTCTTCAGCTCTGTCGTAAGCATTCAAAGCTGCTTCATGCCATAGAGCCAAGATATGGTCATCATATATAGACTGTCTTTATACATCAGCATAATCACCCTCTCCAAGCAGCTGGCCTTGGGAAATTTCTACACCCCAATCCCTACTTCATTGTTCCATGACCTCAACCTCATCTTCCCACTAGGTCTTTCAGTGTAATTGAGGACCAGGTTCCAATACTGTTAGAACCAAGTCTTTCCATTTTTGTGGGATAATACTGTTACTAGTTGACCATGAATTTAACATCTGACTCACAAAAGGAGAATGCTACCATATGAGACTATCTCCTCCTTAAATCTCCTCAAACCTAACATTTCCACAGGAATCCAGTCAGCTCTTATACAGCCTTGGGGATTCCTGTCATTTGATAGTTCTTCCTGTTTGGTGACTGGATAAATTATTTAAGATTAAATAAATTGAGATTTTTGATAACCTTGGACTGTTTCTTTCTAATTTCATAATGTGATGGTAATATTGGTTCTCTCTTAAATTCCTCTGTCTTTGTCTGAATATCTCTATGATCTGTTTAAATGAGTTTTTCCTAAGTCTTCTAACTTATTACTCAAAATTGCATTTTTTTCTTTAGTAAGTAGTTGTAAGGCTTGCATATTATCAGTCAATTTCTGACATTTGGCCTTGATATCAACTAACTTTTTTAGGGATAAAGCAAGAATTACTAAGCTGATAATGCTTATATTTAACATTATGTAAATCACAGTTAATTTAATTACCCCTTATTTAATTGTTCCATTTTATTTGTTTATTTATTTTTCAATTTTTTACTAAGAAATTTTCGACTCACTCCACATACCACCCACAGATCCTCCCTCCTCCCACCCCCAGCCCTCTCTCCCAAGCCACCCCACATCACCACAACCCTCAAATCAAGGTCTCCCATTGGGAAACAGCAGAGCCCAGCACACTGAACCTAGGCAGGTCCAAGCCCCTTCCCACTGCACCAAGGCTGTGCAAGGCATCACACCACAGGCACCAGATTCCCAGAGGCCTGCCCATGCACCAGGGACAGATCCCGATCCCCCTGCCTGGGTGCTCCCCAAACACTTTGAGCCAAACAACTGTCTTCCATATCCAGAGGGCCAAGTCCGGTCCCATGGGGGCTCCACAGCTACCAGTCCATAGTTCATGGGCTTCCATTTTTAAAACATCCATTGTGGAATCATACAGAGACCTAATTCCCTCCATCATAATAGTGTTTCCTAATTTATATCCTGGGAAAAAACTCTCTTTCTCTTTCTTAACTAATTTCCCCCTTTAAAAGGTCCCAGTTGTCTCACCAAATCTGCTGATGGTGACATTGAAGTGTGAGACCAAGATTGCTGTGAAGCACATCTGGGCAGAGAACACATGTGGTGCACAGCCTGGCTGAGAACAGCTGCCCCTGATCAGATGTCAGCATCCTGAGGACAGGGTCCAGGGGAAGTCCACAACCCACAGGAAAAAGTGACCAAAGAGCCAGCAGTCTGAAAGGAAGATACAAGGGAATGCACAAAAGCAGTACATGTGATTGGCAGAAAGTGAAAACAGAGCTGCCTGAAGACAGAGTTGTCCAGTGGTGAGGGATGAATTCCAGTGGTTTTTGGAGCCCAAGCGCCTGTCGAGTTTGGGGCTTGTGGAGATTCCTGTAGGAAAACTGCAACAGGAAAATCCCAGATCTACTCAGAGGGCTTGGGGAAGAAAAGGAAAAGTCAGCAGGCTACATGGCGACTCCTGCAGGTGCAACTCCCATGAACAGCTCTGACAGATGCCTGTGGCTGTAAAGCCTTGGGCAAGTGGCTGTTTCCTGAATTCAGTTGTGAATGTTAAAATTCCCAAATTTGAACACCAGATGATTTGTTAATCTAATTAATCTTTATCAATGAAAAAACTAGGAGTCAAATATTGGGGCAAGAACCTGAAAGATGAGGGAACAGGGAGCAGCCCCCAGTTGCTTCCTTCCTCTCCCACTCCTTCATCCCAAAGGGCTGAATTCCTTTCTCTGTCCCACCTTACCACTTCCTGACTCCTCTCTGTCTACAGTCCTCCAAATCTATGGTCTGTAGTGGTTATCTCCACCTTCTGACTCAAAACAAGCTTTATTTGTCAGAACACATTCAGAATAACATACAAGATGTCCCTGATGGGGAAGATGAGGAAGCCTGAGCCAGATGCCCAAGGTCAACAACTTAGAAGTGATAACATTTGATTCTGGATCAATCATCTACATTATTCAAATCCCTTTTCAAAACATTTAAAGTTTTTATATGTTTGTGGGTTAGGCATGCCTGTGCAACTTCACACTGGTGGATCTCTGAAGGAATCTTTACTCACGTTCGAGCATGTGAGTCCTGGGGATGGAACTTAGGTTCAGACTTGGCAGCAAGTGCCTTTATTCCCTGAGCCATCTTGCCTGTCTAAAGCCTCTCCTCTTAGCTGCTGTGTTATACTGATTCCATATTGACTAAGCAATTGAGAGCTGCATCATTGACCATAAGCCAGATACTGGAGTAACCACTTATGCAGGGCAAGATTTATCCTTCCCATTTTACAGATGAGGATTCAGAGGGCTGGGGATATATATAGCTCAGAGTGCTTGCCTAGCATGCACAGAGCCCTGGGTTCCACCTCCAGATTCCATGAATTGAGTGTGATGGTGCACACCTGTAATCCAGCACTTAGGAGGTAGAAGCAGGAGGCTTGTCTTAAATCATATAATTTTAGAAGCGGTAGTTGATATTTGTGGTTTTCCTGGTTTAGGATTAAGTATCTGTGTTTATTTATTTTTATGTATAGGAATGAGTTTACATCCTGTGTCCTATTCAGTCACTCTCCACCATATCTTTAGAGGCTGGGTCTCTCTCTCACTAAACAGGACACTCAACCTTAGCCAGCCTGACTGACCAACAAGTTTGGGGCATACATGCTCCCTACTTCCCAATGGAGTTACAGATGCCCTAAGCACATATTGATTTTTACATGGGCTCTGGGTTCCTAGCTCAGACCCTCATGATTGTATGGCAACGACTTTACCAACTGTGCCATCTCCCCAGCCCACAAAAATTGATGTTTTTATTATAAGTGTGTTCCTGCAATTTGGACAACCCAGTGTCCCTTTGTGTGCTCTGTCTCTCAACCCCCAGTCTGCACTGATGTTAGATGCACCACTGTCTTTTGGTTGCAAATCATGGCGAGCAGGGACATGGACTCCACTCAACTTCTTTCTTGTTTCTCTCCAGAGGAAAACAACCCCTGTCAGGCCTTCATCTGCAACTGTGACCGCCAGGCTGCCATCTGCTTCTTCAATACTCCATACAACAAGCAGTACAAACGAGATAACTGTTAGACTTGTCACCTCAGTTACTGCCTACACTGTCCCTGCCTGCTTGTTTGTCTTCACTATACATGGGCCCTCTAATAAAGCACATATAGAAAGAGCTCGACTGTGGTGATTGTAGTCTCTGTCTATGAAACATAACTAGATCCTCAGAGAACATCATTCTGTCCAGCTCTGGAAACTGAAGATTAATGGAGAAGACATTGCCATTAGGGGAGCACCTTGAGGAGTGAGTGATGACCCTGGCCATGCTGTTCATCCCAGCACTCTGATACAGAGAAGAATAGGCATAGGCAAGCAGATCTCTTGAGTTCAAGGCCAACCTGGACTAAAAAGCAAGTTCCAGGACAGGCAGGACTCTTACATGAACAAATCCTGTCTTGAAAAACAACTACAACAAAAGAACACTTAGCCTGAAATATGTAGGGTGTTGGGGCAGACAGAAGGGGAAGGGGAGGGGGAGACAAGACAGGAATGGGGTCAGGGAAGAAGTGTAGGGATGGGAGATGAGGGAAAGAGAAGACAGGAATGTAGGAGGGAAGAGAAGAGAGAAAGACGCAGTGTCACATGGGCACTAAATGAACATCTTGTCCTCCAAAATACTGGACTCAAAGCACTTTTCTGTGTGCTCATCATAAAAAGTTGGATATAGGAAACCAATGTGGACTGAGAGTAAATGACCTGAGGGCAGGATTATATCCTGGTGACCTTCCAGTCTTCACTGTGCCTAAACACATGCCACGGAATAGTTGTCCCTATAAAGTGCACAGCAGAATAACTTTGTACAACTAACAAAACAGAAGACTTCCTCTCTCCACCTTTCCATAGCGTGGGACCTGGCAGGTAAAGCAAGGTTAAACTGTGGTTACTTTGGCAAAGCAGATTTAGGAATAAGATGTCTCACTGGATGGCTTAAGGCTACATGGTTCTCTGTCTCTCTTTTCTTTAGTGAACAGCTGCCCAGTCCTCTGACCTTCCACCTCCACCCAGAGCTTACTGCACAGGTACAGTGACTTGTAATAGCTGGTAGTGACAGTCCAGAGTCTTGCTTGGAGGATAGGGGGATCAAGAGCATGGAGACAACCAACTCAACTCAACCCTACATGGTTTTTATCCAGGGAAGAGTGAGAAGTGGGGAAGGGAGGTGATGGGATGCTAAGTTAGAGGGAACATGAGAGATGACTAGACCCAGAGTCCAGAGGGCATTGGGCCAGCAGACATTGTTCAACAGCTACCATGTGGTTCTGAGAATTCAAGTCTGGGCCACAGCAAGAGCAGAAAGTGGTCTTAAGTGTTGAGCTATCTCTCCTGGCTCTGTAATGGGTGGTTGTCTGCTTCACACACTGGGTCAGGAGAGCCTCAGCTGAAGGATTGCCTGCATCATATTGGCCTGTAGGCACATCAGTTGGGCATTTGCTTTTTTTTCTTTCTTTTTAGTTTTTGGTTTTTCATAAAAAGCTTTCTTTTTGTATCTCTGGCTGTCCTGGAATTCACTCTGTAGTCCAGGCTGGCCTCCAACTCAGATATTCACCTGCCTCTGCTTCTGAGTGCTGACATTAATGATGTGCACCAACACCACCATCTGCTACATTCCTAATTTTCAAATTGAGTTTGTGGGCTAGTAAGATGCAGCCCATGATGCAAGCCTGTAGACCTGAGTTTGACTCCTGGACCCATTTAAAGGTGGAAGGAGTTAACTGACTCCACAGAGTTGTCCTCTGACTTGCACATGTGCATTCTCTGTCTCTGTCCCTGTCTCTGTTTATCATACAGACACATTAATTAATTAGTTAATTAGAGATCAAATATGAAACTGGAATCTACCTCAAAGGCTGTCTTAGGTTCTTGGGACAGACTTAGCACTTAGTTTATATAGTTAGCAAGGAGGGTTGTTGGGGCCAGCTTCTCCTCCTGGGGACCACATGTCACTATCAGCATCTTTCAGACCCAACTCCAGGAGCAATGTCTATATCTTTTTATGATGTCAGAGCATCCATGCGGGAGGGACTTGGACCTTTGCCAGTCACTATACTTGAGCTGGTTGGGGTGTTGAGTTATCCCTTTCTCTGTCTCTGGGACAGCACTGATTCAGGCTCTGTCACCATCTACAGTAGCTCTGCAGGTCGGGACTGTCTGTGAGGGTGCACATAGTCTACTTCTGTGCTACACACACAGTAGCCACAGGGGCCGTGAGCTGACTGGACACTGTCAGAGCACAGCTACAGGACTCTAAAGAGAAGTCACTGAATCCTCCCCTCACTCAGGATGAAACTCTTGCTGATCTCCCTGCTCACAGGTAGGACCCTTGTCCCCTCTGAGTGCCCCCCATGTCCCTTGTCTTCAGTGCATAGCCTTGCTGGTTACACCTGAAGTTTTGGTTGGGGTTCCCATTGGGGTGCCTTAGTGTCTGGCTGCAATCCCATGCTCACCTCCATGTTTAGACAGCTGACACCTTACCCTCTAGATCTGAACTCTGATTATTTCTTAGTAAAGTCCACTACATTCACCCACCCAAGCAAAGAAAGCCCCTTCTGACTTTACCATACTGCCCTGGCATTGATTTCCCTGGCCCTAAGGTGCCCTGGATATTTTCTTTTCTTATCCTTTTCAAAAATATGTACATTATTTAAAATGTATGAGTGTTTTGCTTACATGTTTGAGAACAGAGCCTACAGAAGACAGAGGAGGGCTCTGATTCTCCAGAACTGGGGTTTAGACAGTTGTGAGCTGACATGTGGCTGCTGGACCTGAGCCTGGGTCCCACACAAGCTCAACAAGTGCTCCTGACAGCAGAGCCCACACTCCCACTCTGATTATTTTTTACATAACCTTGTAATGTGACTCAGGATGTCCTCAAACTCAACATTTTTACCCAGACTTGAAAAGTTTAGGATTGCATACACGCCACACTTGCTTCTCACAATTCCTTTTTTTTTTCATTTTTCCTAAACATAGTTTCTCTAGTAGTGATGGCTGTCTTGGAAATCATTCTATAGACCAGGCTTTAAACTCAGATATCCACCACCCTGTGCCTCCAGAGTGCTGGGATTAAAGTTCTGTGATACTATCCCCTAGCAACCTTGAATTTCTTATCCACCTGCCTCAGCCTACAGAGTGTTGGGATTACACAGTGTGTGTTCCACTCTACCTGTCTTCTGCATTTTAATGGTGACCGAGTATCCCACTGCATTCTGAATCCTGGTCATTTACCTACTCTTCAGCTGATGAACAGTTTGTTGTGTCAAATGCTGACATTACAATGATGATCTAACCATTAGCCTTGTCTATGAGCTGTGCGTGGCCATACAACAGATTCTTTCTAATTCTTCCAGTGTGAAACAGTGAGCATGTGTTGGCTCCTTCTCTGGCTCAAGGTCTCAGCTAGAACTGTGATGAATCCCAGTGTTGGCTAAGGCTAGGCTTTCACCTAGGCTTGAGTAGGGGTGGGGCAGCTTTCAAACTAAGAGATGGTTGGATTGTTGGGTTATTGATCTAAGAGGTCAGTTTGTCCCTGGCTGCTGACTGGCAAGTGTTCTCAGTTCCTCAACACAGGAACCACAGGGCAATTCAGAGTGTGGTGTCTGTCTGTCCTGACAGTGAGAAATGAGGAGGCAAGCAAGGCAAAGGCAATGTCTATAGAATTTAGTCCAGGGGAGTGAGCCCAGTCAGAACAGTAGAGTACATTTGTAATCCTATCACTTGAGGTGATCAGGCCAGAGGAATGCTACAGAGTCCAAGGCTATCCTTGGTTACAGGGCAACTCTCTGTCTCAAATAGGTAGACAACTTCCTGCTCAAGCCTGGTGACTTGAATTTGGTCTTCAAGACCTACATAGCGCAAAGAGAAAATCCTCTGGCATCCTCATGTGTAGCATGACATTTGTGAATGCTCTGAAGTGCATGCTTTTGGACTTGTGTTCAGGCTAGAATGTACACAAGCACGCGCGAGCACACACACACACACACACACACACCTCTAGTCACTGCTCTCCCCATGCAGCAGGTGGTAGGAGTCAAGGAGGGAGCTTGCAGACAGGTATAGGACCCCTGGTAAAGCAAAGTGGGATTGATTGGAATGTGCTGTGCATTCTCCATCAGGCGCTACTGCACCCAGCATCAGCCCTTGGGCTGTGTGGCAGTTCAGCAATGCGTTTGACTGCATCTATACTTGGATTGATGACTTGTCAGAGTACAACCGCTATGGCTGCTACTGTGCCTTTTTTAGCTGGAACAATGAGGTGGATGAGTTAGGTGAGTGATCCACTTCGTGGGAGAATGGAGTGTCTGGGTTCTGGTGGGAACAGGACACAAGCAGGGCATCTTATGTGGCACAAATGCATATTCACCAAACATATATTTTTTCTTGTTATTATTTATTTTTGTTTTATTGCTTTTTTTCCATAACGAGGTTCTCTGCGTAGCCTTAGTTGCCTTTGAACAGTCTCTAGAGACCATGCTGACATTAACTCAGAGATCTTCCAGCCTCTGCCTCCTGAGTGCTGAGACAAAAGGTGTGCATCACCACCCCAGAATGTATATTCCCCTCCTGTCATGCAAAGATATCAGTCCAAGAGGACCCCGTATCTGGTGCTCCCTGAAAGCAGAATGTGTGAGGTGTTAATAGTGGATAATGCTGGCCTCAGTTGCCAGATTAGGACTGGACCCATGATCACAGCTCCCATCAGAGTGTCAGTCGTGGGTTAAGAAGTCATCAAAAGGTAAGAATGTATAATTTCACTGTTCTCCTGCAGCCTGTGTTCAAAAATCACTTCTCTTGAGACAGAGTCTCACTTATATATCTTGGCTGATCTCAAACTCAGAGATCCATCTGCCTCTGCCCCCCAAGTAGTGGGATTAATTGTAGACACTATCACACTCCACAGAAGTTGCTTTCAATAAATATATGACTAATAGAAATCACAGATTCTCGAGCCTCAGGACAATTTCTTCTGGAAAATCATGGTAAATCATCCTCACATGTTTGAGAAAGACTGCAGGTGAGAACTGACCTCTTGTGGGTCTATATTCCTTCCCCAGCTGTTCCTTCCTCTGTCCAGGTGCTGCAGGACTCATGACAACTGCCTTGCTCAGGTTGATAACCTGGAGAACTGTGCATTCCTCATAAGGAACCCCTACACCAGCTCCTATTCATACTCATGTTCTGGGAATGAGGTCACCTGCAGTGGTAGGTTCAACCTATGGGAACTTCTAAATTCTGTTTAATCCTGGGCGTCTTTGCAAGGGAGAAGAAGTAACAAGAACAGTTACCACTGAGCAGTCATTTACTTGGTCCCATTTGACATCACAACAGTCTTATCAGGTGCATACTAAAATACAGATGAGGTCTGATGTAGTAATCTGATTAATCTTTTACAATAAAAATCAGGAGTCACATATTGGTGTAAGAACGAGAAAATCAGTGAACACAACAGCCGCCAGCTGCTTCCTACCTCTTCCATTCCTCCTTCCAAAAGGCTGAGATCCTCTCTCAGCCATGCCTTGCCACTTCCTGTCTCCATTCTGTCTAGAGTCCTCCAAACTTCTATGGTTAGCTAGTGGCTAGCTCTGCCCTCTGACTCCAAGCAAGTTTTATTTGTTAGAACACAATCAAAATATCACACATTTAATTCTTTTTGTCTAAACAAAAAGAAAGGTTTTTAACTAACATAGTAAAACTATATACAATAAATACAATAACTATATACAAATATATACAGGCAAAATTACATTAACCATGTCCAGTCCATTTGCTTTTGCCTAATTGAAAGAAAATATTCCATTATCTATCCTTTCTTGGTAAGTCCAAAGTATTGTACCAAATTCATTTTCTATCCTAACTTGCATTACCAACCCAAAACTATCTTTTTATATCTCTCAACCTCATACATTTTACATCTCTTTTGTGAGGTAAATTTGTTAACAAGGTGCCTGGAGCCATCCCTGATGATGGATGGGTCCTGCAGAGGATGTAAGGAGTTGGTGGGAGAAGGAAGTGAGTCAGGCCATGGTGGTCAAGGAAATCTTGCAGCCTGACTGACTAGCAGCCAGAGTGTTTATTTATACAGAATTTAATTAGCAGGGATACATCCATGATGTTCTAAAACATAGATCATATCATTTTTGTTTTTGGACATGTGTTTCATTTACTTTTGCTCATCTTTTAGTCATCATCAATAAACTATGACAGAACAGAATTATCATTTCCAATAACTTTCCCTCAAGTTTTGACATCATTAATAAACAGAGTTATCATTCTTACTCATTAACCCCATAACCCAATTTTTGAGAACATAGAAGCATATGACAGCCTGTTCTCAGGCTGTTTGTTTTGGTTGCTTCAAGGACATTAGACCAAAACAAAATCTTCAAACACCCTGGGCATTTTGCCATGTCCCAAGCAGTGTCTTTTTAACTCTTAGTGGTCAGAGTGCCCAGGAAAAATCCTCAGGCCAAACTGATGCAGTTATTATTCAAATTCTGGCATAATACAACCAATGTTCATATTTATATCTTTATAGAATTGGTCTATATGTCTAATCCTGGCATTCTGTTGTTCCTTGGTCATATGACATTATAGTGGCTCTACATGAGCTAACTTCTAAGAGAGGGAGGTCCTGACACCTCATACTTTTATCATCTTTCCACTTCATACTTTACTTATCAATATGTCTCTATGTAGGGCAGAGTTGTATGCTATGTAATTGTCTGAGTATATGGTGGGAAGAGGCTTATAATCTGAACTGTGGACAATTCCTCTAGCCCATTGAATCTTGTTGAACTTTTTAATTTTTACTTTGTTTTGAATATTTTGTTCCAGTGTAAGTGCAGGGACAGATGTTTCAAGAATGTCTCATAGCCTCATGAAGAGACCTCTGGCTTCTTCTTTATGTGTCACAACCTCCAAGGAATAAGGAAGACTTTCAAGTAGATAAGGATGTCTCCCTCAAAGTGGGGGCAAGGGGATAGTATGTTCAAGATTTTTCTGGGTAAGCTTAGAAGCAGCATTCCTGGGAGAAGGTGTAAATGATTCATAAGGAATTTTCCATCAACCCAATATCCCCAAATTATACAAATATTAAAAGTGCCCCATGTATGTAAGAGGTGGAGATGAAAACCAAAGGTGGCATGGCAGTCATCATGTGGCTCAGCTTTGCTGGATCTTTGTCAAGCAGCTGTGCTGGCTTTATGACTTCTGCCATTCCATTCAGATATGGCTGTGCCAACAAGGAAAACTAACTATAACTATCCAGTCTGAGAAGGAAATATTACCTGAGTAAATAGGAAGTGGAGAGCAAATAACTAAGTGCTGAAGTGCAGAGTAAAAAACTAAGAAATGACAGAAACAATCCCCCAAGGTTCCTCTGTAATTTGGGGCATCTATCTTCAGCCTACAGGTCTAGAACATCTGACAGACTTTTCTGTGAAACAGGACTTTTAAAGGGCTGTCCTACCTTGTCTTTGCAAAAGTTGGCAGTCACATTCTTTTGTGTCCTGCTTGTTCAATTTGGACAGCATACTGTCAGCAGTGGCTAAGCTTTGCCATGAAGAAAGTAAACAGTATATGGAGTTTCTTTGATGTCCATAATCTTTTCTGAAGTAGATTGGTCATGCCAGGAGCACACATGGCCCATTGTCACTAAAAAAAAATTATGTTATTGAAACATCTTACATGCCATACTCAGTATCTCTGAAGTGTTTGAAGACCACCTGTCTATCTAAAATATATCTCTGTTTGACTTCAAAACATACAAACATGACTGCAAGTTTGATTGTAATAGAAGGCTAATTACTAACCTGTATTTCTTTATTATCCTAAAGAGTTTGTAATAATGACTTTCAAGGACTACCTATTTACATTACATTGTTAAATGAACTGTATAGGTACAATACCTTGAACAAGAATAGAAAGGTATGTACAATATATTATAACAAAAATAACCTTAAATTTCCATCAATATAAAAAATCCATGCCTATGTAAAATATTTAAGGCTAGTAGTTGCTTTTTTGGTTTAAAAGTGGACTCAGTAATGTACATTATTTTTCTATCATTTCTATATTCCCCTTTTCTTTTCAGAACAAGATCCTGGAATCTAATCTCCTTTGTTCAGAGCTTTTTTTCCTTATCATTATCAATAACAACTTGTAATAAATCTCCTAAATAATGACAAATATCCATAACCCACTGAATGCCCAAAATCTACCTACACCACCTTTGAGAATGTGGGTGTCACATTCTTAAAATTCCTCCCTATTTTCTGGGGATAATGGCATCATTAGGGGATCATAAAAAATTGGGATAATTGTCAAGTCCTGGGAGAGCTAGCTGTATCATTTGTTGTCCAGTCTCTGTAAAATGGTAAAATGTAGGGCTTGTCTCAACTCCTCGCTAGAGTAATCTGTGAGGCTGGACCATCTCACTCACTACCTTTAAATTGTCCTGAACAGTTTGTAGTCCAAAGATTATCTTTGGGTGTTGTTTGTCAGCTTAGTAGTGTTAGCACAACGCAGATGGAATTGTTATTGTGGGACCCCATCCTCCTTTAGGAGACTTCAAAAGTTACTGTTAGGCATGGTCTTGTTTCACTGAAGAAAACTTAAATATTTTGAATGTCATATGCAGTAGATCTCAAAGAGGTTAAAGGACCGTAATTTGTTATGTACATCCAGAGTACAAAAACTTACTACCTAGTTACCTGATTGAGACTCAAACCCGAAATCATGTAGAGCAAGATCATTGAAGCCTTTTTCTGGAATTAGTTAGTACTCTATATGACCATTAATATCATGAAAAAGTTTAAACATATATAATAAAATAAATAATGTTTATTTTATTATGTATAAAACAAATAAAAATTTATATATTTTAAGATAATATTTATACCTTAAGAAAATATTTAAAATAAAACCAAAAATTATGAGATTAGTGGCAATATATTAGTTCCGTAAGTTTGGTGTTTTTTTCTGTCCAATATCAAGTGGCTCTTCTGATATAAGACAGAAATTTTGGATTTAGAGAAGGAGAGAGCCATGCTTCAACTCCAAAGCCAGCTTGAATTTTTAATTGAACTGGGACTACATGAAGACCATATATGTTTTATGTCTGTAGAGAACAGCAGAAACAAACATTTGGGAAGATTTATAAAATTTTATCCTCTCGGAAATGTGATATACCTTCAGGCCAACTTATTCTTTTTTCTTGGTACATTTCCTCTGGATGATTCATCCTTTTTCTTCAGGTGTTTTATTTGTCCACTAATCTTCAGAATCCTTAGCTGGATGCCTTCTTCTTCTGGAAAGACAAAAACAAAACCCAGCCCCAACCCTAACTTTGGGGAGTTTCCCCTTGGGCAAGTTATATCAGATCAAATGAAAAGCATTTGTCTTATAAGTTAGTTCAGATTGAATGGTCACACTGTTTGATGAACTATCACCTCTTCTAATATTGAGGTCTCTCTTGTTCAAATATAAGCTTTTTCAATTTTGATGGTATTGATATTTTTTATTCTCCTTTGGAAACAAAATCAAAGCCTCTTCCCCAATATAACACATACCCTTGTTTCATTCTGAGGATAACACATCTTTATACACTTTAAAGTATACAGGGTGGTTTAATTCAGCAGTTTTTCTATTATTCAATGTCTGTCCACAGCTGTCATTCCATTCTCATTAACATTTAGAAAATTTAAAGTTAATAAAGCATTGCGCAATCTATTTCTTCAGTTCTTTACTAGCACTTTCTTTTTATTAAGCTTATCTTTTAGAGTTCACTTAGATCCTTCTATAACTGCTTGCCCTGTAGGATTTTGTGGTGTACCTATAATATGATTTATTTTGTAATGTGCAAAGAACTATTTCATTTTAGTAGAGACATATGCTGGAGCACTGTCAGTCTTAATTTGTACAGGTATTCCAGTGATGGCCATAACTCTAACAAGTGTGTAATTACAGAATCAGCATTTTCAGAACTCAAAGCAGTTGCCCATTGAAATCCTGAATATGTATCTATGTTATGCTGTACATATTTTAAATTTCCAATTTCTCCAAAATGAAATACATCCATTTGCCAAATCTCATTTCTTTGAGTACCCTTTTGGTTACTTCTTATAGGCAGTAGAGTTTGGTTATACAAAGAAGAAGTAGGACATTTCATTTATAATAAACCTTGACTTATTGGCAAGTGAGCCAAAAAACTTTTTTCAAATGCTTGCATTGGTCATGGTATTTCTTCTGAAATTCGAAGGGTTGTAGCACACCCCTTACCAATGGTTGATCAATTCCATCATTATCTTGTGCCAGGGGGCCTGGTGGACCAGTATGGGATCTGATATGTATTTTATATATAAGGGATGATTTCTATTTCTGGTTATTTCTTTTAGCTGAGTAAATAACAAAGTTACTTATCAATAAGTATGAATGAATATGAATAAGTAT
This sequence comes from Peromyscus maniculatus bairdii, assembly GCF_049852395.1. NCBI lineage: Eukaryota > Metazoa > Chordata > Mammalia > Rodentia > Cricetidae > Peromyscus > Peromyscus maniculatus. The sequence continues at coordinate 6,342,990 of NC_134874.1, forward strand.
GTAACTTATTCATAAGTTACATATGGAATAAATACAGCAATTTCAATATGTAAAACAACTCTTTCTGCATATTGAGAGTCAGTAATTATATTAGGAGGATCTGGAAAATCTAATAATACCATGAGACCAGCACATAATTCTGACATTTGAAAGGAATCATAAGGGCTTTTAGCCACTTTACTTAAATTTCCTGACTAATAACCTGCCTTCTTGAATCATTTGGATCAGTATAGAATGTAGGGGCTACAGAAATTGGTGTCAACTGTACAATGTGAAGAAAGATTCAGTTATATCTCTTTATAAACTGAATTCTCTTGCTTTGGGAATATTTATTGCTAGTCTCTTTCAAATAATTACTGCAAGCTCTTTGCCAATGCTCATTTTCTGCCCATAAAGAGGAAATTTCTGCATTAGTAAAAGTCATTACAATTTCTCTGGGGCTTATTCCTGCTAATTGATAAAGTCTCAATTTTCCTTTTAGAATCAACTCAGAAACCTTTTCTACATAGGACTTTAATTTTTACTCTGTTTGTGTGGTAAAATCTCCAATCTAAGATATTATCTACTCTCAGCATTAAAAATCCTGTAGGAGAATGTGCAAAAGATTGAATAACCATAGTACAATCAAGCTTAGATCCAAACAATCCACATCTGCATCATGTAATTTCTTTTCTGCCAAAGCCAATTCTCTCTCAGCCTCAGGTGATAATTTTCTTGGATAATTTAAGTTCTTGTCACCTTGTAAGGTTTGAAATAAATTACTTAGTTTTTGAGTTCTTAATCTATTTGTGGGCCAAAACCAGTTAATGTCTCCCAGCAATTTTTGAAAGTAACTAAGAATCCACAATTGATCTCTCCTGATCTGTACTTTTGGGGTTGATTTTTTTGTAAACATATTTTACATCCTAGGTAATTAATAGAGTCTCCTCTTTGTGTTTTTGGGAGCAATTTGTAATCCCTAATCAGGCAAAATTTTGCTTACTTCTTCAACATTTTCTCTAAGGTATCTACATTTGAATCAGTTAGTAAGATATTATTTATATGAGGGTAAATTATAGATTGAGGAAACTGATTATGAATTATTTCCAATGGCTGTCATACAAAATATTTGCACAGGGTGGGGCTGCTTAACACCCCTTGTGGGAGTATTTTCCACTGATATCTTTTAATGGGCTGAGAATTATTATAAGTAGGCAACTTGAAGGCAAAGTTTTCTCTATCCTGTTCTTGTAAAGGTATAGTGAAGAAAGAGTCTTTTAAATCAATCACTATAATAGACCATCCTTGAGGTAACAGAGAAGGCAAAGGAATTTCAGGATGTATAGAGCCCATCAGTTGAATTACTTCATTTATGGCTCTCAAATCTGTTAGCATTCTCCATTTTCCAGATTTCTTCTTAATGACAAATAAAGGAGAATTCCAAGGACTAGTTGATTCTTCAATATGTTGAGCATGTAACTGCTCCTGTACCAGTTGTTTTAAGGCCTCTAATTTTTCTGATGTCAAAGGCCACTGGTCCACCCAAATAGGTTTGTCTGTTAACTGTTTTAAAGGTAGGGCTGTTGGTAACTTTGAAAGATCAGCAGCTGTTGTGCTCTGTTTATGAACAACCTGACTGTTCTTCATAATACTTTTTAATGTTTTTTCCAAAAACATTTGTTAGTTTATGGTTTGTTTCTGAGATTGAAGAAATGTTGATCTGGGTATTCCTTTGTTGTAACAAATCACATACCCATAACATTCCTTGCTATGTTATTTAATTATGGCTTTAATTTTCCTCCCTGTTCTTCTGGCCCTATACATTTGACCCATCTTGCACTTTATTTTACCTGAGATAAAGTTCCAATCCCCAAAAGCTGAACATTTACCTCCTGAAGAGTCCAATTTGGATGCCAAGATTCTGGTATCATTGTTGTTACATCTATCTGCCCCTGAGTCTACAAGACCCTCAATTACTATGTCATTTATTCATATTTTTAACTTTGGACCTTGATCATTTATAGAAGTTTGCCAAAATATTTGCTTTATAGTGTTTCCTGAAATTTTTATTTTATCTTCTAAAACTATTATTTAATCCAGAGCAGTATGGTTATTTACAATAGGTATTAGTTCCTTAAATTGCTCTGGGGAAGAGTTTCCACGAGGTGATAGGGAATAACTAAACCAAATTTGATATGGGGACCTTCAAGAGGCCCCTCAAGGTATTTCCCAATGGCAAAGGGTTACCTTTTCTGTACCTTGTTGATTTGCATTAATTGTTCCAGGTTCTGCCTTGCCCCATCTTCTCCATATTCCAGAAGGGAGAGGACTTCTATTTGGATTATTCCTAGAAAAAATTATTACTTCTAGAAATGCTCTGTCTACAACCCCTTTTTAAGTGACCTTGTTTAGCACAATTAAAACATCTGACACTTTTATTTTTCTTCAAGCCTCTGGAAAACAACTCTCCTATCCAAACATCAATATGGTTACGAGATTCAATATTGATTCTATCTCAGATCCATTACTCTATGGGTGCTGATCTTGCTTTAAAGGAGTAATTGTTCTTTTGCATTGTGAACTAGCATTTTCAAAAGCCAAAGATTCAATTATTATTTGTCTAGCTTCTGGATTTGGCATCATTCTATTTATAGCTAAATTCAACTCATGTAAAACAAATCAGTGAAAGTTTCTGTTGTGCCCGGTATATCTTTTGTAAATGACCTAGTTCTCTTTCTGACTTCTTCAACTTTGTCCCAAGCATTCAAAACTGCTGCATGGCATATAGCCAAGGTGGGGTCATCATATAGAGATTGTCTTTGTGCATCAGCATAATCACCCTCTCAAAGCTGCTGATCTTGGGAAATTTCTATACCTCTATTCCTACTTGGTTGTTCAATGGCCTCAGCCTCATCTTCCCACCATGTCCTTCACTGTAATTATGGAGCCAGTTCCAATACTGTTGTAACTAAGTTTTTCCAGTCATGTGGGATAATTCTGTTACTAGTTGACCATGAATTTAACATCTGCCTCACAAAAGGTAAATACATACCATATTAGCCTATTGTTTTCTTTAATCTCTTCAATTCTAAGTTTTCCACAGGAATCCAGTTAGCTCTTACATAGCCTTGGGGATTTCTGTCATTTGGAAGTTGTTCCTGATGGGTGACTGGATAAATAAAGGTTGATTTTTTGATAGTCTTGGGCTGTTCCTTTCTAATTTCATAATGTAAAGATAACTTTGGTCCTCCCTTAAATTCTTCTGCCTTTTTCTGAGTAAATTTGTATCTATTTTAATGAGTTTTTCTTTTTTTTCTTTCTTTTTTTTTTGGTTTTTCCAGACACTGTTTCTCTGTGTAGTTTTGGTGGCTGTCCTGGATCTCACTCTGTAGATCAGGCTGGCCTCAAACTCACAGAGATCTGCCTCCCTCTACCTCCAGAATGCTGAGATTAAAAGCATGTGCCACCACTGCCCAGCTCTACCATGTCTTTAGAGGCTGGGTTTTTCACTGAACATGACACTCACCTTTAGATAGTCTGACTGACCAATAAGTTTTGGGGATCCATGCTCCCCAATTCCCAATAGAGTTGCAGATGCCCTACACATTCCTTGCTTTTTTACATGAGCCTGGGGATCCTAGGTCAGGCCCTCATGCTTGTATGGCAAATGATTTACCAACTGTGCCATTTCCCCAGCCCACAACAACTAATGTTCTTATTACATGTGTGTTCCAGCAATTTGGACAACCCAATGGACTTCTGTGTGCTTTGTCTCTCAACCCTGGACCTTCACCTATCCTAGATGCACTGCTCTTTTTGTTTACAAATCGTAGGGAACATAGTCATGGGCTCCACTCAGCTTCCTTTCTTCTTTCTCTACAGACAAAAACAACCCCTGTGAATCCTTCATCTGCAACTGTGACTGCCAGGCCGCCATCTACTTCTCCAAGACTCCATACACCAAGTTTTACAAAGGCAATCATTGTTAGGCTTGTCAACTCAGATACTGGTACACTATCCCTGCCTGCCTGGTTGTCTTCACTACACACTGTGCCCTCTAATAAAGCACATATTGATAGAGCTTGGCTATGGTGATTGTAGTCTTAGTCTACCAAACATAAATATAGCCTCAGAGAACATCATTTTGTCCAATTCTGGAAGCTGAAGTATAATTGGAAAGATGTTTCCAGAAAGCAAGCACCTTGAAGTATCATTTATGAGCCCAATCCACACCTTTCACCCAAGCATTTTTGGATGCAAGGCAAAGGCAGAGGAAGGCAGGTATCTTGAGGTCAAGGCAAGCCTCGTCTAAAAAGCAAGTTCCTAGACAGCCAGGACTATTACACAAAGAAACCCAGTCTCAAAATATAAAGAAAGAGGAGGAGGAGAGGAAGAAGAAGAAGAAGAAGAAGAAGAAGAAGAAGAAGAAGAAGAAGAAGAAGAAGAAGAAGAAGAAGAAGAAGAAGAAGAAGAAAAGAAGAAGAAGAAGAAGAAGAAGAAGAAGCAGCAGCCAGTCTGAGATACATAGCGGGGTAGGGGAGGACTGCTGCTGTGGAATATTATTTTAAGATGTGTTACATTTGATTATGCTGTGGAACGTTTGTGTTAATGATGCAAAGATGTGTTGCATTTGTTTCACTCTGTGAAGCTGTGTTACTGTGCCTGTGTTTATTAGACACCTGATGGTCTCTTAAAGAGCTGAATGGCCAAAAGCAAGGAAGGAGAAAGGATAGGTGGGGCTGGCATGCAGAGAGGAGAAACAGGAAGCAATTTTTTCAGGAGATAAAGAAGGATCCGAAAAGGAGGAGAGAAGGACAAAAGGGGCGAGTCACCCAGCTACACAGCAAGCCATGGAGGAAGAAGGAAAGAAAGGTTAACAGAACTAGAGAAAGCTAAAAGCCCAGAGGAAAAATACAGAAGGGATAATGTAAGTTAAGAAAATATGGCTATAAATAACTCAAGCTAGGTTCAGGCATTCACAAGAAAAAATAAGCCTCCTTGTGTTTATCGGAGATCTAGGAGGTGGGCCCCTCAAAGAGCCAAAACTAAAAGAGTAAAACAACCAACTAGAGGGGACAGAAAAGGATGGAGAGGGGAGATATGAGGCAGGGATAGTGACAGGAAAAAGGGGAGAATGGGAAGGAAAGAAAAGACAGAGAGGTAGAAGGGAGAGAGACGAGAGGAAGACGCAATGTCACGTGTGCACTGAAGGAACATCTTGAACCTAAAATTACCAGACTTACAGGGGTTGGGGAGGGGAGTTAGCACACGCCTTTAATACCAGTACTTGTACCAGAGATGGGCAGATCTCTGTGAGTTTCTGGCCAGCCTAGTCTACAGAGCAAATTCCAACACATGCTCCAAATCTACAGAGAAATCCTCTCTTGAAAAACCCCAAAACAACAGCAACAACAAAAACCCTGGATCGAAGCACTTCTGCCATGTGCTCCTCTTAGGAAGTGGGATGTAAGAAAGCAAACCAGACTGACTGTAAATGAACTGAAGGCAGGATTACATTCTGGTGACCTTCAAGTCTTCACTGTGCCTAAACAAGCGACACAGAGTAATTGTCCTGCTAAAGTGCACAGAAGCCCAATTTGTGACAACAAATAGAACAGAACACAACCTCTTTAATTTCTCTATGATGGAAACCCACAGGTGAAGCCAGGTTAATCTCTGGTTCCCTGGTCAACCAGATTTAGGAATCAGATGTCTCATTAGCAGGGTTAAGGCTACATGGTTCTCCAACTCTCTTATCCTCTACTGAACAACTGCCTAGTCCTTTGCCTTTACACCCCCATCCCCACTCATATCCCAGGTCAGGCCTGGTGAGCAACAGGTGCAGCTTAGAGCATCCTGCACAGGCACAGTGACCTGTAGTAGCTGGTAGTGGCTGTCCAGAGTCCTGCTGGAAGGGTAGGGGGAACTTGAGTGTGGAGACAATCAACTCAAATCCCCCCTACATGGTTTTATCCAGGGAAGAGGTGAGAAGGGGGGAAAGAAGGTGGTGGGGTGCAACATTAGAGGGAACGTGAGAGAATGCCAAACAGAGAGGCCAGAGGGCACTGGGCCAGCAGACATTGTTTCACCGCCACCATCTGGGTGTAGAGAACTGAACCTCACTCCTCAGCAAGAGTAGAAAGTGCTCTTAAGTGCTGAGCCATCCCTCCATCCCCTGTAATGGTTGATTGTCAGCTTCACACACTGGGTAGGGAGAACCTCAGCTGAAGGATTGCCTGCATCATATTGGCCTGTGAGCACATCTGCTGGGCATTTTCTTCCTTCCTTCCTTCCTTCCTTCCTTCCTTCCTTCCTTCCTTCCTTCCTTCCTTCCTTCCTTCCTTCCTCCCAGCCTCCCTCCCTCCCTCCCTCCCTTCTTCCCTCCTCCGCTCCTTCTACCCACACACACACTGACACACTAACACACAAACCCTCACTCACAGCTGCTCTTTCCACAGTTCCTTCACATAGCTCTTTCTCTGTGGCAACAGCTCCTTCACCAGCTCTCCACAGCCGTCTCTCTCCTCACCACAGCTGCTGCCTCACAGCCAAGCTCTGGAAAATTATGTTACATTTTTAGGGTTCTACCAATGCTCACAACATAAGTCACATGGTTTCTCTTAGCATAGTGATGTCACACTGACCCACACACATAGCTCTAAGTTAGTGAGGGATCCAGACAGTAAACAATTGGATGAACCTTGAGATGTCAGGGTCAGTGCAGAAAAAGAACTACTGCAAGGAGCTAAGTCTCAATGTAAACAGCCTGGCCATGATTTAGCAATGACAACACCTGGCAATTAGTGTTTATTTTCTGCAGGGGCAGTTTAGTCTGCTTTGAATTTGCTCTGAAGTTCAAAATTCGCTGTCTGTGTAAGTGAGAATTCTATGTCAGTCTGAGTAGTATTGTAGTATTGTTTCTATACATAAAAATTAATACAGCCTAAACAGAAATTCCAGAACATCCATAGCTATAAATGTGCCCAAAGATGGAATATATTCTTGAGATAAACACACAAGCAATGGGAAAACACCCATAGTAGTTCTTAGCGGAGAAATGTAGTGGCACATGAGAGAAACTACAGACAGAAAACAACTGGGTTCCACAGTCAGTGACCACATGGCCTTGCCAGGTGGGGCTCCCTATCAGGTAGGGCTCCCCATCAGGTGGGTCTCCCCATCACGTGGGTCTCCCCATCACGTGGGGCTCCCCATCAGGTGGGGCTCCCCATCAGTTGGGTCTGATGGGTCGATCTGTTAAACACTAGTGGTCACTGCTGTATATTCCCACAGCCCCCTGCACACCTGATATGGTGATATCCTGTGTACCAAACAAAGCTTGCCTGAGGATCAGAGGACAGAGCCATCCACTATATTAAACATAGAGGTCCAGCAGTGGTGACACACACCTTTAATCATAGCACTCGGGAGGCAGAGAATCTCTATGAGTTCAGAGCCACCTTGGACTACAGGAGATGGATTCAGTCTAGGAGTGAAACAGAGCCAGGCAGGCAGTGGTGGCACACACCTTTAATTCCAGGACTTGGGAGGCACACACCTTTAATCCAAGTGCTTGAGATCTCATGCCTTTGCTGCCAGGATTTGGGAAGCACACACACCATCAATCTCAGAACTAAGAAGGAAGTGGCATGGCTGGACAAAGAAAGGTATATAAGGCATGAGGAGACAGGAACTAGGGCCTTTTTGACTGAGGAAGCTTCTAAGCTGAGGACTCAGAGATTTTCAGTCAGGATTCATGGAGATAGGATCTCACATTCCCTTCAGCCTGAGGATTCGGTAGTGGTGAGAAGTTTTTTCTAATGGCTTGATCCTTTGTCCTCTCTGATCTTTAAGGATTTGCTAAAATATCTGGCTCTGAGTTTTTAGTATAAGACCATTTAAAATTCATGCAACATCTGGCTCCCAGTGTGGGGCTCGAACGAAAGACCCTGAGATTAAGAGTCTCTTGCTCTACCGACTGACCATGTAAAATTCATGCAACAACCTGGGCAGGTTTGTAAGGCACACAGAAGTGACAAGGACAGGCACCATTTAGTGGTCATTTCCTTGGTCTCACGTGACCTCACAACATCTTTTTCAGGAAGACACTAAACTATAGATGAGGTCACTCATGAGGAAGTTGAGGAAGACACGGTCACTTTCGAAAGGTTTCCAAGCTAAGAAGTGATGACATTTGGATCTGAAACACAGATCTACATCATTCCCAAGTCTCAGTTTAAAAACATTTCAAAATATTATTTATTTCTGGGGGAGGCATGTCTGTGCCCCAACACAAGTGGAAAGGTCTGAGCACAACATGCAGGAGATTGTTCTCTCTTTCGAACTTGTGACACCTGAGGATGGAACCAGACTTGGCAGCAAGGGCCTTTATTCCCTGAGCCATCTTACCTGCCCAAAGCCTCTCCTATTACCTGCTGTGTTATACTGATTCCACATTGACTAAACAATGGAGAGCTGCATCATTGGCTATAAGTCAGATACTGGAGTAAACACCTAGGCAGAGCAAGATTTATCATTCCCATCTTACAGGTGAGGATTCAGAGGGCTGGGAGTATATCTCAGTTGGCAGAGTGCTTGCCTACCACGCACTGAGCTCTGGGTTCCACCTCCAGATCCCATGAATTGAGTGTGGTGGTGCACACCTCTAATCCAGCCCTAGGGAGGTGGAGGCAGGAGGATTGTATTAAGTCATATAATTTTAGAAATGATAATTGGTATTTGTAGTTTGCTGGGTTTTAGGATCAAATACATGTGTTCACTTATTTTGTGTGTAGGAATACATTGGCATCCTATGTATTCTTCAGTCACTCTCCACCATGTCTTTAGAGCCTGGATCTTTCTCTCTCTCTCACTAAAAATGGCACTCATCTTTAGAAAGCGTGACTGTCTAACAAGTTTTGGGATCTGTGCCACCCAATTCCTATAGAGTTACAGATGCCCCAACCACATCTCGATTTGTTACATGAGATCTGGACATCCCAGGCCAGGCCCTCTTGCTTAAATGGCAACCAATTTACCAACTGTGCCATCTCCCCAGCCACAACAACTAATGTTCTTATTATCAGTGTGTTCCTGCAATTTGACAAACCCAATGTCCTTTTGTGTGCTCTGTCTCTCAAACCTGAGTCTGCACCAATGGGAGGGTCACCAGTTTCTTTTGGTTATAAATCATAGAGAACAGGGTCATGGACTCCACTCAACTTATTACTTGTTTCTCTCCAGGCAGAAACAACACCCGTGAAGACTTGATCTGCAACTGTGACTGCCAGGCCGCCATCTGCTTTTCCAAGCAGAACAAAGGCGTTCAGTGTTAGACTTGTCACCTCAGTTATGGGTACACCATCCCTGCCTGTCTGATTGTGTTCACTACACACTGTGCCCCCTAATAAAGAACCGACTGAAAGAACTTGGCTTGGTGATTGTATTCTCTGTCTACTAACCATAACTAGACTCTAGCCCTGGAAACTGAAGGTTATTCGGAAAGACATTGCCATTAGGGGAGCACCTGGAAGAGTGGGTGGTGAGCCAGGCCATGCCTTCCATCCAAGGACAGTTGGTTGCAGAGACAGAGGAAGGCAGATCTCTTAAGTTACAGGACAACCTGGTCTAAAAATCAAGTTCCAGTACAATCAGGAGTAATACATGAAGAAACTCTTTCTCTAATTACAACAACTACAACAACAGAAGAACTCAGCCTGAGATACATAGGTTGCAAGGAGAAACAGAAGGGAAAGGGACAGGCAAGGAGGGGAGGGAGGGGTGGGAAGGAAAGGGAAGACAGAGAGGTAGGAGGGGAGAGAAGAGAGAGAGAAGCAGTGTCACGTGGGCACTAAAGGAACATCTTGGCCCTAAAAATACTGGACTCAAAGTACTTCTGCTGTGTGCTCATTCTGCGAATGGGGATATAGGAAACCAAATTGGACTGAGTGTAAATGACCTGAAGGCAGGATTACATCCTGGTGGCCTCCTAGTCTTCACTGTGCCTAAACACACGCCACAGGATAATTGTCCCACTAAAGTACCCAGCAGCCTAACTTTTTGAACAAACAAAAGAGTGCACTTCCCTTTCTCTACTTTTATGTATTACAGGACTCCTTATGTAAAGCAGGTTTATCTCTGGTTCCCTAGTTAACTGGGTTTAGAAATAAGATGTCTCATTGACCTGTTTAAGGCTACACGGTTCACAGTCTCTCTTTTCCTTTAGTGAACAGTAGCTCAGCCCTCTGCTTTTCCACTTCTACCTAGGTCCTTACTGGTGTCCCAAAGGCCAGGCCTCACACTTCCCAAGGACAGGCCAGGTGAGCAACCAATGCAGCTAGAGCATCCTGCAAAGAGGCAGTAACTGGTAGTAGCTGGCAGTGGGTGTCCAGAGTCCTGCTGGAAGGGTAGGGGGAGCTTGAGTGTGGAGACAACCTACTCAGTTCACCCCCTACATGGTTTATATCCAGGGAGGAGGTGTGAAGTGGGGAAAAGGAGGTGCTGGGGTCCTGAATTGGATGATACGTGGGAGATGGGCAAACCCAGAGGCTTGAGGGCATTGGACCATCAAAAATTGTTCACTAGCAACCATGTGGGTGCAGAGAATTGAACCCCAGTACTCAGGAAGAGCAGAAAGTATTCTTTGCTGATGGGCCATCACTCCAGCCTCTAATTGCTAAACCTAATTGTCAGCTTGATACACCTTAGAAGGGAGAATCTCCGCTGAAGAATTGCCTGCATCGTATTGGCCTGTGGACACATCTCTTGGTCATTTCCTTTGCTTTCTCTTTCCTTCTTTCACTTTCTTTTCATTGGTGTTTTGGGACAGGTTTCTTTGTGTGTCTCTGGCTGTCCTGGAACTCACTCTGTAGACCAGGCCGGCCTCAAACTCAGATATTCACCTGCCTCTGCTTTCTGAGTGCTGACATCCAAGATGTGCACCACCACCACCACCTTCTGGCTACATTCCCAATTTTCAAATGGAGTTTGTACCCTAGTAAGTTGAGCCTATGATTCAAGCCTGTAGACCTGAGTCCAGTTCCTGAAACCGATCAAAAGGTAGAAGGAGAGAAATGACTCCACAGAGTCATTGGCACACAAGGGATCTCTGTCACTGTCTCTCTGTCTCTCTCTTTCTCTCTCTCTCTCTCTCTCTTAGACACACACACACATTAACTAAACAGTTAATTAATTAAAAATCGTATTTGTAACTGGATCTACCTCATAAGTTGTATGAGATTCTTAGGACAGACTTAGCACATGGTTTATACAGTAAACATGGAGGATTGTTAGGGCCAGCTTCTCCTTCCTGGGACCACACTTCACTACCTGTATCCCTCAGATACAACCCCTGGAGCAATGTCTATATCTTCTTATGACCTCAAACCATCCACGGGGGAGGGTCTTGATATTTTTCCTGTCACTGCACTTGAGCTGGTTGGGTTGTTGATCTAGCCCTTTCTCTGTGACTCTGGGACAGCACTGATTCAGGCTCTGTCACCATCTACAGCAGCTCTGCAGGTCGGGACTGTGTGTGAGGGTGCACACATTCTACTTCTGTGCTACACACACAGTAGTCACAGGCCCAGTGTGCTGACTGGACACTGTCAGAGGACAGCTACAGGACTCTAAAGAGAAGTCACTGAGTCCTCCCGTCACTCAGGATGAAACTTCTTCTGCTGGTCACTCTGCTCACAGGAAGGACCCTTGTCCCCTCTGAGTGCCCACCATTCCTCTTCTCTTCACAGTTCCCCAGCTGGTCACACCTGAATTTCTGGTTTGGGGGTCTAAGAGCCTCTGGGTTGTGGACCCCCACGTCCACAACAGCTGGGACATTTACTCTCTAGGCCTGAAATCAGATGACCTTTTAGAAAAGTCCACTACATTCACCTACCTGAGCAAAGAAAGCCCCTTCGGCTTCTGCCATACTGCCCTGGCACTGATTTCCTTGGCCCTAAGGTGCCCTGAATATTTGACTTTTATTTTATTTTTAAAAATATTGACTTTTATTTTATGTGTTTGAGTCCTTTGCCTGCTTGTGTTTCTGTGAACTGAGTGTGAGCAGTGTCTACAGAGGCCAGAGGAGGGGTCTGATCCTCCAGAACTGGGGTTTAGACAGTTGTGAGCTGACATGTGGCTGCTGGACCTGAGCCTGGGTCCCACACAAGCTCAACAAGTGCTCCTGACTGCAGAGCCATCTCTCTAGCCTTTATTATTATTATTTTTTTACAAGATTACATCATTCTGGCTCAGGATGTCCTCCAACTTGACATTCCAGCCAACACTTACCTCAACCTCCCTAGTGTTAGGATTACCCACAGAACTATAAAGAGAGAAGTCACTTGAGTCCTCCACACACTCAGGATGACAATCCTTCTGCTGATCACTCTGCTCACAGGTAGGACCCTTATCTGCTCTGGGTGCCCCCCATCTTCCTTGTGTTCAATGCACAGGCCCCTAATTGTCACACCTGAAGTTCTGGTTTGGGGTTGTAACTCTTTTTTGTTGTTGTTGTTCCCATTTTGCATGAGAAAGTTTCTCAGAGTAGTGATGGTGTTCCTGCAACTCTATAAACCAGGATGGATTTCAATTCAGACATCCACCTGTCTCAGCCTCCAGTGTGCTGAGATTACACAGTGTGTGTTCCACTTACCTGGTTTCTCTTTATTTTAATGGTGACCAACTATCCCACTGCATTCTGAATCCTGGGTTATTTACCTACTCCTCAGCTGATGAACAGTTTGTTGTGTCAAATGCTGACTTTACAATGATGATATGACCATTAGCCTTGTCTATGAGCTGTGCATGGCCATACAAAAGATTCCTTCTAATTCTTCCAGTGTAAAACAGTGAGCATGTGTTGGCTGCTTCTCTGGCTCAAGGTCTCAGCTAGAACTGTGATGAATCCCACTGCTGGCTAAGGCTAGGGTTTCACCTAGGCTTGAGTAGGTTTGGGGCAGTTTTCAAACTCAAGAGATGGTTGGATTGTTGGGTTATTGGAACTAAGAGGTCAGTTTGTCCCTGGCTGTTGACTGGAGAGTATTCTCAGCTCCTCAACACAGGGACCACAGGGCAGCTGACAGTGTGGCAGCTGTCTGTCCTGACAGTGAGAAATGAGCAGGCAAGCAAAGCAAAAGGCAATGTCTATAGAACTTAATCCTAAGGAGTCATCCTAGCCCAGTACAGTGGTTTTCATTTCTAACCTTACCACTTGGCAGGCTGAGGCCAGAGGGTTGCTACAAAGTCAGAGGCCAGCCTGGGTTAAAGGGCAACTACATGTCTCAAATAGGTAGATAACATCCTACTTAAGCTTGGCTGTCCTCTGACCTCCTTATGTGTAGTATGACATTTACAAGTGCTCCCAAGAGCTTGCTTTCAACCTGTGTTGGGCAAACACACACACACACACACACACACACACACACACACACACACACACACACACACCTCTATTCACTTTTTTCCCCATGCAGCAGCTGATAGGAGTCAAGGAGGAAGTGTCAGGAGTGATGGTCATGATCTGTTGTGGGCCATGGTGCAGTTACAGGTCTACCAATTGGTAGTACAGGTGTCACCCCACCAGAGGACTGATTCTCAGATCAGGTACCCTGTCAGGCATGACCTTAAGTTAACCAACTCTGAAAATGCTGCTTTCATCTGTAACTTCACCATGCAAAAACAGCTCTGACATCTCCCCCATTTACCATGCATTTTCATGTCATGTGCACTTCAAACGTCATGATTACATCTCAGTCTTATGGGCACACATATATCTGTTTCTTTCATTTGCTGTAGCGTCCTGCCTGATCTGAACCCTGAAGAGGACCTTGAGGCTGACCTCAAAGGTTCTCGATAAGGAGGCTAGCAGGCAGGCAACAGACCGCTGGTGAAGCCAAATGGGATTGATGGAGTGTGCTGTGCATTCTTGCAGCAGGTGCTACTACATCCCGAGTCAGACGTCAGGCTGGGTGGCAGTTTGGCAGTCTGTTCCGCTGCACCATCCCTTGGGTTTATTCCTTCACGGGGAACAACTACTATGGCTGCCTCTGTGGCTTTCTCAGCAGGGTCACCCAGGTGGAAAAGAGGTAAGTGATCCATCTGAGGGAGCCTGGCTTGTTTGGGCTGCTGGGGACAGGACACAAGCAGAAGATCTCATAAGGAGAGAATAGAAGACATGCATATTCACAATAATCGTGTATTTTGTTTTGTTTATTTGTTATTTGTTTGTTTTGTTTCTAGACAAGGGTTCTCTGTGTAGCATTAGTAGTCCAAGAACTGTCTGTGGAGACCTTGCTGGCCTTGAACTCAGAGATCATCCAGCTTCAGCATTGTGAGTGCTGAGATTTAAGATGGGCATCAGCATCCCCAGCATGTATATTTCCCTCTTGTCATGTGAAAAAATCAGTCCAAGAGGACCCTGTACCTAGTGGTCCCTGAAACAGAACATATGAGATGTAAATAGTGGACAATGCTGGGCTCAGGCACCAGACAGGGACATGGCCAACCACCACAGCCACCATCAAAAACATCAGCTTTGACTTTAAAATGTCAGTTAAACTTTGGAATATATAATTTCATTTTGTTCCTGCAACTTTGTTTAAAATTCACGTTTTGGATACAGGGTCTCACTTATGTATCTCTGGCTGATCTCAAAGTCAAAGATCCATCTGCCTCTGTCCCCCCAAGTACTGAGAATAAAGGCTGGTATTGACCACAATCCACTGAAATGGCTTTCAACAAATATGTGCTTAATAGAAATCACAGATTTTTGAGCATGACGAAAACAACATTTCGAACATTGTGTTTAAGTCATTCTCACATGTTTAACAAAGTCTGCAGGTGAGAACTGACCCCCTGTGGGTCCATACTCCTCCCTCAGCTGCTCCTTCCTCTCTCCAGGTGCTGCCGGACTCGTGACAACTGCTATGCTCAAGTCAAGAAGGTGAAAAGCTGCAAATCCCTCTTAGATGACCGCTATGGAAGCTTCTATACATACTTGTGCTCCGGAAATAAGGTCAGCTGCAGTGGTAGGTCTACCCCCTGGGATCTCTGGATTTGGCTTGGCCCTGTAATGGTGGGCTTTTAGAGCCTGCTCCAAGGTCACCTCCCAGGAATTGCAAGAAAATTCACAGAATGAGGTAAGGGGTTAGGAAAAATTCTCATATACCTGAGGACTAGACTTTTTCTGTACGAGTGGTAAAAAATAAGGAAACACTCATGCTTTCTGATGACAATTTTCTCTTTACTTCAACTTAAGAAATCCTCTCTCAGGCTGGAGAGACAGCTCAGTGGTTAAGAGCACTGGCTGTTCTTCCAGAGGTCCTGAGTTCAATTCCCAGCAACCACATGGTGGCTCACAATCATCTGTAATAGGATCCAATTCCCTCCTCTGATGTGCATGAAGACAGGTCATTCATGTACATAAAATAAATAAATATTTAAAAAAGAAAGAAAAGAAATCCTCTCTCTTAAAAACCTCTCTGAAAAATCTGTCTCCACACAGTTACATCTCTATATATACAGTTCCATTTTCTACACACACTTCCACAATCCCCTTTTATCTCTGTAAGTCTCTATTGCTCTCTCTTCAGCCTAGCTATTCATGTTCCCTCCTCAGGCCCTTCTACACACACACACTGACACACTAACACACACACAGTGACACACTAACACACACACACACACACACACACACACACACACACACACACACACACACGCACTGACACACTAACACACACCCTCACTCACAGCTGCTCTTTCCACAGTTCCTTCACACAGCTCTTCCTCCATGGCAACAGCTCCTTCCCCCAGCTCTCCACAGCCGTCTCTCTCCACACCACAGCTGCTGACTCACAGCCAAGCTCTGGACAATTATAAGTTACATTTTCAGGACCCTACCCATTCTCACAACACAAGATAAGTCACATAGTTTCTCTTAGGCTAGTGATGTTACAGTGACCCACACACATAGCTGTAAGTGAGTGAGGGATCCAGATAGTAAACAATTGGCTGAACCTTGAGCTGTCAGGGTCTGTGCAGAAAGAGAATTTGCAAGGAGCTAAGTCTCAATGTAAACAGCCTGGCCATGATTTAGCAATGACAACACCTGACAATTAGTCTTTGAGCATTTTCTGCAGGGGCAGTTTAGTCTGCTTTGAATTTGTTCTGAAGTTCAAATTTAGCTGTCTGTGTAAAAGGCTGTCTTTGTGACTGAGAATTCTATGTCAGTCTGAGTAAGGTAAAAAATCCTAGTATTGTTTTTATACAACAAAATTATACAGCCTAAACAGAAATTATCTTCCAGGAGATCCAAAGCTATAAATGTGCCCAAAGATGGAATAAACAAACAAGCAATTGGAAAACATTCATAGCAGTTCTTAGCAGAGAAATGTAGTGGCACATTAGAGAAACTACAGACAGAAAACAAGTGGTTTCCACAGTCAGTGACCCCATGGCCTTGCCAGGTGGGGCTCCCCATCAGGTGGGGCTCCCCATCAGGTGCGTCTGGTGGGTCCATCTGTTAAGCACTAGTTGTCACTGCTGCACATTCCCGCAGCCCTGGTGTGGTGATATTGTGTGTATCAAACAAAGCTTGCCTGAGGATCAGAGGACAGAACCAGCCAGTAGATTAAACACAGAAGTCCAGCAGTGGTGACACACACTCTTAAACCTATCACTCAGGAGGCACAGTATCTCTGTGAATTCAAAGCCACCCTGGACTACATGAGATTGATTAAGTCTAGGAGAGAAACAGAGCCAGACAGTGGTGGCACACACCTTTAATCCCAGCACTTGAGATCTCATGCCTTTGCTACCAGTATTTGGGAAGCACACACACCATTAATCTCAGAACTAGGGAGGAAGTGGAATGGCTTGGCGGAGAAAGGCATATAAGGTGTGAGGAGACAGGGATTAGAGCAAGATTTTCAGCTGAGGACTCAGAGACTTTCAGTCAGAGGATTCATGGAGATAGGATCTCACCTTCCATTCAGCCTGAGGATTCAGTAGTGGTGAGAAGTTTTTCTAGTGGCTTGATCTTTTATCTCTCTGATCTTTCAGCATTTACCCAAATATCTGGCTCTAGGTTTTTAGTATAAGACCATTTAAAATTCATGCAACATCTGGCTCCCAGTGTGGGGCTTGAACCAAAGATCCTGAGATTAAGAGTCTCTTGCTCTACAGTCTGACCATGTAAAATTCGTGCAACACCCTGGGCAGGTTTGTAAGGCACACAGAAGTGACAAGGACAGTCACCATGTAGTGGTCATTTCCTTGGTCTCATGTGACCTCACAACATCTTTTTCAGGTAGACACTAAAATATAGATGAGGTCACTGATGAGGAACATGAGGAAGGCAGCATCACTTGCCCAAGGTCTCCCAGCCCAGAAGTGATGACATTTGGTTCTGGAAACAGATCTACAGCATCCAAAAGCCTCTGTTTAAAAACATTTCAAGGTTTTATGTATTTATAGAGGAGGCTTGCTTTTGTCAAAATCAGGGATGCAGGTCTGAGCACAACATTCAGGAGATTCTTCTCTCCTTCGACCATGTGAGTCCTGGGCATGGAACTCAGGTTCAGACCTGGCAGCAAGTGCCTTTATTTCCTGAGCCATCTTGCCTGCCCAAAGCCTCTCCTGTTAGCTGCTGTGTTATACTGATTCCATATTGACTAAACAACTGAGAGCTGCATCATTGGCTATAAGCTAGATATTGGGCTAAACACTTATGCAGGGCAAGGTTTATCATTCCCATTTTACAGGTGAGGATTTAGAGGGCTCAGTTGCTAGAGTACTTGCCTAGCATGCACAGAGCCCTAGGTTCCACCTCCAGATACCATGAATTGAGTGTGGTGGTGCACACCTGTAATCCCAGCACTTGGGAGGTGGAAGAACGAGGCTTAGCTTAAATCATATAATTTTAGAAGTGGTAGTTGTTATTTGTAGTTTTCTGGGTTTTAGGATTAACTATCCATGTTTATTTATTTTTATGTACAGGAATGAGTTGGCATCCCATGTCTTCTCCAGTCACTCTCCACCATGTCTTTAGAGCCTGGATCTCTCTTGCTCACTAAACACGACACTCACCTTTAGACAGCCTGACTGAGCAACAAGTTTTGGAGATACATGCTCCTCACTTTCCAATAGAGTTACAGATGCCCCAAACTTTCTTGCTTTTTACATGAGCTCTGAGCATCCTAGGTCAGGCCCTCTGGCTTGTATGGCAACCGCTTTACCAACTGTGCCATCTCCCCAGCCCACAACAGCTAATGATTTTATTATAAGTTTGTTGCCACAATTTGGACAACCCAATGTCCTTTTGTGTGCTTTGTCTCTCAAGCCTGAGTCTGCACCGGTTTCTTTTGGTTATAAATCATAGTGAGCGAAGAGGGTCATGGGCTCCACTCAACCTCTTGTTTCTCTCCAGAGGAAAACAGTACCTGTGAGGATTTGATCTGCAACTGTGACCGCCAGGCTGCCATCTGCTTCTCCAAGGAGAACGAAGGCATTCAGTGTTAGACTTGTCACCTCAGTTACGGGTACACCATCCCTGCCTGTCTGATTGTGTTCACTACACACTGTGCCCTCTAATAAAGAACCGACTGAAAGAGCTTGGCTTGGTGATTGTATTCTCTGTCTACTAACCATAACTAGATCCTCAGAGAACATCATTCGGTCTAGCCCTGGAAACTGAAGGTTATTGGGAAAGGCATTGCCAATAGGGGAGCACCTTGAAGAGTGGGGTCATGGGCCAGGCCATGCCTTCCATCCCAGGACAGTTGGATGTAGAAGCAGAGGAAGGCAGATCTCTTGAGTTAAAGGACAACCTGGCCTAAAAATCGAGTTCCAGTAAGCCAGGTGTATTACACAAAGAAACCCCTTTTATAACCACAATAACAAAAGTAGAACTCAGCCTGAGGTCCATGGGGGGTGGGAGAAACAGAAGGGGGAAAGATGGGAGAGATGAGATAGGAATTGTGACAGGAAAAGAGGGAAGGGTATGGGTGGAGATAAAGGGAAAGAGAAGACAGAGAGGAAGGAGGGGAGAGAAGAGAGAAAGAAACTTCACAAAGTGTCATGTTGGCACTAAAGGAACATCTTGGCCCTAAAAATATTAGACTCAAACGCTTCTTCTGTGTGCTTATTCTAGAAATGGCAATATAGGAAACCAGATTGGATGGACAGTAAATGAGCTGAAGACAAGATTACATCCTGGTGACCTTTGAGTCTTCACTGTGCTGAAATACACACAGGAATATTGTTCCATTAAAGTACACAGCAGTCTAACTTTTTGAACAAATAAAAGAGAACACTTCTTCTCTACCTTTCAATATCCCAGGACCCCACATGTAAAGCCAGGTTAATCTTTGGCTCCCTGGTCAACTGGGTTTAGGAATAAGATGTCTCATTGGCTGATGTAAGGCTACATGGTTCAAGGTCTCTCTTTTCCTTTACTGAACAGCTGCCCAGTCCTCTGCCTTTCCATTCCTATCTATACTCCAGTCCCAAAGGTGAGGTCTCGCCCCTCCGACGGTCAGGCCTGGTGAACCACAGGTGCAGCTAGAGCTCCCTGCACAGGCGCAGTGACTGGCAGTAGCTGGCAGTGGCTGTCCAGAGTCCTGCTGGAAGGGTAGGGGGAGCTTGAGTGTGGAGACAACCAATGCATCTCACCCCCTACATGGTTTTTACCCAGGGAAGAGGTGAGAAGTGGGGAAAAGGAGGTGCTGGGGTGCTAAGTTAGATGGTATGTGAGAGATGGACAAAACCAGAAACTTGAGAGCATTGGTCCATCAGACATTAGTTACCATGTGGGTGCAGAGAATTGAACCCCAGTACTCACGAGAGCAGAAATTATTCTCTGTAGTGGGTAGCCATTCCAGCTTTGATCTGGAAGTTCCAACCCCCCATTAAGGCCCCGGTAACTGTCACACCTATAAGGTGGGGCCTAGAGAGGACCCTGAAGACCCAAGATCTGGATGGACCAGCTCTCTTGGTTCCTGGACCCTGGACACTAGAGGTAGACCGAGCAGAGTTCTCCAGAGAACACCACCAGACTGTGCCACAACTTCCTCAGACCCTGTTACCTATCCCTTCATTTGTAAGTTACCCCACAAAATAAACCTATGTGGAGTGGCCTTAATAATTTCACCAATAATTCTTTACTTCTGAGCCATTTCTCCAGCCTCTGTAATGGCTAAACTTAACTGTCAGCTTGATACACCTCAGAAGGGAGAATTTCAACTGAAGAATTGTCATTTCCTTGGTCTCATTTGACCTCACAACAGCCTTATCAGGTAGACACTAAAATATAGATGAGGTCACTAATGAGGAAGATGAAGAAGGTTGGGTCACTAGCCCAAGGTCACCCAGCTTAGAAGAGATGGCATTCAGTTCTGGGATCTACAGCATTCCAAAGCCTCTGTTTAAAAACATTTCAAGATTTTATGTATTTCTGGGGGAGAATGAATGTGCCACAACACAGGTTTGCAGGTCTGAGGACAATGTGTCTGATTTCTATTTCACCCAGGTGAGTCCTGGGGATGGAATTCAGATTCAGACCTGGCAGCAAGTGCCTTTATTCCCTGAGCCATCTTACCTGCCCAAAGCCTCTCCAATACCTGCTGTGTTATACTGATTCCATATTGACTAAGCAATTGAGAGCTGCGTCATTGGCTATAAGTCAGATACTGGACTAAACAGCTATGCACGCCAATATTTATCATTATGATTTTACAGGTGAGGATTTAGAGCCCTGGGAATATAGCTCAGTTGCTAGAGTACTTACCTAGCATGCACAGAGCTCTGGGTTACACCTCCAGATACCATGAATTGAGTGTGGTAGTGCACACCTGTAATCCTAGCACCTGGGAGGTGGAAGCAGGAGGATTGTCTTAAATCATATAATTTTAGAAGTGGTAGTTGTTATTTGTAGTTTTCTGGGTTTTAGGATTAACTATCCATGTTTATTTATTTTTATGTACATGAATGATTTGGCATCCCATGTCTTCTTCAGTTACTCTCTACCATGTCTTTAGAGCCTGGGTCTCTCTCCCTAAACAGGACACCCACCTTTAGATAGTCTGACTGACCAACAAGTTTTTGGGATCCATACTTCTCACTTTCCAATAGAGTTACAGATGCCCCAACACACCTTGCTTTTTACAAGGGCTCTGGGCATTCTAGGTCAGGTCCTCATGGCAACCACTTTACCAAGTGTGCCATCTCCTCAGCCCCACAACAACTAATTTCTTTATTATAAGTGTGTTCCAACAATTTGGACAACCCAATGCTCTTTTTTGTGCTTTGTCTTAAAACCATGAGTCTGCACTGACTGGAGGGTGACTGGTTTCAATATTGGTTACAAATCTTATGGAGCAGAGTCATGGGCTCCACACAACTTCCTTTCTGATTTCTCTCAGGACAAAAACAATCTCTGTGAGTCCTTAATTTGCAACTGTGACTGCCAGGCCCCCATGTGCTTCTCCCAGGCTCCTTACAACAAGCAGTAAAAAGGCTTTCACCATTAGACTTGTCACCTCAGTTACTGGGACACCATCCCTGCCTGTCTGGTTGTCTTCCCTATACACTGGGTCCTCTAATAAAGAGTCAACTGAAAGAACTCAGCTTTGGTGATTGTATTCACTGTCTACCAAACATAATTAGATCCTCAGAGAACATTATTGTGTAGCACTGGAAGCTGAAGATTAATAGGAGAGACTTTGTCATTAAGGGAGCACCTTGAAGAATGGGTGGTGAGCCCAGTCATGCCTTCTATCCCAGTACTCTGGAGTTCAGATGAAGAGGAAGTCAGATCTCTTGAGTTCAAAGACAACCTGGTCTAAAATCAAGTTCCAGGACAGCCAGGACTATCACACAAAGAAACTCTGTTTCTAAAAACAACAACAACAGAAGAACTCAGCCTGGGATACATAGGAGGTAGAGAGAAACAGAAGGGGAAGGAGGGGAGACATGAGGCAGGGAAATGGAAAGGAAAGGAGGGGAGGGTAATGGAGGGAAGGAAAGAGAAATCACACAAGTAGGAGTGGAGAGAAGGGAGAAAGAAGCAGTGTCACATGGGCATTAGAGGAACATCCTGGCCCTAAACATACAGGACTCAAAGCACTTCTGCTGTGAGCTCACCACAGGAAGTTGGATATAGGAAACCAAACTGGACTGAGAGTAAATGACCTGAAGACAGGATTATGTCCTCGTGACCTCCCAGTCTTCACTGTACCTAAACATAGGCCACAGGATAATTGTCCTGCTGAAGTACACAGAAGTCTAGCTTTTTGCAAGAAACTGAACAGAGCACATACTCTTCTCTACCTTTCTCTATCATGGAACCTCACAGGTGAAGCCAGGTTAATCTCTGCTTCGATGCTTAACCAGATTTAGGAATAACATGTCTCATTGGCTAATTTAAGGCTACGTGGTTCTCAGTATCTTTTTCCTTTACTGAACAGCTGTCCAGTCCTCTGTCTTTCCACCACAACCTGATCCTCAGTGGAGTCCCAAAGCACAGGCCTTACCCCTCCCAAGGTCAGGTCTCACGAGCAACAGGTGCAGCTAGAGCCATGTTGTTTTTAGTTGCTTTTTTATTCTTTTGGGGGGCCACCAGCTAGCTCCCAAATAAAGCACACGTGGAGGCTTATTATTAAATACAAATGCTCAGACTTAGCTTTGCTTACTTCTAGCCAGCTTTACTTAACTTAAAATTATTCCATATATCTTTTGCATCCTTTTCTATTCTGGTATATTTTTCTTTCTGTCTTACTCAGTGTCTGATTGTGTAATGTGGGTGGATGGCCCTTGATGTCCTCCTCCTTCTCAGGCTATTTTTTTCTCCTCCTATATATTCTATCTGCCTGTCAGCCCTTTCTCGTGACTAGTTATTGGCCATGCAGTTCTTTAGTAGACCTTCAGGTATTTTAGATAGGCACAGTAACACAGCTTCACAGAGTTAAACAAATGCAATGTAAACAAAATTAACACACTTTAAAATAATATTGTATAATATTTCCTCCTTTTGTCTAAATAAATATAAAGGTTTTTAATTTAACATAATACTACATACAATAAAACCAATTATCAAGTAGGAATTACATTTACAATATCCTGTCCATTTGTAGTTAGCATATGCAAAGAAAATAATGCATTATCTATCCTACCGTAGTGAACCCAAAGTTTTACACCTAACTTACTTTCTATCACAACTAAGAAAAACTACAACTGTAGTTGTCCAGTCTTCTACTCCATCAAGGACCCCATATTCTGTAGGTCTTTGAAGTATTTGAAGATCATCTATGTAAAATATATCTATTCAACCTAGACAACATACCTAACATATCTATAAATTTGATTTTTACAAATGAATAAACCTTGACATATGTTTCTTGATTGTCCTGTATAGTTTATGACAATAGCTTCCAAAAACCAGAACTTCATCCTACATTTGCAAATGACCTTTTATAGGCACAATTGTTATAAAACAGCATGTTTCAGCCTTGGCAGGTGAGGGAGACACACCATGCACACCTGGTAGGCTGTGGCATGGCATAGTGGAAAGTTATTAATATCATGCAGACATGTCATCTACATGGAAAGTTTTATTATTAAAGGGGGAGGGGAGAGGGAAGAGAGAGAATGGAGAGAGAGAATAAGAGGGAAAGAGAGAGAATGAGAAGAGAAAGTGAAAGGAGAGGTGTGTGCAGCCTCATGAAAAAGAGAGAGGGAGAGAAGAAGAGAGAGAAGGAAGAGGGGTTTTCTCTAAGAGGAGACTTTATGTAAGATGACATAGTCCAGATGCTAGTCAGTCCACAAGGGGTGGGTCTAACTGCTAACATTCCCTAACATTCCTCACTTTTTGATTACTATAAAAAGGTGAGTTATGGATAGCAAGTGTGTGTGGGGGTATGAGGACACCAAATTCTTGAAACTGCTTCCTGCTGCTTTGGGGGAAAACTGGGGATGGGGAATTTGGAAGATGAGATCACGCACAGCTGGAGGTGTTAGTGAAGAAGCATTCAGTTAGCTGTCATCCTAGAGACCCCTTGAGGGAGGTAAGAAGGCAGGTTGCTAGGGGAAAAATAGATTGTTATCATTGGCCTCATGAGCAGGGCTAGCCATGGGAAGAGGGATAACTGCCAGAAAGAATGGGACAGACAAGTGCCCTGGTTGCACAGCAGAGGCAAGGGTGGGTGAGCCAGATGAAAGAACAAATATCCCTTTGAGTCTGGGGAGGTGGTGCCAGCAGTGAAGCTCCAGGATCCTGGGGGAACATGGCATGCCAAATAGGGAGTACAGGAGCCATCACATCTGCTGTTTCTCTCGAGGCGGGTAATGCTTCTATCCAACCATTATTCTCCTGGTTGGTGTCCTCCTTTGGTGCAGTGGCTGGTGGTATATCTGGAGGGCCTTTGAGAGTCTGGCCTTGGCATGAATCTGGCAGGAGAGGTGGATCTATGCAGGAACCTGCAAGAGTTTTTAAAACAAATAGAACAGATTTACAGCTTGGCGTCATAGTAAAAGCTATGGCTTTGGGTTAAAAGGTATGAACATTTTCTAGGGCCTGGTTTCAGCCCAAAGAAACACATGTTTAAATCTATAACCAGAAGAAATTTGCTGAGTGGCTGTGGTTGAGTAAGTGAAGAAGGAGGAGCAGGAAGGATTCCCTTTCCTCTCTAATGCTAACCTGTCTCTAAAAGCTGGGACAAGTGAAGTCCACAGAAATTTAAGGACTCCCAAGACTGTAGTCAGTACTCTATCAGTTTTTCAAAACTGCATTTATCAATGTTAAAACTCTGAACCTCTGAAGTCACATCTGAAACCAGTTCATCCTGTACCATGAAGAATTTGACTACATCACACCTGCCTGTACTTTTAACAGGAAACTTACTAATGAGCTACCAAGGTTCTTGTAGCCTTGGAGTTGGGGGAGAGAGCCGAAAATTGGCAAACATCATCAGATCTGAGAAGGATAAGTAAGTGAACAGAAGTGAGACATCTTCCCTATCTTCACATAAACCAATGTTAAAGCATCTGCTTTTTATCTAATTCACCAGGAGATACTAAGAGCAGTCACAGCAAGTGAGTTTGTCTCTTGTTTGAATTTGGTAGCAAGGGGAACTGTGAATAGACTCAGTGTGAGCTCTAAGAGAATGAGGCCTGTGAATTTTACGTAGAGAACAAAAAAGGCAGCTAAAGCCTTGATTGTAGCTGTTGAATTGACAAAGCCTGGTTGTCAAATGACATCAGAGATCTGAGAAGGATACATTCTACCTGAGTTAGTGATTGAAAGTGACAGAGACTTCCCTGTTGGCTACCTAGACAGCCTCCTGTAAGCGGAAGTTTTCCTGTGTCCTGCAGTTGCTTAATCCCAAGTAAACACACAGAGGCTTATATTAATGACACACTGTTTGGCCTGTACTCAGGCCTGTCATTAACTAGCTCTTACAGCTTAATTCAACCCATTTCTATTGATCTATGTTTTGTCACGTGGCTTCGTGGCATTACCTGTGTTGTGTCACATCTTGCTTCCCTGGGCAGCACTCAGCATCTCTCTGACTCTGCCTTCTTCTCCTTGTCTCTCTCTTGGATTCCCCACCTAGCTCTATTCTCTCTTGCCACAAGCCATAGAAGTTTCCTTATTAATCAATGGTAGCAACATAGATTCATAGCTTTCAGAATGACCATCCCAGGGCAGCCTCCCCAAGATCCTCCATGGTCACTGAGGACAGAGGTCTCAGGACAATATCAGCTTTTCCCCTGGCAGTCCTAGGCCTGCCAGACCTCAGAAGATCTGACAGATGTGGGGTAGGGACTTCTGGGGAGGACCAGCCTCCCTTGTCTAGGCAAAAGTGAGGCAATGGGCTCCAGAGTCCTGTTGTCCATGGTTTGAAGAAAGCCCTGGCAGCAGTTGAGGTGAAAGGCTGGTTTTGCTCAGCAACTGGTGCTGCCACTCTGGAGCAAGTTCCAAGTGGAGGTTCTGTGCCAGTCCATCTTCTTTGGAGGAAATAAAGGTGCTGCCAGGAGCCAGTATGTCTCTCTATCATGAAAAGCTTTTTAAATAAACATTTTAAATGCCATATTCTGCAGATCTCTGAGTATTTGAGGACTGTCTGTCTATTAGCTATGAATGGCTGACTATCAGCTTATGTTCCCTAAAAGTCTCCAATATGTTAGCAGCTTTCATATGACTAGGACTTATTGTCTCCTGAGAAAGCAAAGAAGAGTGTCAGGGGAAAGATTCAGGGCCAAATGGGAACAGGAAAAACAGGTCTTGTGAGTTGGTGTGTGGCCCAACCCTGAGAAAAAGAACCCTCTTGGGGGATAAGAAACTTTATTTTATATGTATCTTGTTTATGAAATTTGTTATTTATTAAACACATGCCATCATACATTTCACTTTTCTAGAAGCTTGGTGTTGAAGATTTGGTAAAGAGATAGGTGTAAATCTCAGTTAGCTTTTGTTAATCTGAATAGATCTTTTATAACTTTAAATTTCTATTATCATATAGAGTATATTATAAACCAGAGTTGAATCAAATATAGCCTTACATTTCTATCGTCATACACAAAGTCCAAACTAATGCACAATATTTGAGGATTGTTGTTATTTCATAACTGCAGTTTTGTCATTATTGTGAATCTCAATGCAAACATCTGACATGCAGGTGTTCTTAGGCTACACCTATGAAAGGTTCAAAAGAAGCAAGATCATTAAGGGGTTAGCTAAGGCAGACACCAGGAAGGTTTCCTTATTGCATCTGTCATGGATCTACTTTTTAAGCAAGTCCATGGAGTTTCTAATGATCCATGAGTGGTTATCATAAAAACAGCATTGCTCTCCTAAGGCCTTGCTTACGACCCCTTCCTGAAGGAATGATAACCAGGAACACCAAATGAATAAGTTTTAGGTCAAGGCTCCTTCTTACCTGGAGTACTGTTTTAGCTAGAGAAGAGAATAATTTCTCTAAATGTGTAACTGATTTTTCTAGGGCAGCGACATCTTCATCTACTGCCACTCCTAAGGCCCTGTTTTTCTGGTCTTTGAGTACAGCCAGTTTATAATCCTGAATGACTTATATAAAAATAATTAATTTTTAAGGCTACATAATACATCTTTGATTCTACATAAATTAGGTCAAGTGTCTTATTGTGCAGCCATTTTAGTTAGTAAATCTATCAATTGACAGCTCTGGGCCCAGTTTCCTAGTATATCAATGGGCATTATAGATAGACATTTTGTCCTCTATGCCAGGGAGTTTCTCTTTGACTTAGCTTTTTTAGTCTGTTTCAGGAGCAGGGATGACGTATTCTCTTCTATAGCTGCTACAAGCTGAAAGAGGTCGTAAGTGGTCAGTGCCCAACAAGACTAAAAGGCTAGTCAAAGGTATGCAGAGAATTTAAGCAATGGACCACTTATCAGAAACATGTGATTATCTGACACAGCTGTAGAGATGGAGAACAATCACATTGGCTGGTCTGGTCTACATCAGCCTTCAGTAAGTCCAGACCTCACGATTATTTGGAGCAGATTGCAGTCAGTAACCAATGCTTTGACAATTCTGCAAGCCAAATGGAGAATTGTTGAGACAAGTTCAAACTAGGTATAGAAGATAAAATTTAAGAACTTAATTAGAAATTTTAGACCCTTTGATTTAGTAATTGGGAAGGGGAGACAGAGAGAAAGAGAGGGGGGAAAAGTGAAAGCAGAGTTGCAAACAGTTTCCTGAAAGGAGAGAGGGATAGAGGAAGGAAGGAAGAGAAAAAGTGGAGGGGTTTTCTCTTAAAGAGAACTAACTTTACATAAGATGATGTGGTCTGGACAATGGGTGGGTCACCAAGCGGCAGGTATGAATACTAACATTCCCTGACAAAAATATCTCAAACAAAAATAGAAGCATACCTACAACATGTTGTAACAAAATAACCTTAAATTTTTATCAATATACAAAAATCCATTAAACAAGAGTAGAAACATATATATAGTGTAAAAAGTAATTTATATTTGTATAAATATACCATATTTCCCTAAATGATAATAACCATCCATAATCCACCAAATAACCAAAAGCCTCCCAAACCACACTTGGGAATATGGATGTTGTGTTCTCCAACATGCTTCCTGCTGTCTGTAGATGAAGTATCTTTCAGGCCCCAGAGAGGAACTTCTATGATAATGATCAAAGTCCAGTAAGCTTTGTTGATAGGTATCACCTGGCAACTTTCAGGAGGACTCACCTGTTCAAACTTCATCTTGAGCATGGAGACAACCAAGTCAACTCATCCCCTACATGGGTTTTATCCAGGGAAGACATGAGAAGTAGATAAAAGGAGGTGCTTTTGTGCTAATTTAGAGGGGATTTGACAGATGGACAAACCAAGAGGCAAGAGGGCATATAGTAGCTGAGAATTGAACTCCAGTCCTCAGCTAGGGCAGAATGTGCTCTTAAGTGCTGATCATCTCTCCAGCCCCTGCAATGGTTGATTGTCAGCTTCACACACTGGGTAGGGAGAGCCTCAGCTGAAGGATTGCTTGCACCATATTGGCCTGTGGTCACATATGTTGGGTAGTTGCTTTCTTTCTTTCTTTTTTAGTTTTCAGTTTTTTCTTTTTTGAGACAGGATTTCTTTGTGTATCTCTGGCTGTCCTGAAATTCACTCTTTAGACCAGGCTTGTCTCCAACTCAAATATTTGCCTGCCTCTGCTTCTGAGTGCTGACATTAAAGGCATAAAAGATTTGCACCACCATTTTCACCATCTGGCTACATTCCCAGTTTATAATGGAGTTTGTGGGCTACTAAGATGCAGCCGATGATGCAAGCCTGTACACTTGAGTTTGATTCCTTGAAATAAATTAAAAGTAGAAGGAGAGAACTGCCTATACAAGACTATCCTCTGTTCTCCACATATGAATGCAAGTTCTCTGTCTCTCTCTCTCTCTCTCTCTCTCTCTCTCTCTCTCGCTGTCTCTCTCTTTCTCTCTCTCTCTCTCTCTCTCTCTCTCTCTCACACACACACACACACACAAACACAGACACACACACACACAACTTAAGTAATTAGTTAATTAATTTAAAATTGAATTTGTAATTATATCTACTTCATAGGCTGTCTCAGGTTCTTGGGACAGGGTTCCACTTGGTTTATACACTTAACATGGAGGATTGTTGGGGACAGCTACTCCTATCTGGGACCACGTGTCACTGTCAGCATTCCCAGACTCAAGCCCAGGAGCAGTGTCTATATCTTTTCATGATCTCATAGCAGTCATGGGGGAGGGACCTGGCACTTTGTCAGTCACTGGTTGGGGTGTTGAGCTAGCCCTTTCTCTGTGTCTCTGGGACAGCACTGATTCAGGCTCTGTCACCATCTACAGCAGCTCTGCAGGTCGGGACTGTGTGTGAGGGTGCACATATTCTACTTCTGTGCTACACACACAGTAGTCACAGGCCCCGTGTGCTGACTGGACACTGCCAGAGCACAGCTACAGGACTCTAAAGAGAGAAGACACTTGAGTCCTCACCTCACTCAGGATGAAACTCCTTCTAGATGTCACTCTGCTTAAAAGTAAGATCCTTGTTCCCTCTGAGTGTACCGCATCTTTCTTGTCTTCAAATTACAGCCCCCTAATGGTCACATCTGAAGTTCTGGTTTGGGGTTCCCTTTGGGATCCAATGACCTCTGGGTTGGGGTTTTCTCATGCCCTCATGGTGACAACATCTGTCACCTTCACCCTCTAGGTCTGGACTCCTTAGTAAAGTCCACTATATTCATCGACCCAAGCAAAGAAACTCCCTTCCTGTCTCTGCCATATTGCCCTGCAATTTTTTTCTTGATCTTTTAAGAAACATTTACTTTTATTTCTTGTAAACAAGCCCTTTCTCTGCATTGGTGTCTGTGAACTGTCAGTGAGCAGAGCCTAAGAGGAGAGAGGATGGGTCTGATCATCTAGAACTAGGGTGATAGACAGTTGTGAACTGCCATGTGGGTGCTTGAACCATGCCTGGGTCCTGTGTAATTTTTTGTAAAAAAATTAATATTATTTTTACATAATCTTATTATGTGTCTCATGATGTCCTCCAACTCAATATTCTAGCCCAGACTTGCCTCAACCTCCCAAGTGTTAGGATTACATACATGCCAGCCTTGTATCTGCAATTCTTTTTTTGAATGATTTTTCATCACAGGGTTTTGCTATGTAGCAAAACTGTCCTGGAACTCATTCTATAAACCATCCTGGCTTTGAACTCATATATCCACCTACATCTGCCTCCAGACTGTTGGGACTACACAGTGTGTGTTCCACTGTACCTGGCTTCTCCTGCATTTTAATGATGACCAAGTTCCCACTGCAGACTGAATCCTGGCTTATTTACCTACTCCTCAGCTGATGAACAGTTTGTTGTGTCAAATGCTGGCATTACAATGATGATCTGACCATTATCCTTGTCTATGAGCTGTGCATGGCCATACAACGGATTCCTTCTAATTCTTCCAGTGTAAAACAATCAGCATGTGTTGGCTGCTTCTCTGGCTCAAGGTCTCAACTAGAACTGTGATGAATCCCACTGCTGGCTAAGGCTAGGGTTTCACCTAGGCTTGAGTAGGGGTGGGGCAGCTTCCAAACTCAAGAGATGGTTTGGTTGTTGGGTTATTGAACTAAGATGTCAGTTTGTCCCTGGCTGCTGTTTGGAGAGTGTTCTCAGCATCTTAACACAGGGACCAAGAGCAGCTCACAGTGTGGTGGCTGTCTGTCCTGACAGTGAGAAATGTGCAGGCAAGCAAGGCAAAGGCCAATGCCTGTGAACTTAGTCCTGGGCACTCAGCCCCGCCGGGTAGAGTGGAGTACATTTATTATCCTAACACTGGGGAGGCTGAGGCCAGAGGGTTGCCACAGAGTCAGAGCCTGGACTGCATTACTATGTAACTCTCTGTGTCAAACAAGTAGACACCTACCTCTTAGGCCTGGTGACCTGAGTTTGGTCTCCAGAATGTATATAGTGGAGGGAGAAAAACGACTTTCTATAGCTATGCTCTGACCTCCTCATGTTAGCATGGCATATATGACTGGTCCCAAATGCTTGCTTTTAACTGTGTTGGGGCAAACATGCACACACACACACACACACACACACACACACACACACACACACACACACACACACCTGTTACCTGGTCTCCTGATGCAGCAGCTGTTAGGAGTCCAGGACAAAGCCAGCAGGCAGGCAAGTGGGATTGATGGAGTTGCTGTGCATTCTTGTAGCATGCACTACTGCACACAGCATCGCCCTCTGGCTGGGTAACAGTTGGGCAATGAGATCATGTCCACCATCCCCAGGAGCCATCCCTTGTCAGAGTACAACTATGGGTGCTACTGTGCCATTGGGGGCTCAGACACTCCGGCAGAGGAGTCATCTATCTGGTGGGAGACTGGAGTGTCGGAGTTCCGGTGGGAACAGGGCACAAGCAGAGCATCTCATGAGCCAACATCATATATTTTGTTTTGTTTCTTTATTATTATTTTTTATTTGTTTCTAGACAAGGATTCCCTGTGTAGCCCTAGGACTTCTGGAACTCTTTCAGGAGACCATGCTGATATCAAATTCAGAGATCCATCTTCATCTGCCTCCCAAGTACTGAGATTAATGGTGGACACCACCACACCCCACAGAAGTTGCTTTCCATAAATATGTGCTTAATAGAAATCACAGATTATGAAGTCTCAGGACAATTTCTTCTGGAACATAGTTTTTTAAGTTATTGTCACCTGTTTTAGAAAGACTGTAGGTGAGAACTGACCTCCTGTGGGTCCATACCCTTCCCTCAGCTGCTCCTTCCTCTCTCCAGGTGCTGCCAACTCATGACCACTGCTATGCTCAGCTCAAGAATCTGGAAAGCTTCAAATTCTTCATAGACAGCCCCTACACCATCTTTTACTCAGACCCGTGTTCTGCAATGAGATCACCTGCATTGTTATTTTTACACTCCAGGACATCTGGACTCTGCTTGGCCCTGGGTAGGTTTGGAAGGGACACAGAAGTAACAAGGACAGTCACCATTTAGTGGTCATTTCCTTGGTCTCATGTGACCTCACAAGTACCTTATCAGGTAGATACTAAAATACAGATAAGTTCAATGATGAGGAAGAGGAGGAAGTCAGGGTCACTTGTCCAGTGTCACCCAGCTTAGAAGTGATGGCATTTGGTTCTGGAACACATATCTACATCATTCCAAATCCTCTTTTTAAAAACTTTTCAAGATTTTATTTATTTCTGTGGGAGACATGCTGGGCCACAACACAGATGTGCAGGTCTGAGGACAACTTGCAGAAGTCAGTTCTCTCCTTCAACCATGTGAGTCCTGGGGATGGAAATTGGGTTCTGATTGGCAGCAAGTGCCTTTATTCCCTGAGCCATCTTGCCTGCCCAAAGCCTCTCCTATTAGCTGCTGTGTTATACTGATTCCACATTGACTTAACAATGGAGAGCTGCATCATTGGATATAAGCCAGATACAGGAGTAAACACCTATGCAGGGCAACATTTCTCATTCTCATTTACAGGTGAGGATTCAGAGGGCTGGGAATATAGCTCAGTTACTAGAGTCCTTGCCTAGCATGCACAGAGCCCTGGGTTCCACCTCCAGAACCCATGAATTAAGTGTGGTGGTACACACCTGCAACCCTGCACTTGGGAAGAGCAGGCAGCAGGATTATCTTAAATCATATAATTTTATAAGAGGTAGTTGATATTTATAGTTTTCCTGGTTTTAGGATTAAATATATGTGTTTATTTATTTATATGTACAGGAATGGGTTGGCATCATGTTCTTGTTCAGTCACTCTCCACATGTCCTTAGAGCCTCCGTCTCTTTCTCACTAAACATGAAACTCACCTTTAGCTAGCCTGACTGACCAACAAGTTTTGGGGATACATGCTCCCTGCTTCCCAATACAGTTACAGATGTTTCAAGCACATCTTGCCTTTCAGAAGGGTTCTGGGCATCTTAGGTCAGGTCTGCATGCGCTTTTGGCAACCAATTTACCAACTGTGTCATGGGAGCCCACAAAAGTTTCCCAGTTAGCTCGGATCTTTCTTTACACAGCAGGGCTGCATTTGGTGATGACTGGACCATGTGCATGGTCACCAGGTGTCTGAGATGGTCTGCCGTTTTTTGTGTTGGGGGGGAAGTGTTTTTGCTCTACTCCTTGGCATTACTTTAAAAACCCTTTGGCAGAGACTCTCAGGGCCTCATGGATGAGGATCTAGGCCCTCCTGAGTCCATCCTGTGTTTTCTGTCTGTCTCTCTCTAACTATCTTTCTATCTATTATTTCCTGCTGCTTCTGCTCAAGAGTACCCTGGGGAAATGTGTGGGTGAGATGGCCCCCCCCACACACACACACTGTGCCATCTCCACAGCCACACAACAAATGATTTTTTTTTCATTATAAATGTGTTCCAACCATTTGGACACCCAATGCACCTTTGTGTTTCTGACTCTCAACCCCGAGTCTACACAGATGGGAGGGCAATGCTTTCATTTGGTTACAAATCGTAGGGAGCAGGGTTATGGGCTCCACTCAACTTCTTTCTTACTTCTCTGGAGACAAAAACAATCCTTGTGAGGCCTTCATCTGCAACTCTGACCACCAGGCGGCCATCTGCTTCTACAACACTCCATACACCAAGCATTACAAAAGCATTCACTGTTAGACTTGTCACCTCAGTGACTGGCACAACTTCCCTGCCTGCCTAGCTCAACTACACACTGTGCCCTCTATAAAGCACCAATACATAGAACTCAGCTTTGCTAATTGTATTCTCTGTCCACCTGCCGGGGATCAGCCTCAGCCGTTTCAAGAGTCTCGAAGGGCAGGGATGTCTGGCAGGTGCAAGACAAGCCTGGGACATACAAGTTGGTGCAGCCTGACCGAGTCTCGTCCGATATGGAGATTTGTGCATCTTCTCCACTTTCTGTCGATCTGACTCAACCCCAGTCTTTTATTGTAATAATACAAGGAAATAGGGCATGATAAAATTCAACAGGTATTTGGGTTCTTTACAATAGTTTCAAAAGTTCTTTTTGTAAATCAGCAAAGTGTACCCTGTGCCCCTTGATTGCACATAGAAGTTCCCAGGAAGAGAGCCAAAGCATACCAGCTTATCCTTTTACAGGTTAATAATTATCAGAACATCTGAGGCAATCATCCCAGAGGCCATCTACTTGTGGTTTCTTAGAAAGAACAGAAATACAAGCAATGGTTTGAGGTACCAGATTGTCAGCTTCCTCTCAGCCTAAGCCCTTCTTCATCAGTCTGTAATTCATCAAGTTGTCTTCTAACTAGTTCTGGGTAACTCTTGTCTTCTATCCTATCTAAATGTCACTCCATCTACAGTTTTCTCCCACCAGCCTTCGGGGTTTTCCCCATGACCTGCCTAACAGCTTTAACTCCTGCCATTGTCACAATCTCAGAATCATTTCATAGAAACCACCGCAGGAGAGAGGAAGAAAATCATAGAGAGCAAATAGAGTAGGAAACCAAACTGGACAGAGAGTAAATGAGCTGAATGCAGGATCACATCCTGTTGACCTTCCAGTCCTCACTGTGCCTAAACACACCACAGGATAGTTGTCCCTCTAAAGTTCACAGCAGGATAACTTTTTAAACAAACAAAATAGAACACACCATCTTCTCT
Source organism: Peromyscus maniculatus bairdii (assembly GCF_049852395.1). Lineage (NCBI taxonomy): Eukaryota > Metazoa > Chordata > Mammalia > Rodentia > Cricetidae > Peromyscus > Peromyscus maniculatus. The sequence continues at coordinate 6,377,670 of NC_134874.1, forward strand.
AACTTTCTCTATCATGGGACCCCATAGGTAAAGTCAGGTTAATCTCTGGTTTCCTGGTCAATCTTTTAGGAAAAAGATTTCTCATTGGTTAAAGGCTGTGTGGTCTCGGTCTCTTTTTTCCTTTAGAGAACACTTGCCCAGTCCTCTGCCCTTCCACCCCTAACCCCATCTGCACTCATGTCCAAATGTCAGGTCTCCCCCCTCCCAAGGTCATTTCTGATGAGCAATAGGTGCAGCTAGAGCCACCTAGACAGGCGCAGTGACCTGTCGTAGCTGGTAGTGACTGTCCAGAGTCCTGCTGTAGGAATCAGAGATCTTGAGTGAAAAGACAAGCAACTCAAATCATCACCTAGTGGTTGTTATCCAGGTAAGAGTTCAGAAGTGTGGAAAAGGAGGTGCTGGAGTGCTAAGTTACAGGGTACATGACAGATGGTCAAATGCAGAGGCCATAGGGCATTGGGCCAGGAGACACTGTTCACCAGCCACCATGTAGTTGCTGAGAACTGAACTTCTGTCCTCAAGAAGAGCAGAAAGTGGAGCCATCTCTCCAGCCCCTGCAATGATTGGTTGTCAGCTTCACACACTGGGTCGGGTGTGGGGCGTTTACCCACCAAGCCCACCGTTCCCCAGAGTTTTCTTGAGTGTGAGCAGCAGGAAATATTAGATAGAAGGATTTAGATTGCAGAGATTAACAGACAGAAAATACAGGACAGCCTCGAGAGGGCCTGGAACCTTTTCAACGGGCCCTGCCTGTCTCTGCTTCAGGGTATTTATAGAGATGCTAAGGGGTGGAACAAAAGACTTCTTCCCAATACAGCCAAGTGCAGACCATCTCAGACACCTGCACTCAGGCCCATGGTCCTAATCATTCTCTATGCGGACCTGCTGGGTAAAGTCACGAGGAACCTGAAAACCGGCTCCCACAGTCTCGGGAGCCTCCGCTGAAGGATTGCCTGCATCATATTGGCCTGCAGGCAAATCTGTTGGGCATTTTCTTTCTTTTTCATTTTTTAGATTTTAGTTTCTGGTTTTTTAAGACAGGGCTTCTTAGTGTATCTATGGCTGTTCTGGAACTCACTCTGTAGACCAGGTTGGCCTCAAAATCAGGTATTCCCTGCCTCTGCCTCCTGAGTGCTGACATTAAAGGTGTGCACCACCACCACCTGCTGCATTCCTAGTTCTTAAGTGGAGTTTGAAGGCTGCTAAGATGCGGCATATGATGCAAGCCTGTAGACCTGGGTTTGATTCCTTAAAGGTAGAAGGAGAGAACTGACTCCATAGAGTTGTCCCCTGCCCTCCAGATATGATCTCATGGTGTCTCTCTCTCTCTCTGTCTCTCTGTCTCTGTCTCTGTCTCTGTCTCTGTCTCTCTCTCTCTCACCTGTCTGTCTGTCTGTCTTCCTATATTGTTCTCTCTCACCCACCATGCAGGCCACCCCCCACAAACCCACACATTGATTAATGAGTTAATTAATTAAAGATTGAATTTGTAACTGGATCTATCTCAAAGGCTGTGTCATGTTCTTGGGACAGACTTTGCACTTAGTTTATACAGTTAACATGGAGGACTGTTGGGTCCAGCTACTCCTCCCAGGGACCACACATCACTATCAGCATCCCTCAAACCCGATTCTAGGAGCAATGTTTATATCTTCTTTTTACCTCAAAGCATCCACGGGGGCGGGATTTGGACCTTTGCCAGTTATTGCACTTGACTTGGTTGGGGTGTTGAGCTATCCTTTTCTCTGTCTCTGGGACAGCACTGATTCAGGCTCTGTCACCATCTACAGCAGCTCTGCAGGTCGGGACTGTATGTGAGAGTGCACATATTCTACTTCTGTGCTACACACACAGTAGTCACAGGCCCCGTGTGCTGACTGGACACTGTCAGAGCACAGCTACAGGACTATAAAGAGAAGTCACTTGAGACCTCCTCTCACTCAGGATGAAACTCCTTCTCCTGGTCACTCTGCTCACAGGTAGGACCCTTGTCCCCTCTGAGTGCCCCCATCTCCCTTGTCTTCATTGCCCAGTCTCGCTGGTCATGCCTCAAGTTCTGGTTTGGGGTTCCTGTTGGGGACTAGCAGCCTGTGGGTTGGAATTCCATGCTCACCTCATATCCACAACAGCTAGCACCTTTACCCTCTATGTCTGAACTCAGACAATCCCTTGGGAAAGTCCACAACATTTACCTGCCCAAGCAAAGAAAGCCCCTTCTGTCTCTGCCATAAGCCACGGAACCCATTTCTGGGAACTTAGGTGCCCTATTAATTGGATTTTCTTGTACTTTAAAAAAATATTTAACTTTATTTTATGTGTTTGAGTGTTTTGCCGGGACATGTATATCTGTGAACTGTGTGTGAGCATTGGCTCCAGAGGCAAGAGGAGGGGTCTGATCCTCAGAACTAGGGTCATAGACATGGTGGGCTGCCATGTGGGTGCTAGAACCGAGCCTGGGTCCTATGCAAGTGCAGCAAGTGCTGCTGACTGCAGAACCATCTCTCCAGCCCTGATGATTATTTTATTTCCTTGATCTTATGATGTGGCTCAGGATGCCCTTCAACTCAACATTATGTCCAGATTGAAAGCTTTCTGCCTCACCTTCCAAGTGTTAGGATTGCATACATGCCATACTTGCTTCTGCAACTTATTTTTTCATATTTTTCTAAACATGGTTCTCATAGTAACCATGTCTGTCCTGGAACTCTCTCTATAGACCAGGCTGGCTTTGATTTCGGTTATCCACCTGCCTCTAGCTGCAGAGTGCTGGGTTAAAGTCCTCTGACACTGTACTCTGGTAATCTGAAATTTCTTATCCACCTGCCTCACCTTATCCCAGTGCAGACTGAATCCTGGCTTATTTACCTACTCCTCAGCTGATGAACAGTTTGTTTTATCAAATGCTGACATTACAATGATGATCTGACCATTATCCTTGTCTATGAGCTGTGTGTGGCCATACAACAGATTCCTTCTAATTCTTCCAGTGTAAAACCATGAGCATGTGTTGGCTGCTTCTCTAGCTCAAGGTCTCAGCTAGAACTGTGATGAATCCCACTGCTGGCTAAGGCTAGGATTTCACCTAGGCTTGAGTAGGGGTGGGGCAGCTTTCAAACTCAATAGATGGTTGGATTGTTGGGTTATTGAACTAAGAGGTCAGTTGGTCCCTGGCTGCTGACTTGAGTGTGTTCTCAGCTCCTCAACACAGAGACCCCAGGGCAGGTCACAGTGTGGTGGCTGTCTGTTCTGACAGTGAGAAATGAGGAAGAAGAAAGGCAAAAGGCAATGTCTATAGACCTTAGTCCTGGGGACTCAGCCCCGCCGGTACAGTGGAGTACATTTATAATCCTACCACTGGGGAGGCTGAGGCCAGAGGGTTGCCACAGAGTTGGAGGCCAGACTGGGTTACCAGGCACCTCTCTGTCTCAAACAAGTAGACACCTTTCTCTAAGGCCTGCTGGCCAGAGTTTGGTCTCCAAGACCTACATAGTAGAGGGAGAAAACCCAAGTTCCTAAAGTTGTGCTCTGACTTCCTCATGTGTAGCATGACATTTATGAGTGCTCCCAAGGGCTTGCTTTCACCTTTGTTGGAGCATGCAAACACACACACACACACACACATACACACGCACACGCACATGCACACCTGTATTCCCTGCTCTCCCAATGTAGCAGTTGTTAATAGTCCAGGAGGAAGCTAGCAGGCAGGTATCAGACCCCTGGTGAAGCCAGGTGGGATTGATGGAGTTGCTGTGCTTTCTTTTATCAGGTGCTACTGCACAGAGCATCGGCCCTCAGGCTGAGTGGCATTTGGGCAATATGTTCGAGTGCAACATTCCCACGAATGGTGCAGTCTTAGAGGAGAAATTCTATGGCTGCTTCTGTAGCTTGTGGGGACCTGGCTATGATAATGAAAAAATAGAGAGGTGAGTGATCCACTAGGTGGTACACTGGAGGGTCTGGTGTGGCATGGGGACAGGACACAAGCAGAGCATCTCATGAGGCCTGAATAGGAGACATGCATATTCTGCAAACATCATATATGTGGTGCTGTTTATTATTATTTATTTTTCTTTCTTGTTTTTTTGTTTCCATAAAGAGGTTCTCTGTGTAGCCTTAGTTGTCCTTGAACCCTCTCTAGAGCTCATGCCGACTTTGAACTCAGACATCATCCATCCTCTGCGTCCTGAGTGCTGAGATTAAAGGTGGACATCATCACCCACAGCATGTATTTCCTCTCCTGTCATGCAAAGAAATCAGTCCAAGAGGTCCCTGTATCAGTGTCCCTGAAAGCAGAATGTGTGAGGTGTAAATAGTTTCAATGCTGCCCTCAGTTGGCAGACTAGGGTACTGGCAACCATCACATCTCCCATCAAAGTGTCAGCCTTGGCTTTAAAAAGTCTTCAATACTCCAGAATGTATAATTTCATTGTATTCCTGCAGCTTTGTTCAAAAATCACTTTTTTTGGAGACAGGTTCTCACTTATATATCTTGGCTGATCTCAAACTCAGAGATCCATCTGCCTTTGTCCCACAAAGTACTGGGAAATTGTAGACACCATCACACTTCACAGAAGTTGCTTTCAATAAATATATGCTTAATGGAAATTGCAGATTCTCGAGCCTCAGGACCATTTCTTCTGGAACATCATGTTAAGTCATCCTCACATATTTGAGAAAGACTGCAAGTGAGAACTGACTTACTACTGTAGGTCCATACTCCATCCTCAGCTGTTCCTTCCTCTCTCCAGGTGCTGCAGGACTCGTGAAGACTGCCTTTTTCAGGTCAATAACCTGGAAAACTGTGCAGTCCTCATAAGGAACCCCTACACCAGCTCCTACTTATTCTCATGTCCTGGGAGTGAGATCACCTGCAGTGGTAGGTTTACCCTATGGAACTTCTGAATTCTGCTTACATCTGGGCATTTTTGCAAGGGGCAGAAGTAACAAGGACAGTGACCACTTAGCAGTCATTTACTTGGTCCCATTGGACAGCACAACAACCTTATCAGGTAGATACTAAAATATGGATGAGGTCTGATGCGGTAATATGATTAATCTTTTTTCAATAAAAAAGAAGAGTCACATATTGGGGTAAGAACCAGAAGATCAGTGAACAGGGAACAGCTGCCAGCTGTTTCCTACCTCTTCTGTTCCTCCTTCCAAATGGCTTGGATTCTCTCTTAGCTGTGCCTTGCCACTTCCTGTTTCTATTCTGTTTAGAGTCCTCCAAACTTCTCTGGTTAGCTAGTGGCTAGCTCTGCCCTCTGACTCCAAGCAAGTTTTATTTGTTAGAACACAATAAAAATATCACATGACATTTCCTTCTTTTTTCTAAACAAAAAGGAAAGGTTTTTTTTTTAAGTAACATAGTAAAACCTTATACAGTAAGTACACTAATTATATACAAATACATACAGGCAAGAATTACATTAACAATGTCCAGTCCATTTGCTTTTGCCTAATTGAGAGAAAATACTCCATTTTATATCCTATCTTGGTGAGTTCAAAGCGTTGTACCTAATTCATTCTCTACCTTAACTTGCATTACCAACCCAAAACTATCTTTTTATGTCTCTCAACTATCCAGTCTTCCACTCCTTCAGAGACCTGAGAAGAAAATATTACCTGAGTCAACAGGAAGTGCAGATCAAACAGCTAAGAAATGACAGAAACAGTCCCCCGAGGTTCCTCTGTAACCTTGGAATGTCCATCTTCAGCCTACAGGCCTAGAACATCTGGCAGACTTATCTGTGAAACAGGACTTTTAAAGAACTGTCCTACCTTGTCTTTGCAAAGGTTGGCTGTTTACTCAGGTAATATTTCCTTCTCCCATCATCTTCTCTGAAGTATGTTGGTCCTGCCAGGAGCAGACATGTCTCCTTGTCTCTTAAAAAAAATTATGTTATTGAAACATCTTAAATGCCATATTCAGTATCTCTGAAGTGTTTGAAGACCACCTGTCTATCTAAAATATATCTCTGTTTGAATTCAAAACATACTTAACATGACTACAAGTTTGATTGTAATAGAGGGCTAGTTACTAACCTGTATTTCTTTATTATCCTAAAGAGTTTGTAATAATGACTTTCAAGGACTAGATGTTTACATTACATTGCTAAATGAACTGTATAGGTATAATACCTTGAACAGTAATAGAGAGCTATGTACAACATATAATAACAAAAATAACCTTAAATTTGTATCAATATAAAAAAATTCACATCAATGTCAAATATTTAAGGCAAGTTGTTGCTTTTTTGATTTAAAAGTAGACTCAGTAGCTCATTTTTATTATATCATTTCTATATTCCATTTTTTTCAGCACAAGATCACTGAATCTAATCTCTTTGTTTAGCTTTTTTCCGACCATTACCAGTAACAACTTGTGACCAACCCCCCAAATGATGACAAATATCTATAACAACCTGTCCCACCTCTTGGGAATGTCAGTGTCATGTTCTTAAAATTGCTTCCTATTTTCTGAGGATAATGGCACCTTTAGGGGAGCCCCAAAATTGGGATAATTGTCAAGTCCTGTGAGAGCTAGCTGTATCATTTGTTGTCTAGTCTCTGTAAGATGGGAATATGCAGGGCTTGTCTCAAGTCCTAGCTAGAGTAGTCTGTGAGGCTAGACCATCTCACTCACCACCTTGAAATTGTCCTGAGCAGTTTGTAGTCCAAAGCTGATCTTTGGGTGGTTTTTGTCAGCTTAGTGGTGTTATCACAATCCAGGTGGAATTGTCATTGTGGGACCCCATCCTCCTTTTGGAGACTTCAAAGGTCACTGTTAGGCATGGTTATGGTACACTGAAGAAAACTTAAACATTTTGAATGTCATATGTAGCACATCTCAAAGAGGTTAAAGGGCCATAATTTCTTATGTATATCCAGAGTACAAAAACTTACTACCTAGCTACATAGGTCTGGGAATAGAGCTCAATTCCTGGAGTGCTTGCCTAGCATGCACAGAGGCCTGGTTTACACCTCCCATAAATTGAGTGTGGTAGTGCACACCTGTAATCTCAGCATTTGAGAGGTGGAGGCAGGAGGATTGTCTTAAATCATATAATTTTACAAGTGACAGATGATACTTGTAGTTTTCCAGTTTTTAGGATTAAATACATGTGTTTATTGATCTTTATGTATAGGAATGAGTTGGCATCCCGTGTCTTCTTCAACCACTCTCCACCATGTCTTTAGAGCCTGGATCTCTCTCTCTAAACATGACACTTACCCTTAGCTAGCCTGACTGACAAACAAGCTTTGGGTATATATGCTCCTCACTTTCCAATAGAGTTACAGATGCCCCAACCATACTTTGCTTTTTCCATGGTCTCTGGGCATCCTAGGTCAGGCCCTCATGATTGTAAGACAACCACTTTACCAACTGTGCCATCTCCCCAGCCACAACAACTAATGTTCTTATTATCAGTGTGTTCCAGCGATTTGGACAACCCAACGTCCTTTTGTGTGCTTTGTCTCTCTTTTTAAATTTATTTTATTAAGATTTTTTTTTTTATTCATTAGTGCTTTGTCTCTTAACCCCAAGTCTTCATCTATGGGAGGTACACTACTTTCTTTTGGTTGCAAATTGTTGGGAGCAGGGTCATGGGCTCCACTCAACTTTCTTTCTTGTTTCTCTCCAGATAAAAACAACCCCTGTCAGGCCTACATCTGCAACTGTGACCGCGAGGCTGCCATCTGCCTCTTCGAGCAGAAGATGCGCATGTTCTGTTAGACTTGTCACCTTAGTGACTGGTACACCATCCCTGCCTGCTTGTGTTCACTACGCACTGTGCCCTCTAATAAATCACATATTGAAAGAGCTATGCATTGGTGATTATATTCTCTGTCTACCAAACATAACTAGAACCTCAGAGAATATCATTCCGTCTATTCTGGAAACTGAGGTATAATGGGAAATATGCTTCCAGAAAGCAAGCCCCTTGAAGTGTCATTTATGAGCCCAGCCATGTCCCTTTCCCCATCATTCTGGGAGGCAAGGCAGAGGCACAGGTAGAGGAGGGCAGATTTCTTGAGGTCAAGGCAAACCTGTTGTAAAAAGCAAGTTCTAGGACATCCAGGACTATTACACAAAGAAACCCTGTCTTGGAAACCAAACAAAGAAGAAGAGGAGGAGGAGGAGGAGAAGAAGAGGAAGAAGAAGAAGAAGAAGAAGAAGCAGAAGAAGCAGAATCAGTAGCAGGAGCCAGTCTGAGATACATAGCAGTGTGGGAGGACTGCTGTGGAATATTGTCTTAAGACATGTTACATTTGATTATGCTGTGGAACATTTGTTTAAATGATGTAAAAATTTATCACATTCTTTTGTGTTACATTTGTTTAACTCTATCAAGCTGTGTTACTTTAACTGTCTAAATCACCTGATTGGTCTAATAAAGTGCTGAATGGCCAATAGTGAGGCAGGGAAAGGATAGGTGGGGCTGGCAGGCAGAGAGAATTAATAGGAGCACCTATCTCCAGAGATGAAGTAGGAAGAAGAAAAAGAGGAGAGGAGCATGAAAAGGGCCAGCCACCTAGCTACACAGCAAGCCATGGAATAAGAAATAAAGGTGTACTGAATTAGCGAAAGATACTAAAATAGAGGAAACTTAGAGGCAAAAGACAGAGAGGTTAGTATAAGCCAGGAAAACCTGGCTAAAATAAGCCAAGCTAAGGTTGCGCATTCATGAGAAAGAATAAGCCTCCCTGTGTTTTTTGGATAGCTAGGAGGTGAGCCCCAATAAAGACCCAAAAGATTGAAAGAGTAAAACAACTACAGGGTATAGGAAAGGGGAAGGGGAGGGGAGAGATGAGGCAGGGATAGTGACAGGAAAGAGAGAGGGATGGGAAGGAAAGAAAAGACAGAGGTAGAAGGGGAGAGAAGAAGGATGCAGTGTCATGTGGGCACTAAAGGAACATCTTGGCCCTAAATGTACTGGACGGAAGACAGGATTTCGTTCTGGTGACTTTCCAATCTTCACAGTGCTTAAACACATGCCACAGGATAATTGTCCCCATAAATTGCACAGCAGTCTAACTTTTTGATCAAGCAAAAGAGAACACTTTGTTTCCTCTACCTTTCAATATCACTTGACCCCATAGGTAAAGCCAGGTTAATCTCTGGTTCCCTGGTTATTTCTGTTTATTTGTTTCCACACAAGGATTCTCTGTTAGTCCTAGTTCTCCTGGAACACTTTCAGGATACCATGCTGACCTCAAACTCAGAGATCCAGCTGCATTAGCCTCCCAAGTACTGAGATTAATGATGGACACCACCACAACCCACAGAAGTTGCTTTCCGTAAATATGTGTTTAATAGAATCACAGATTCTGATGTCTTAGGACAACATCTTCAGGAACATCATGTTTAAGTTATCCTCACATGTTTGAGAAAGACTGCAGGTGAGAACTGACCTCCTGAGGGTCCATAGTCCTCCTTCAGCTGTTCCTCCCTCTCTCCAGGTGCTTCCAGACTCAGGACCACTGCTATGACCAGGTCATGAAGCTGGAAAGCCTCAAATTCCTAATGAGGAACCCCTACACCAGTGCCTACTCATACTTGTGCTCTGGGAATCACTGCAGTGGTAGGGTTACACTTCAGTACATTTGGACTCTTGATAGGTTTGGAAGGGCACAGAAGTAATGAGGACAGGCATCATTTACTGGTCATTTCCTTGGTCTCATTTAACCTTATAACAGCCTTATCAGGTAGATACTAAATTATAGATGAGGTCACTGATGAGGTAGAGGAGGAAGTCAGGGTCATTTTCTCAAGGTCACCCAGCTTAGAAGTGATGACATTTGGATCTGGAACACAGATATACATCATTCCATAGCTTTTGTTTAAAAACATTTCAAGATTTTATGTATTTCAGAGGAAAGTATGTCTCTGCCACAACACAGGTGCAAAGGTCTGAGGATAATTTGCAGAAGTCAGTTCTCTCCTTCGATCACATGACTCCTGGGGATAGAACTTGGGTTCAGATTGGGAGCAAGGGTGTTTATTCCCTGAGCCATCTTGCCTGTCCTGTGTTATATTGATTCCACATTGACAAACAACTGAGAGCTGCATCATTGGCTTTAAGCCAGATACAGGACTAAACACCTATGCAGGGCAAGGTTTATCCTTTTCATTTTACAGGTGAGGATTCAGAGGACTGGGGATGTAGCTCAGTTGCTAGAGTGCTTGCCTAGCATGCACTGCACAGAACTCTGGGTTCCACATCCAGAACCCATGAATTAAGTGTGGTGGTGTAACCCTGAAACCCTGCACTTGGAAGGTGAAGGCAGGAGGATTGTCTTAAATCATATAATTTTAGAAATGATAGTTAATATTTGTACCTTTCTACATTTTAGGGTTAAATATCTGTGTTTATTTATTTTTATGTGTAGGAATGAGTTTGCACCCCGTGTCTTCTTCAGTCACAGTCCACCATGTCTTTAGAGCCTGGGTTTCAGTTATCCTCACATGTTTGAGAAAGACTGCAGGTGAGAACTGACCTCCTGTGGGTCCATACTCCTTCCTCAGCTGTTCTTTCCTCTGTCCAGGTGCTGCAGGACTCGTGACAACTGCCTTGCTCAGGTTAATAACCTGGAAAACTGTGCATTCCTCATATGGAGTCCCAGCTCCTACTCAAACTCATGTTCTGGGAATGAGGTCACCTGCTGTGGTAGGTTTACCCTATGGGTCCTCTGAATTCTGTATATTCTTGGGCGTCTTTGCAAGGGGCAGAAGTAACAAGGACAGTGACCACTTAGCAGTCATTTACTTGGTCCCATTGGACATCACAACAGCCTTATCAGGTAGATACTAAAATATGGATGAGGTCTGATGCGGTAATATAATTCATCTTTTTCAATAAAAAAGAAGAGTCACGTATTAGGGTAAGAATCAAAACATCAGTGAAGAAGGAACAGCCGCCAGCTGCTTCCTACCTCTTCCATTCCTCCTTCCAAAAGGCTGAGATCCTCTCTCAGCCATGCCTTGCTACTCCTGTCTCCACTCTGTCTAGAGTCCTCCATACTTCTCTGGTTAGGTAGTGGCTAGCTCTGCCATCTGACTCCAAGCAAGTTTTATTTGTTAGAACACAATCAAAATATTACACAACATTAGCTTCTTTTTGTTTAAACAAAAAGGAAAGGTGTTTAACTAACATAGTAAAACTATATAAAATAAGTAAGTAACTATATACAAATATATACAGGCAAGAATTACATTAACCACGTCCAATCCATTTGCTTTTGCCTAATTGAGAGAAAATACTCCATTATCTGTCCTATCTTGGTGAGTCCAAAGTCTTGTACCTAATTCATTTTCTACCCTAACTTGCATTACCAACCCAAAAAATCTTTTTGTCTCTCCACCTTATACACTTTACATCTCTTTTGTGAGGAGAATTTGTTAAGAAGGAAAACTATAACTGTCCAGTCTTCTACTCCTTCAGGGACCTGAGAAGGAAATATTACCCCAGTAAACAGGAAATGCAGAGCAAAACAACTAAGAAATGAGAGAAACAGTTCCCTGATATTCCTCTGCAACCTTGGGAATTCCAAAATCAGCCTACTCATGCAGTAGGGACAGGTCCCGGTCCCACTGGCTAGGGGCCCCCTAAACAGTTCAAGACAAACAACTGTCTCACTTATCCAGAGGGCCTAGTCCAGTATAATGGTGACTCCTCAGCTATTGGTTCACAGTTCATGTGTTTCCACTAGTTTGGCCAGTTGTCTCTGTACTTTTTCCAGTCATGGTCGATATCTCTTGCTCATAGAATCCCTCCTCTCTTTGTTGATTGGACTCTTGGAGCTCTGCCTGGGAGCTGGCCATGAATCTCTGCATTTGATTCCATAAGTCATTGGATGAGGGTTCTATGATGTCAGTTAGGGTATTGAGCCATCCAATCAGCAGAGTAGGTAAGCTCAGGCACCCTCTTGACCATTTCCAGTAGTCTATGGTGGAGTCATCTTTGTTGATTCCTGGGGACCTCCCTAGCTCTCTGCTTCTCCCTATTCCCATGGTATCTTCATTTATCATGGTATCTCTTTCCTTGTTCTCCCATTCTGTTTCTGATCCAGCTCAAACCTCCCATTCCCCTAAGCTCTTATTCACCTGTCCCTTGCCCTCCATTACTTCACTTCACCCCAAGTTTACTTATGTAGATCTCATCCATTTCTCCATTGCTGGTTTATCCCTCTGTCTATCCTAGGGTCTTACAAGCTAGTCTCCCTGGAGCTGTCGGTTGCAGTCTGGTTATCCTTTGCTTACATCTAGTATCCACTTATGAGTGAGTACATACCATATTTGTCTTTCTGAGTCCGGGTTACCTCACTGAGGATGATATTTTCTGGTTCCATTCATTTTCCTGCAAACTTCATGATGTCATTGTTTTTGTACTGCTACATAGTACTCCATTGTGTATATGTGACACATTTTCTTTATCCATTCTTCAGTAGAGGGCATCTAGGTTGTTTCCAGGTTCTGGCTATTAAAAATAATGCTGCTTTGAACATAGTTGAGCATGTATCCTTGTGGTATGATAGAACATTCCTGGGGTATATGCCCAAGAGTGGTATAGCTGGGTCTTGAGGAAGATTGATTCCCAATTTTCTGAGAAACCGCCATACTGATTTCCAAAGTGGCTGTACAAGTTTGCATTCCCACCAACAGTGGAAGAGTGTTTCCCTTGCTCCACATCCTCTCCAACATAAGCTGTCCTCAGTGTTTTTAATCTTAACAATTCTGACAGGTCTAAGATGGTATCTCAGAGTTGTTTTGACGTGCATCTCCCTGAGGACTAAGGATGTTGAGCAACTCCTTAAATGTCTTTCAGCCAATTGAGCTTCTGTTGCGAATTCTCTGTTTAGCTCTATAGCTCAGTTTCAAGAGGTCCCATTTATTAATTGTTGCTCTCAGTGTCTGTGCTACTGGTGTTATATTTAGGAAGTGATCTGTTGTGCCAATGTGTTCAAGACTACTTCCTATTTTCTCTTCTATCAGGTTCAGAGTAACTGGATTTATGTTGAGGTCTTTGATTCACTTGGACTTAAGTTTTGTTCACAGTGACAGATATGGATCTATTTACAATCTTCTATATGTTGACATCCAGTTATACCAGCACCATTTGTTGAAGATGCTTTCTTTTTTCCACTGTACAATTTTGGCTTCTTTGTCAAAATTAGGTGTTCATACATGTGTGAATTAATGTCAGGGTCTTTGATTCTGGTGGTCCACATATCCGTTTTTATGTCAGTACAAAGCTGTTTTTATTACTGTAGCTCTATATTAGAGCTTGAAGTTGGGATCTGATGCCACCAGAGGTTGCTTTATTGTATATAATTGTTTTAGCTATCCTGGGTTTTTTGTTTTTCCATATGAAATTGAGTATTGTTCTTTCCAGGTCTGTGAAGAATTGTGTTGGGATTTTGATGGGCATTGCATTGAATCTGTAGATTGCTTTTGGTAAGATTACCATTTTTACTAGGCTAATCCTACCTATCCATGAACATGGGAGATCTTTCCATTTTCTGACATCTTCTTCAATTTCGTTCTTCAGAGACTTAAAGTTCTTGTCATTACAGGTCCTTCGCTTCCTTATTTAAGGTTACCCCAAGGTATTTTATATTATTTATGGCTATTGTAACGGGTGATGTTACTATGATTTCTTTATCAGCCCATTTGTCATTTGTATATAGGAGGGCTACTGATTTTTTTGAGTTAGTCTTGTATCCTGCCATATTACTGAAGGTGTTTATCAGCTATGAGAGTTCCTTGGTCAATTTTTGAGGGTCACTTATGTATACTATCATATCATCTGCAAATAGTGAAAGTTTGATTTCTTCCTTTTGATTTGTATTCCCTTTATCTCCTTTCATTGTCTTATTGCTCTCTCTAGAACTTTCAGTACTATATTGAATAAATATGGGGAGAATGGCCATTCTTGTCTTATTCCTGATTTTAGTGGAGTCGCTTAGAGTTTCTCTCCATGTAATTTGATTGTGGCTGTTCACTTGTTATAAATTGCCTTTAGGTATGTTCCCTGTATTCCTGTACTCTCTAAGACGTTTATCACGAAGCGATGTTGGATTTTGTCAAAGGCCTTTTCAGCATCTAATGAAATGATCATATGGTTTTTTTCTTTCAATTTGTTTATATGGTGTATTAAATTGACAGCTTTTCATATGTTGAACTAACCTTGCATCTCTGGATGAAGCCTACTTCATCATGTTGGAATATTTTTGATGTGTTCTTGGAGTCTGTTTGCCAGTATTTTATTCAGTATTTTTGCATCAATGTTCATCATGGATAATGGTCTGTAGTTCTCTTTCTTTGTTGCATCTTTGTTTGACTTGCGAATCAGGGTAATTGTAGCCTCATAAAAGGAGTTTGGTAATGTTCTTTCTGTTTCTATTGTGTGGAACAATTTAAAGAGTATTGGTATTAACTCTTCTTTGAAAATCTGGTAGAATTCTGCACTGAAACCATCTGGTCCTGGGCTTTTTTTTTTGGTTGGGAGACTTTTAATGACATTTTCTATTTCCTTAGGGGTTATTGGACTATTTAAATAGTTTATCTGGTCTTGGTTTAACTTAGGAATGTGGTATGTATCTAGAAAACTGTACATTTCTTTTAGATTTTCCAATTTTGTGGAGTACAGGTTTCTGAAGAATGACCTGATGATTCTCTGGATTTCCTTGTTGTTGGTTTTTATGTCTCCCTTTTCATTTCTGATTTTGTTGATTGGATGTTTTCTCTCTGCCTTTTTAGTCTGTATAAGGGTTTGTATATCTTGTTGATTTCTAAAAGAACCAACTCTTTGTTTCATTGATTCTTTGTATTGTTCTCTTTGTTTCTATTTTATTGATTTTAGCCCTCAGTTTGATTATTTCCTGGTGTCTATTCCTCCTGGATGACTTTGCTTCTTCTTGTTCTAGAGCTTTCAGGTGTGCTGTTAAGTAACTAGTGTGAGATTTCTCCAACTTCTTTATGTGGGCATTTAATGCTATGAATTTTCCTCTTACCACTGGTTTCATAGCATCCAATAAATTTGGGTATGTAGTACATTTATTTTCATTAAACTATAGAACATCTTTAATTTCTTTCTTTATTTCTTCTTTGACTCATTGGTGATTCAGTTGGGCATTATTCAGTTTCTATGAGATTGTAGGCTTTCTGTAATTTTTGTTGTTGCTGAAATCTAACTTAAAACCATGATGGTCCAATAGAATACAGGAGTTTATTCCAATTTTTTGTATCTGTTGAGATTTGCTTTGCGACTGAGTATGTGGTCAATTTTGGAGAAGGGTGTATGGGGTGCTGAGAAGAAGGTATATTCTTTTTTGTTTGGGTGGAAATTTCTGTAGATATCAATTAAGTCCATTTGAGTCATAACATCAGTCAAGTCCCTTATTTCTCTTAGGTTTTGATCTGGCAGATGTATTTAGTGGTGAGAGTGGGTTGTTGATTGCCCACTATTTATGTGTCATGTTTTATGTGTGATTTAAGCTCTAGTAATGTTTCTTTTACATATGTAGTTGCCTTTGTGTTTGTGACATAAATATTGAGAACTGAAACTTCATCTTGGTGGATCTTTCCTGTGATGAGTATGTGATATCCTTCTCAATTTCTTTTGATTGATTTTAGTTTGAAGTCTGTTTTGTTTGATATTAGGATAGCTACACCAGCTTGCTTCTTAAGAACATTTGATTGGAAAGATTTTTCCCAGCCTTTTACTCTGAAGTAGTGTCTATCTTTGAAGCTGAGGTTGCCGCGAACTGGGTCTCAGTAGGGCCACCAGATTGAGGGAGAATGGGATGAAGGTGCTCAGGATAATTGGGATTCAGCAATGACAGGCAGACATAGACACCAGAGTATACTGTGAAACTGCTGCAATTTTACTGAACATCAGGCTGAGATTTTATACAATCTTAACATGGAACTAAGCCCAGTGGCAAAAGAAAGCAATAGACGCAATCTTTTGTGGTCACACAATGTGGTTTTCAGAATGGTTAATCCTTTCAGACAGAGACATGCTGTGGCCTGAACCCTAAGGGCCAGAACCCGTACTTAATAACTGGTAATCCATTACTAGTAATTTATAAAAGACAGTTGCAAAGTCCTCGCCAAGAGCCTTAGCCCACCTCTTTAGCACAGGTGCTATACCCCTCAATATAGCTGACCTTGTCTGCCTATCATATGTACACCATACCTTTCTGCTTCTAGCCAGCCTTTCCATAAAAGGCATCTGATTCCACAATATTCTTTTCCCCCATGATTTACCAACCGATTCCCTTCATAGACATAAGCCCCTGAAAAGGGGGGTGGATCTAAGTAATTCCTACTTGTGGGATTCCAACAAGAGGGTGTCCACTATTTCCCATTAATATGGTATTGAATGTACTTTCCAACCATTCTTGTGGGAGTTGCCAGTTTCCTAAGTTCTCTTTCTTGTGAGTTTGCATGAGCTGAGTGAGGGTTACCTAACAATCTTTTTACTTTTACATTTTCATCCTTAGAATCTGTGGGAACCTGAAACATTAGCTCTTTCTGTTCTAATCCATCCATGAGTGCCCCCACTGAGGTAGGTTTTTTGTGCTATCTGCCCAAGGGCTTGAATCACTGGGGGTTGGTGCCGGTGTAACAGTTGAGGAGTTATCAGGTACATCAAGCGAGTGTCTGCGGGAGTCCAGGCACAGGGAGGTTGTTATTGTCAGGAAAGAAGAAGCAGGAGTCTTGCCAACCATCCACGGAAGGCTGGTCTTTAGGGAACAATGTATCCAAGAACCATTGCTTGGGCTGATTGCCAGGGGACCGCCAAGGACCTAGCCTGGAGAGGCACGTGCCCCCTTCCTCGAGAGACCACCAGATCGGCATTTGTCACTCGGGCGACACCGTCGCGGGTGTGGCATGAGGTGTGTTTTCTGTATGCAGCAGAAACGTGGGTCTTGCTTTCATATCCATCCTGTTAGCCTGTGTCTTTTTATAAGTGAATTAAGTCCATTGATACTAAGGGATTTTAATGACCAGTGACTATTAATTCCTGTTATCTTTCGGTGGTAGTATGTGTGTATTTCTCTTCTTTGGGACTTACTGCTGTGGGGTTATCTATTGCCTGTGTTTTTGTGGGCATAGTTGTCTTTTTTAGGTTGGAATTTTCTTTCTAGTGCTTTCTGTAGGGCTGGATTTGTGGATAGGTATTGTTTAAATCTGGTTTTGTCTTGGAATGTCTTTTTCACTCCATCTATGGTGATTGAAAGTTTTGCTGTGTATATTAGTGTAGGCTGGCATCCATGGTCTCTTAGTGTCTGTATTACATCTGCCCAGGTCCTTCTGGCTTTCAAAGTCTCCATTGAGAAGTTGGGTGTTATTCTGATGGGTCTTCCTTTATAAGTCACTTGGCCTTTTTCCTTTGCTGCTCTTAATATTCTTTCTTTATTCTGTATTTTTAGTTGTTTAATTATTATGTGACAAGTGGACCTTTGGGGCGGTCTATTCTGTTTGGAGTTCTATATGCTTCTTGTATCTTCATAGGCATTCCCTTCTTTAAGTTGGGAAAGTTTTCTTCTATGATCTTGTTGAATATATTTTCTGTGCCTTTGAGTGGATATTCTTCTCCTTCTTGTATCTCTATTATTCTTAGGTTTGGCCTTTTCATGGTGTCCCAGATTTCCTGGACATTTTGTGTTATGACATTTTTGGCTTTGGTATTCTTTGACTGATGAAACTATTTCCTCTATTGTATCCTCTACACCAGAGATTCTCTCTTCCATCTCTTGTATTCTGTTGGTTATGCTTGCATCTGTGTTTCCTGTTCATTCACTATTTTCTATTTCCAGCATTCTCTCTGTTTGTGTCTTCTTCATGGTTTCTATTTCCCTTTTCCGGTCTTGAACTGTTTCCCTCACCTGTTTAATTGCTTTTTCATAGTTTTCTTGGCTTTCTTGAAGGGATTTATTGATTTCTTCCATTTTTTTATTTGTCTTTTTCTCAATTTCTTTATTGATTTCTTCCAATTTTTGTTTGTCTTTTTCTCAATTTCTTTATTGATTTCTTCCAAATTTTTGTTTGTCTTGTCCTCAATTTCATTTTTTCTTGAAAGGCAAATAGCATCATGAAGCTATTTTTAAGTTTGCTTTCTTCTGCTTCTACATTGTGATGTTCAGGTTTTGCTGTTGACGGAGGGCTAGGTTGTGGTGATGCTGTATTGCTCTTTATGTTGTTGTATGTATTTTTGCCTTGACATCTGCCCATCTCCTCCTCTAATGGGTATAAGAGGTGCCTTGCCTGAGTGAGCTGCTATTGGTCCACTCTGTGCTTGTTGTGTCTGTGTCTCAGCATCACCCTCTGGGTCCAATCTTGGCTCTTGGTCTAATTGGAGCTGGCAGATTCTGTATCCAAGGGAGCTGCTCTTGGCCCAACTCAAGCTAGTTGATTCTGTGACTCACAGAGCCCCTCTTGGTCCAATTAGAACTAACAGATTCTGTGTCTCAGGAAGCCTCTCTTGGTCCAATGATGGCTGGTATATTCCATGTCTCCAGAAGTTACTCTTGGTCCAATGAGAGGTGGTGGTTTGGTTTCTGTGCCTCAAGAAGTTATTGGGGTCACAGGCAGATGGGTATTTGGGCAGAGTGTGGAACTTGTAGATTGAAGGGTCTGATGGAGTTACATTACATTGTTAAATGAGCTGTATATGTACAATACTTGAACAAGACTAGAAAGGTATGTACAGTATATTATAACAAAATAACCTTAAATTTGTATCAATATAAAAAATCCATACCAATGTAAAATATTTAAGGCTAGTAGTTGCTTTTTTGGTTTAAAAGTAGAATCAATAATCTATATTTTTATCCTATCTTTTTATATCCCCCCTTTTCTTTTCAGAACAAGATCCCTGAATCGTATCTCCTTTATTTAGCTTTCTTCCTGATGATCACCAATAACAACATGCAACCAAAGCCCCTAAATAATGACAGATATCCATAACCCACCTAATGACCCAAAATCACCCATCCCACCATTGGGAATGTGGGTGAAATGTTCTTAAAACTACTTCCTTTTGGGGGTGGAGGTAATGGCATCTTTAGGGGATCCTAAGAAATTGGGATAATTGTCAAGTCCTGGGAGAGCTCACTGTATCATTTGTTGTCAGTCTCTGTAAAACAAGAAAATGAAGGGCTTGTCTCAACTCCTGGCTACAGTAGTCTATGAGGCTGGACCATCTCATCACTACCTGAAATCGTCCTGAGTAGTTTGTCGTCCAAAGGTGATCTTTGGGTGGTATTTGTCAGCTTAGTGGTGTTACCACAATCCAGGTTGAATTGTCATTGGGGGCCCCATCTTCCTTTGGAGACATCAAAGGTCACTTTTAGTCATGGTCATGGTTCACTGAAGAAAACTTAAACATTTTAAATGTCATATGTAGCAGATCTCTAGAGCACAAAAACTTATTTCCTAGTTACCTGATAGAGACTCAAAGCTGAAATCATGTTCAAGAAGCTCATTGAAGCCTTTTTCTTGAATTAGTTAGTACTCTATATGACCATTAATATCATGACAAAAATTTACATATATATATATTAATTGTATAAATCTTACAATAATGTTTATACCTTAAGAAAATGTTTAAAACAAAACCAAAAATTATGAGATTAGTGACAATAAACTAGTCCATTAAGTTCAGTTTTTCTTCTGTCCAATCAAGTGGCTCTCCTGATATGTGACAGAGATTTTGGTTTTTCCTTTTAATTAGCATGCTTGGGTGTAGAGGAGAGAGCCATGCTCCAATTCCAAAGCCAGTTTTAATTTTTAATTGAACTGGGACTACAAAACGACAATTTATCTTATATATCTGTAGAGAACAGCAAAAACAAACATTTGTGAAGATTTATAAAATTTTATCCTGTTCGAAATGTGATATACCTTCAGGCCATTTACTCTTTTTCTTGGGACATTTTCTCTGGATGATTCATCCTTTTTCTTCAGATGTTTCATTTGTCCAGTGATCTTCAGATTCCTTAGCTGGTTGTCTTCATTTTCCTGAAATGACAAAAACAAAAAGCTGCCCCAAGCCTAACTTTGGAGAGTTTCCCTTTTGTCAAGTTATATCAGATCAAATGAAAAGCATTTGTTAATCTTATAAGTTAGTTTAGATTGAATGGTCACACTGTTTGATGATCTATCATCTGTTCTAATAAAGATGTCTCTCTTGTTCAGATATAATCTTTATCAATTTTGATGGTATCTATAGTTTTTATTCTCCCATGGAAACAAAAGCAAAAGCTCTTCCCCAACATAACACATATCCTGATTTCATTCTGAGGGTGACACTTCTTTAAAGTGTACAGAATTATTTAATTCAGCAGTTTTTTTGTTATCCAATGGCTCTCCACAGCTGCCATTACATTCTCATTAACATTTCAAAATTTTAAAGTTAATAAAGCATTGTGCAATCTATTTTTGCCAGTCTTTATTACTACTTTCTTTTTGTTAAGCATGTCTTTTAGAGTTCAGTTAGATCCTTCTATAACTGCTTGCCATGTAGGATTATGTGGAATACCTGTAATGCACTTTATTTTGTATTATGCAAACAACTGTTTCATTTTACTAGAGACATATGCTAGAGCATTGTCAGTCTTAATTTGTACAGTTATCACCATGATGGTCATAACTTCTAACAGATGTTTGATTACAGAATCAGCCTTTTCAAACTCAAAGCAGTTTCCCTTTGAAATCCTGAATATATATCTATGGTATGGTGTACATATTTTAATTTTACAATCTCTCCAAAATAAAATACACCCATTTGTCAAATGTCATTTCTTTGAATACCCTTTGGGTTAGTTCTTGCAGATAGTAGAGTTTGGTAATAAAAAAAATAGTAGGACATTTCACTATAATGACCATGACTTGTTGCCAAATGATGGAAAAAACTTTTTTCAAACCTTTGCTACTGACATGGTGTTTCTTATGAAATTCTGAGGCTTCTATCAAATTTCCTACCAATAGTTGATCAATTTCATCATTATCTTGTGCTAGAGGCCTGAAGGACAGTATGGGATATGATATGTATTACATATAAGGGACGATTTTTATTTTTGATTATCTTGTAACTGAATAAATAACAAAGTCAATTCTTTATCATCTTGAATAAATTTTGCAATTTTAATATGTAAAACAACTCTTTCTGAATAATGAGAGTCAGTATTAAGTCATATTAAGAGGTTCTGGAAATCTATTAATACCATGAGAACAGCATATAATTCTTACTTTTGAACAGAATCATAAGGACTTTGAGCTGCTTCACTTAAATTTCCTGACTTCAGCCTGGGCTACCAAGTGAGTTCCAGGAAAGGCACAATGCTACACAAAGAAACCCTGTCTCGAACAACCAAAAAACAAACAAAAAAATTTCCTGACTTGTGACCTGCCATTCCTGATTTATTTAGACCAATATGAAATGTAGGGGCTACAGAAATTGTTGTTCCCTGTACAATGTGAAGAAAGATTCAGTTAGCTGTCTTCATAAACTTAATTGTCCTACTTTTGGGATATTTATTGCTTGTCTCTCCCAAAAAATTACTGGAAGCTCTTTGCCAATGGTCATTTTCTGTCCATAAAAAGGAAATTTCCACATGAATAAAAAGTACTACAATTTCTCCTGGGTCTATTTCTGCTAATTGACAAAGTCTCAATTTTCCCTTTAGAATCAACTCAAAAACCATATCTACATAGGTCTTTAATGTTTTACTCTGTTTGTATGGTAAAAATATTCATTCTAAGATATTATATTCTCTCTGTATTAAAATTCCTATTGGAGAATGCATAGAAGATTGAATAACCAGAGTACGATCAAACTCTGGACCAAACCATCCACAAGTGCATCCTGTAATTTGTTTTCTGCCAAATCCAATTCTCTATCAGCATCAGCTGACAGTTTTCTTGGACTATTTAAGTCCTTGTCACCTTGTCAGGTTTGAAATAAATTACTTAGCTCTTGAGTTGTTAATCCAATTATGGCTGTTGCCAGGTAATGTCTCCCAGCAAATTTGAAAGTCACTAAAAGTCCACAATTGATCTCTACTGATTAGTAATTTTTGGGGTTGAATTTTTTTGTAAACCTATTTTATATCCTAGGTAATTAATAGAGTCTCCTCTTTGTATTGATTGGGAGCAATCTGTAATCCCCATCTAGGCAAAATTTTCTTTACTTCTTCAAACATTTTCTCTAAGTTATTTCTATTTGAATCAGCTAGTAAATTATCATTCATATAATGATAAATTATAGATTGAGGAAACTGATTATGAATTATTTCCAATGGCTGTCATCCAAAATATTGGCACATGGTAGGGGTGTTTAACATCCCTTTTGGGAGAACTTTCCACTGATATTAATGGGCTGAGAATTATTATAAGTAGGTAATGTGAAGGCAAAGTTTTCTCTATCCTGTTCTTGTAAAGGTATAGTGAAGAAAGAGTCTTTTAAATCAATCACTATAATAGACCATCCTTGAGGTAACAGAGAAGGCAAAGGAATTCCATGTGTAGAGAGCCCATCAGCTGAATTACTTCATTTCTGGCTCTCGAATCTGTTAGTATTCTCCATTTTCCAGATTTCTTCCTAATGACAAATATGGGAGAATTCCAAGGACTAGTTTATTCAATATGTTGAGTATGTAACTGCTCTTGTACCAGTTTTTCTAAGGTCTTTAATTTTTCTGAAATCAAAGGCCACTGATCTACCCAGATAGGTTTGTCTGTTAACTATTTTAAAGGTAGGGCTGTTGGTAACTTTGAAAGATCAGCAGCACTTGTGCCCTGTTTATGAACAACCTGAAAGTTCAGTGACTGTTCTTCACAATACATTTTAGTATTTTCCCCAGAAACATTTGTTAGTTTATTATTTGTTTTTGAGATTGGATGAATGTTAATCTGGGTATTCAATTGCTGTAACATATTATATCCCCATAAATTCCTTGCTATGTTAGCCAATTATGGCTCTAATTTTCCCCTATGTCCTTCTGGCCCTATACATGTGACACATCTTGACTTTATTTTACAGATAAAGTTCCAGTCCCAAAAAGCTGAACATTTATTTCCTGAAGAGGCCAATTTGGATGCCAAGATTTTGGTGTCATTATTGTTATATCTGTCCCGGTGTCTACAAGACCCTCAAATACAATGTCATTTATTCATATTATTTAACTTTATTCTTTGATCATTTATAGAACTTTGCAAACTATTTGTATTATGGTTTTTCCTGAAATTTTTTTTATCTTCTAAAGCTGTTATTTGATCCAGATCAGTATGATTTTTTACAATAGGCGTTATGTCCTTAAATTGCTTTGTGGAAAAGTTCCACAAGGTGATAGGGAATGACTAAACCAAATTTGACATGGGGGCCTGCAAGAGCCCTGCTCCAAGATGTTTCCCAATGGCAAATGGTTACCTTGTCTGTGCCTTGTTGAATTGCATTCATTGTTACTAGTTCTGCTTTTGCCACGTCTTCTCTGTACTCCAGAAAACAGAGGCTTTCTATTTGGATTATTCCTAGAAAAGATTGTTTCTATGAATGCCCTGTCTACAAACCCTTTTTAAGTGACCTTGTTTAGCACAATTAAAACATCTGACATTTTGATTATTCTTCAAGCTTCTAGAAATCACCTCTGCTATCCAAGCATCAGCATGGTTATAAGATTCAATATTGATTGTATCTCTGATCCATTCCTCTGTCTTTATAGATCAGCCTAATCACCCTCTCCAAGCAACTGGTCTTGGAAAATTTCCATACCTCTATCCCTACTTTGTTGTTCAATGGCCTCACCCACATCTTTCCACCAGGTCCTTCACTGTAATTGAGGACCAGGTTCCAATACTGTTAGAACCAAGTCTTTCCTTTCTTGTGTGATAATTCTGTTACTAGTTGACCATGAATTTTACATCTACCTCACAAAAGGAGAATACATATCATATGAGACTATTGCTTCCTTAAATCTCCTCAAATTGAACATTTGCACAGGAATCCAGTCAGCTCTGACATAGCCTTGGGGATTCCTGTCATTTGACAGTTGTTCCTGTTTGGTGACTGAATAAATTAAGGTTGAGGTTTTGACAATTTTGGGCTGTTCCTTTCTAATTTCATAATGTGATGGTAACATTGGTTCTCCTTTAAATTCCTCTGTCTTTGTCTGAATATCTCTATGAACTGTTTTAATGAGTTTTTCTAAGTCTTCTCACTTATCACTCAAAATTACATTACATTTTTAATAAGTAGTTGTAGGGCTTGCATATTATCAGTCCATTTCTGATATTTGGGACTGATATCAACCAACAATTTTAGTGATAAAACAAGAATCACGAAGCTGATAATACTTATATTTAATGTTATGTAAATCACAGCTATTTAATTATCCCCTGATTTAATTGTTCCATTTTTAAACCGTCCATTGTGGAATCATACAGAGACCTAACTCCCTCCATCATAATAGTGTTTCCTATTTTTTAACATGGGAAAAACTCTCTCTCTCTCTCTTTCTTTAACTAATTCATACTTTTAAAAATCTCAGTTGTCTCAAAAAAAATCTGCTGATGTTGACAATGAATTAGTGTGAGGCTAAGATTACTGTGTAGCACATCTGGGCAGAGAACACAGGTGGTGCACAGCCTGGCCGAGAACAGCTGTCCCTGATCACATGTCAGCAGCCTGAGGACAGGGTTCAGGGGAAGTCCACAACCCACAGGAAAAAATAGCCAAAGATACAGCCGTCTGAAAGGCAGATACAAGTGATCCACAAAAGCAGCACATGTGATTGGCAGGAAGTAAAAACACAGAGCTGCCTGAAGACAGCTGGCCAGATGTGAGGGACTAACTCCAGTGGCTTTGGAACCCGGGTGCCTATCGAGTTTGGGTTTTGTGGAGGTTGCTGTAGAAAAACTGCAACAGGAAAATCCCAGACCCACTCAGAAGGCTTGGGGAAGAAAAGGAAAAGCCAGCCAGCCACATGGCGACTCCAGTGTGTGAAATTCCCGCAGGGAGCTCTGCTGAATGCCTGTGGCTGCAGAGCCATGGGCAAGGGGCTAATTCCTGAATTCGTGCCACCAAATTTGAACACCAGATGATGTGTTAATCTAATCTTTATCAATCAAAAACCAGGAGTTGTACTCGCTTTGGCAGCACATATACTAAGATTGGAATGATACAGAGATTAGTTTGCCCCCTGAACAAGGATGACATGCAAATTCGTGAAGAGTTCCATATTTTTTGAAGAAAAAAATCAAAAACCAGGAGTCAAATATTGGGGCAAGAACCTGAAAGATGAGAGAATATGGAGCAGCCCCCAGTTGCCTCCTTCCTCTTCCATTCCTTCCTCCAAAGGGCTGAACTCCTCTCTCTGCCCACCTCACCACTTCCTGACCTCTCTGTTTACAGTCCTCCAAATCTATGGTCTGTAGTGGCTAGCTCCACCTTCTGACTCAAAGCAAGCTTTATTTGTCAGAACACAATCAGAAAACCACACAACAGAGGTCCCTGAGGGGGAAGATGAGGAAGCATTGGCCAGATGATCAAGGTCACCAGATTAGAAGTGATGACATTTGATTCAGGATCAATCATCTATATCATTTCAATGCCTTTTAAAAACATTTAAAGTTTTTATATATTTGTGGGTGAGGCATGGCTGTGCAACTACACACCTGTGGATCTCTGAAAGAATCTGTACTCACCTTTGACCATGTGAGTCTTGGGGTTGGAACTCAGGTTCAGACTTGGAAGCAAGGGCCTTTATCCCCTGAGCCATCTTGCCTGTCCAAAGCCTCTCCTATTACCTGCTGTGTTATACTGATTCCACATTGACTAAACATTGGAGAGCTGCATCAATTTTTGATGCAGAAAGTGCATCAGGCCACTATTTGGCTTATATCCAGATAAGTGGATATAAGCCAAATAGTGGCCTGAACACCTATGCAGGGCAAGATTTATCATTCCCATTTTACAGGTGAGGATTCAGTTGGCGTAGAATGTAGTTCAATTCCTAGAGTGCTTGCCAAGCAAGAGTCCTGGGTTCCACCTCCAAAACCCATAAATTGAGTGCCGTGGTGTGCACCTGTAATCCCAGCACTTGGGAGGTAGAGGCAGGAGGCTTGTTTTATATCATATAATTTTAGAAGTGGTAATTGATATTTGTGGATTTCCTGGTTTTGGGATTAAATATGTGTTGATTTATTTTTATGTATAGGAATGAGTTGGCATCCCATGTCTTCCTCAGTCACTCTTCACCATGTCTTTGGAGCCTGGATCTCTCACTAAACTGGACACTCACCTTTAGCTAGTCTGACTGACCTACAAGCTTTGGGGATCCATGCTCTCCACTTAGAGAGTAACTCCCAATAGAGTTACAGATGCCCAAGCACACCTTGATTTTTTACATGGTCTCTGGGCATCCTAGGTCAGGTCCTCATGATTGTATGTCAACCACTTTACCAACTGTGCCATCTCCCCAGCCCACAACTAAAGATCTTATTATCAGTGTGTTCCAGCGATTCCGGCACTCAATGGACTTCTGTGTCCTCTGTCTCTCAACTCTGAGTCTACACCAATGCTAGATGCACTGTTGTCTTTTGGTTATAAATAATAGGGATTGGGGTCTTGGGCTCTACTCAATTTCATTTCTTCTTTCTCTCCAGGCAAAATCAACCACTGTGAGGCCTTTATCTGCAACTGTGACCGTGAGGCCGCCATCTGCCTCTCCAAAGCTCCATACAACAAGCAGTACAAAGGCGTTCACTGTTAGATTTGTCACCTCCGTTACTGTACACCATCCCTGCCTGCCTGGTTGTGTTCACTACACAATGTGCCCTCTAATAAAGCACCTATGGAAAGAGCTCAGCTGTGGTGATCATAGTCTCTGTCTATGGAACATAACTAGATCCTCAGAGAACATCATTCCATCTAGCTCTGGAAACTGAAGATTAATGGGAAAGACATTGCCATTAGGGGAGCACCTTGAAGAATGGGTGATGAGCCCGGGCATTCCTTTTATCCCAGTACAGTGTGATGCAGATGCAGTGGAAGGGAAATCTCTGAAGTTCAAGGCCAACCTGGTCTGAAAAGTCAAGTTCCAGAAGAGCCAGGAACACTGCACAAAGAAATCCTAAACAGAAAAAAGAAAACCAAAAAGTAAAAGAAAAACTGAGCCTTAGATACAAAGTGGGAGTTAAGGAAGACAGACAGGGGAGGGGAGGGGAGAGATAAGGCAGGAAGAGGAAAGGAGGGGTCTGGAGGGAAGGAATGGGAAGACAGAGAGGTAGGAGGGGAGAGAAGAGAAAGTCATGTGGGCAGAAAGGAACATCTTGCAACTAAAATTATGGAACTCAAAGCACTCCTGCTGTGCGCTCATCATAAGAAGTTGGCTATAGCCGGGCGGTGATGGCACATGCCTTTAATCCCAGCACTCGGGAGGCAGAGGCAGGCGGATCTCTGTGAGTTTGAGGCCAGCCTGGGCTACCAAGTGAGTTCCAGGAAAAGGCACAAAGCTACACAGAGAAACCCTGTCTCGAAAAACCAAGAAAAAAAAGAAAGAAAGAAAGAAAGAAAGAAAGAAAGAAAGAAAGAAAGAAAGAAAGAAAGAAAGAAAGAAAGAAAGAAAGAAAGAAAGAAAGAAATTGGATATAGAAAACTACAATGGACTGATCATAAATGACCTGAAGACAGGATTACATCCTGTGACCTTCCAGTCTTCAGTAAATACACGCCACAGGATAATTGTCCTTCTAAAGTACACAGCAGCCTAAGTTTGTACAACAAACAAAAGAGAACCCTTGATTTCCTTTACCTTTCAATATCACCTGACTAGTAGGCAAAGCCAGGTTAATCTCTGGTTTCCTCTTCAACACACTTTAGGAATAAGATGTCTCATTTCCTGGTTTATGGCAAACGTGGTTCTTGGTCTCTTTTCCTCTAGTGAACAGCTGCCCAGTCCTCTGCTTTTCTATCCCCACCCCTATGGGCAATGGTGCCCCAGAGCTCAGGACATGCCCCTCTCTAGGTCAGTTCTGGTGAGCAACAGGTGCAGCTAGAGCCACCTGCCCATGCACAGTGACTGGTAGTACCTGGTAGTGGCTGTCCAGAGTCCTGCTGGGAGGGTAGCGGGATCTTGGGTGTGGAGAAAACTAACTCAACTCACCCCTATATGGTTTTTATCCGGGTAAAAGGTGAGACGTCAGAAAAAGGAGGTGCTGGCATGGTAAGTTAGAGGTTACATGAGAGAGCACCAGACACAGAGGGCATTGGGCCAGCAGACACTGTTCACAAGCCACCATGTGGTTGATGAGAATACAACCCATCCCTCAGAAAGGCAGAAAGTGCTCTTAGGTGCTGATCCATGTCTCCAGTTCCTGCAATGGTTGGTTGTCAGCTTCACACACTGGGTAGGGAGAGCCTCAGCTGAAGGATTGCCTGCATCACATTGGCCTGTGGGCACATCTGCTGTGAAGGTATTTGCTGTTTTTCTTTCTTTCTTTCTTTCTTTCTTTCTTTCTTTCTTTCTTTCTTTCTTTCTTTCTTTCTTTCTTTCTTTCTTTCTTTCTCTCTTTTTTCTTTCTTTCTTTCTTTCTTTCTTTTCTCTCTCTCTCTCTCTCTCTCTCTCTCTCTCTCTCTCTCTCTCTCGTTCATTCTGTCTTTCTTTATCCCCTTATTTATTGATTGATTTTTAGTTTTTGGATTTTCAACAAAGGCTTTCTTTGTATGTTTATGGCTGTCCCGAAACTGACTCTATAGGTTCAGGTTGGCCTTGAACTCAGGTATTTGCCTGCCTCTGCCCCATGAGTGCTGATGTTAAAGGCACATACCAACACTACCATCTGGGTACATTCCCAGTTTTCAAATGCAGTTTCTGGGCCAATAACACGCAGCCTAAAATGTTAGCCTATAGATCTGTGTTCAATTCCTGGAACCTATGTAGAAGGAGAGAACTGACTCCATAAAATTGTCCTCAGATCTTCACTTGTGTGCATGAGTTCTCTCTCTCTCTCTCTCTCTCTCTCTCTCTCTCTCTCTCTCTCTCTCTCTCTCTCTCTCTCTGTGTGTGTGTGTGTGTCTCTCTCCCTCCCTCCCTCTCTCCCTCCCTCCCTCCTTCTCTCTTTATCTGATACACACACACACACACACACACTCACATTAATTAATTTGTCACTATCAGCATCCCTCAGGCCGAACCCCAGAGGCAATGTCAATATCTTCTTATGACATCAAAACATCCACAGAGTAGAGAATTGACTCTTTGCCTGTCACTGCACTTGAGCTGACTGAGGTGTTGAGCTAGCCCTTTCTCTTTGTCTCTGTGACAGCACTGATTCAGGCTCTGTCACCATCTACAGTAGGTCTGCAGGTCGGGACTGTGTGAGAGGGTGCACATATTCTACTTCTGTGCTACACACACAGGAGTCACAGGCCCTGTGTGCTGACTGGACACTGTCAGAACACAGCTACAGAACTATAAAGAGAAGTCACTGAGTCCTCCTCACTTGGCATGAATCTTCTGCTGGTCACTCTGCTCACAGGTAGGACCCTTGTCCCTTATTGGTTCCCCCCATCTCCCTTGTGTTCAATGCCCAACTCCACTGGTCACACCTGAAGTGTTGGTTTGGGGGTCCCATTGGGGTCTAATAGCTTCTGGGTTGGGGTTCCATGCTCACCCCTCACAACAGATGGCACCTTTACCCTCTAGGTCTGGACTCAGATAACTCCTTAGTAAAGTCCACTACATCCACCAACCCAAGCACAGAAAGCCCCTTCTGCCTCTGCCATATTTTCCTGGCACCCATTTCCTTTGCTCTAAGTTGCCCTGAATTTGATTTTTCTTATCCCTTTTAAAAATTATTGACTCTTATTTTATGTCTATGAGTCTTCTGCCTGCATTTGTGTCTGTGAACTGTGTGTGAGCAGTGTCTACAGAGGCCAGAGAAGGGGTCTGATCCTCCAGTATTGGGGGTCATAGGCAGTTGTGAGCCACCATGTGGGTGCTGGAACTCAGCCTGGATCCTACACAAGCTCAGCAAGTAGAGTCATCTCTGCAGCCCTTATGGTTTTTTTCATGATATTATTATGCAGCTGAGGATGTCCTCCAACTCACCATTCTAGTCCAGACTGGCCCCAACCTCCTTAGTCTTTGGATTACATTCATAGCTTGTATCTAAAATTCTATTTTTATTTTTACTTTTTTCTGGTTTTACAACACAGGATTTCTCTGTGTAGCCATGTCTGTCCTGGAATTCATCTATGGACCAGGCTGGCTGTGATCTCATATATCCACATGCCTCAGCCTCCAGAGTGCTGGGATTTCACACTGTGTGTTCCACTGTACCTGGATTCTCCTTTATTTTAATGGTGACCTAGTATCCCACTGCAGATTGAATCCTGGCTTATTTACCTACTCCTCAGTGGATAACAGTTTGGTGTGTCAAATGCTGATGTTACAATGATGATCTGACCATTATCCTTGTCTATGAGCTGTGCATGGCCATGCAACAGATTCCTTCTAATTCTTCCAGTGTAAAACAATCAGCATGCATTGGCTGCTTCTCTGGTTCAAGGTCTGAGCTAGAACTGTGATGAATCCCATTGCTAGCTAAGGCTAGGGTTTCACCTAGGCTTGAGTAGGGGTGGGGCAGATTTCAAACTCAAGAGATGGTTGGATTGTTGGGTTATGGAACTAACAGTTCAGTTTGTCCCTGGCTTCTGACTGGAGAGTGTTCTCAGCTCCTCAACACAGGGACCACAGGGCAGCTAACAGTGTGGTGTCTGTCTGTCCTGACAGTGAGAAATGAGCAGGAAAGCAAGGCAAAAGGCAATGTCTATAGTACTTAGTCCTGGGGAGACACCCCAGCCCAGTACAGTGGTTCATTTGTAATCCTACCACTCCAGAGGCTGTGGCCAGAAGATTACCACAGAGTCAGAGGCTGGAGTGGTAACTGGGCATCTCTCTGTCTCAAACAAGGAGACAGGTTCTACTTAGGCCTGGTAACCTGGGTTTGGTCTTCAATGCCTATATAGTGAAGAGAGAAAACCAACTCCATAAAGGTATGCTCGTACCTCCTCACGTGTAGCATGGCATTTATGAGTGGTCCCATGTGCCTACTTTCACCTGTGTTGGGGCAAGCATGAACACACACACACACACACACACACACACACACACACACACACTTCTATTCCCTGCTCTCCCAATGCAGCATCTGGTAGGAGTCAGGACGAAGCTAGCAGGCAGGCATCAGACCCCTGGTAAAGCCAAAGTGGTTTTGATGGAGTGTGCTGTGCTTTCTTGTAGCAGACACTAGTGCACACAGCATCAGCCCTCAGGCTGGGTAGCAATTGGGCAGTGTGATCAAGTCCACCATCCCCAGGAGCCATTCCTTGTTAGAGTACAACTATGGGTGCTACTGTGCCATTGGGGGCTCAGACACTCCAGTGGACAAGTAATCCATCTGGTGGGAGACAGGAGCATCGGAGTGGGAACAGGGCACAATCAGAGCATCTCATGAGACAAGTACAGGAGACATGGAAGTTCACCAACATCATATATTTTGTTTTGTTTCTTTATTATTTTTGTTTATATGTTTCCAGACAAGGAGTTTCTGTGTGGCTCCAGGTTTCCTGGAACTCTTTCAGGAGACCATGCTGACTTAAAACTCAGAGACCCATCTGCATCTGACTCCCAAATACTGAGATTAATGGTGGACACCACCACACCCCAAAGAAGTTGCTTTCCTTCAATATATGTTTAATAGAAATAAGATTCTCAAGCCTCATGACCCATTCTTCTGCTCATCATGTTTAAATCATTCTGCCATGTTTGAGAAAGACTGCAGGTGAGAATTGACCTCCTGCGGGTCCATAGTCCTTCCTCAGCTGTTCCATCCTCTCTCCAGGTGCTACCAGACTCATGACCATTGCTATAATCAGGTCAAGAAGCTGGGAAGCTACAAATTCCACATAGATGAGTTGGCATCCCATGTCACTTCAGTCACTCTCCACCATGTCTTTAGAGTCTGGGACTCTCAATAACAAGACACTCACCTGTAGCTAGCCTGACTGACCAACAAGTTTTGGGGATACCTGCTCTTTATATAACTGCTCTTTTTTGACTTACAGATGCTCCAATCACATCTTGCCTTTCACAAGGGCTCTGGGCATCCTAGGCCAAGCCTGCATTCGCTTTTGGCAACGGCTTTACCACCTGTGCAGTTGGAGCCCACATTAGTTTCCAAGTTAGATCTGAGCTTTCTTTACACATCAGGGCTGCATTGGGGGATGGCTTGACCATGTGCTTGGTCACCAGGTGTCTGAGATGGTCTGCACTTGGCTTTGCTGTGGAGAGGTCTTTTACTCCACCCCTTGGCTTTCCTTTAAAAGCCCTTTGGCAGAGACAGCCAGAGCCCAAGGGATTAGAATCTAGGCCCTCCCAATGCTACCCTGTGTTTTCGGTCTGTCTCTGTCTAGTTATATTTCTATCTAATATTTCCTGCTGCTCCTACTCAAGAGTACCCTGTGGAAAAGTCGGGGTGAGATGGCCCCCACACTGTGCCATCTCCCCAGCCACACAACAAATGATTTTCTTTTATTATAAATGTGTTCCAACTATTTGGGCACCCAATGCACTTTTGTGTCTTTGACTCTCAACCCTAAGTCTGCCCAAATGGCAGTTCCACTGGTTTCTTTTGGTTACAAATTGTAGGGAGCATGATCATGGGCTCTGATAAACTTTCTTTTTTATTTCTCTGCAAACAAGAACAACCCCTGTGAGGACTTCATCTCCGACTGTGACCACCAGGCTGCCATCTGCTTCTACAACACTCCATACACCAAGCATTACAAAAGCATTCACTATTAGAATTGTCACCTCAGTGACTGGCACACCTTCCCTGCCTGCCTACTTCTGTTCACTACACACTGCACCCTCTATAATGCAACTATAGAAAGAACTCTACTTTGGTGGTTGTATTCTCTGTCAACCAAACATTTCTAGATCCTCAGAAACATCATTCCATCTAGGCCTGGAAACTGAAGATTAATGGAAAAGACATTGACATTAGGGGAGCACCTTGAAGAGTGGGTGATGAACCTGGCCAATTCTTTTATCCCAGCACACGGTGGTGGAGAGGAAGAGGCAGAAGCAGAGTCAGGAAAATCTCTTGAGTTCAAGGCCAACGAGGTTTGAAAATTGAGGTCCAGGCCAACCAGGACTATTACACCAAGAAATCCTCTCTGGAAAAATAAAGAAAAAAGGAAGAGAAGGATCAGGAGGAGGAGAAGAGGTGGAGGAGAATGGGAGAGAAGAAGAAGGGTTGGGACAGATGAGGCAGGAAAGAGGACAGGAGGGGATAGGAGGGGTGGGAAGGGAAGGGAACTCAGAGGGGAAGAGGAGAAAGAAAGAAGAAGTGTCACAGTGGCACTAAAGAAACTTCTTATCCCCCAAAATACCGGACTCAAAGGGATTCTGCTGAGTGCTCACCACAGGATGTTGGATATAGGAAACCAAACTGGACTGACATTAAATGTCCTGAAGGCAGGATTACAGCCTGGTGACTTTCCAGTCTTCACTGTGCCTAAACACACACCACAGGATAGTTGTCCCTCTAAAGTTCACAGCAGCCTAACTTTTTAAATAAACAAAACAGAACACCTTGTCTTCTCTAACTTTCTCTATCACAGGATCCCATAGGTAAAATTAGGTTAATCTCTGGTTTTCTGGTCAACCAGATTTAGGAAAAAGATTTCTCATTGGTTAATAGCTATGTGGTTCTAATTCTCTCTTTTCCTTTAGTGAACAGCTGCCCATTCCTCTGTATTTGCACCACTAACCTCATTTCTACTCCTCCCCAAAAGTCAGGCCTCACCCCTGTCAAGGTCAGTTCTGGTGAGCAATAGGTGCAGCTAGAGCCACCTGGGCAGGCGCAGTGACCTGTAGTAGCTGGTAGTGACTGTCCAGTGTCCTGCTGGAAGGATCAGAGATCTTGAGCATGGAGACAAGCAACTCAAATCATCACCTAGTGGTTGTTATCCAGGTAAGAGTTCAGAAGTGGGGAGAAGGAGGTGCTAGGGTGCTAAGTTAGAGGCTACATGACAGATGGCCATTCACAGAGGGAGAAAGCATTGAGCCAGGAGACACTGTTCTCCAGCCACCATGTAGTTGCTGAGAATAGAACCCATTCTTCAGGCAGAGCAGAAAGTGCTCTTAGGTCTGAGCCATCTCTCCAGCCCCTGCAGTGGTTGATTGTCAGCTTCACACACTGGGTAGGGAAAGCCTCAGCTGAAGGATGGCCTGCACAATATTGGCCTGTGGGCACATGTTGAGCATTTACATTTTTTCTTTCTTTTTCATTTTTTAGGTGTTGGTTTCTTTTTTTTAGATTAAGAAATTTTTTTCATTCATTTTACACACCACAGATCGCCCTCTTCCCTCCTCCTACCCCTGATCGTTTACCCCAACCCACCCCACACAAAAAGGCAAGGCCTCCCGTGGGAAGGCTCATCCAGTAGAGGAAAGTCCAATCCCTTCCATGCCGCCTCAAGGCTGTACTGGGTTTCCCATCATAGGTAGTGGGCTCCAAAAAGCCTGCTCAAGCACCAGGGGCCCCACCAAGAATATCAAGCTACACAATTGTCTTAATCATGCAGAAGGCCTAGTCCAGTCCCATGCAGGCTCCACAGCTATTGATCCAACTTTCATGAGTTCCCACTAGTTTGGTTTGGTCATTTCTGCAGGATCTGCTTCATAATCCTAATGCATTTGCTCATATAATCCCTCCTCTCTCTCTCCTACTGACTCCTGGAGCTCTGCCTGATGTCCAGCTGTGGATCTCTGCATCTGCCTCCATCAGTCAATGGAGAAAATTTCTGTGATGACAGTCACGGTATTCACCGATCTGATCACTGAAACAAGCCAGTTAAGTTCAGGCACCCTGTCCACTGTTTCTAGTAGTCCAAGCTGATATGAATCCTTGGGAATTCTGGGGAACTTCTTTAGTTTTTTGGGCTAGGGTTTCTTAGTGTATCTCTGGATGTCCTGGAACTCACTTTGTAGACCTGGCTGGCCTCAAACTCAGGTATTCACCTGCCTCTGCTTTTGTTTTCTGACATTAGAGGTGTGCATCACCACCACCTGCTACATTCCTGGTTCTTAAATGGAGTTTGAAGGCTGGTAAGATGCAGCCTATGATGCAAGCCTGTAGACCTGAGTTTGATTCCTTAAAGGTAGAAGGAGAGACCTGACTCCTCAGAGTTGTCCTCTGCCCTCCACATGTGATCACAAGGGCTATCTCTCTGTCTCTATCTCTGTCTCTGTCTGTCTGTCTGTCTCTCTTTGTCTGTCCTTCTGTCTCTCTCACTCTCTCTAACCTACCCAACTATCCACACACAAAAACATGCATACATTAACTAGTTAATTAATTAAAGGTTAAATTTGTGACTGGATCTACCTCAAACGTTGTCTCAGGTTCTTGGGGACACACTTTGCACTGCATTTATACAGTTAACAGGGAGAATTGTAGGGGACAGCTACTCCTTCTTGGAACCACACATCACTATGAGCATCCCTCAGACCCAATTCCAGGAGCAATGTCTATAACTTCTAGGACCTCAAAGCATTCATGTGGGAGGGACCTGGCACTTTGCCAGTCACTGACTTGAGCTGGTTGGGGTGTTGATCTAGCCCTTTCTCTGTGCCTCTCTGACAGCACTGATTCAGGCTCTGTCACTATCTACAGCAGCTCTGCCGGTCGGGACTGTGTGTGAGGGTGCACACATTCTACTTCTGGGCTACACACACAGTAGTCACAGGCCCCGTGTGCTGACTGGACACTGTCAGAGCGCAGCTACAGGACTATAAAGAGAAGTCACTGAGACCTTCCCTCACTCAGGATGAAACTCCTTCTGCTGGTCACTCTGCTCACAGGTAGGACTCTTGTCCTTTCTGAATTCCCCACATC
Organism: Peromyscus maniculatus bairdii; assembly: GCF_049852395.1. NCBI lineage: Eukaryota > Metazoa > Chordata > Mammalia > Rodentia > Cricetidae > Peromyscus > Peromyscus maniculatus. The sequence goes on from NC_134874.1 coordinate 6,413,650, forward strand.
TCCCTTGTCTTAAATGCACAGCACATCTGGTACACCTGAATTTCTGGTTTGGGATTCCTGTTGGGGTCTAATAGCCTGTGGGTTGGGGTTCCATGTCCACCCCATGCCCATGACAGTTGGCACCTTTACTCTCTATGTCTGAACTGAGATTATCCCTTAGAAATGTCCACTACACTCACCGACCAGGCAGAGAAAGCCCCTTCTGCCTCTGCCATATTGCACTGGCACTGATTTCCTTGGCCCTCAGGTGCCCTGGATATTTGAATGTTCTTGTCTTTTAAAAATATTTATTTTTATTTTATGTGTATGAGTGTTTTGCCAGCATGTGTGTCTGTGAACTATGGTGAGAAGTGCCTTCAGAGGCCAGAAGATGGGTTTAAATGTCCAGAACTGGGGTCATAGACAGTTGTGAGCTGCCATATGGATGCTGGAACTGAGCCTGGGTTCCTTCCAAGTTCAGCAAGTGCTCCTGACTGCAGAGCCATCTCTCCAGCTCTTATTTTTTTATGACATTATCATGTGGCTCAGGATGTCCTCAACCTCAACACTATAGCCCAGACTTGCCTCAACCACCCAAGTGTTAAGATTACAAACATGGGTAACTTGCTTCTACAATTCAGTTTTCACACTATTTTATGGAGACAGGGTTTCTCTGTGTAGCCATGGCTGTCCTGGTACTCACTCTATAGACAAGACTGGTGTAGAGCTGAGATGTCCACCTGCCTCTGTGTCCAGAGTGTTGGGATTAAAGTCCTGCAACACTATTCCCTGGCAACCTTGAACTTCTGATCGTCTAGCATCTCCCTACAGAATGCTGGGATTATGTAGTATATGTGTTCCACTGTACCTGGCTTCTCCTTCATTTTAATGCTGACCAAGTATCTCACTGCAGACTGAATCGTGGTTTATTTTCCTACTCCTCAGCTGATGAACAGTTTGTCAAATGCTGACATTACAAGGATGATCTGACCATTATCCTTGTCTATGAGCTGTGCATGGCCACACAATAGATTACTTCTAATTCTTCCAGTATAAAAAAATAAGCATGTATTGGTTGCTTCTCTGGCTCAAGGTCTGAGCTAGAACTGTGATGAATCCCACTGGTGGCTACTGCTAGGGTTTCATCTAGGCTTGAGTAGGGGTGGGGCAGCTTTCAAACTCAAGAGATGGTTGGATTGTTGGGTTATTGAACTAAGAGGTCAGTTTGTCACTGGCTGCTACTGGAGAGTGTTCTCAGCTGCTCAACACAGAGACCCACAGGGCAGCTCACAGTGTGGTGTCTCTCTGTCCTGACAGTTAGAAATGAGCAGGCAAGCAAAGCAAAGGGCAATGTCTATGAACTCAGTCCTGGGGAGTCAGCCCAGCCAGGTACAGTGGTGTTCATTTGTAATGCTACCACTGAGGCCAGAGGTTTGCTTCAAAGTCAGAAGCTAGACTGGGTTACAGGGCAACTCCCTGTCTCAAATTGATAGACACCTTCCTGCTCAGGCCTGGCTGCTCTCTGATATCCTCATGTGTACCATGACATTTATGAGTGCTCCCAAGGGCTTCCTTTCAACCTGTGTTTGGGCTAACACACACACACACACACACACACACACACACACCCTTTTATTCACTGCTCTCCTGAGGCAGCAGCTGGTAGGAGTCAAGGAGGAAGTGTCAGGAGTGATGGTCATGATCTATTGTGGGCCATGATGCAATTACAGTTGTAGTAATTGATAGTTCAGATGTCACCAAATGAGAGCACTGATTCTCAGATGAAGTACCCTGTCAGGCAAGGCTTGTAGGTCACCAACTCTGAAAATGTTGCTTTCATCTGTAATTTCACTTGTGCAAGAACAGCTATAACATCTCCCCATTTGCCATGCATTTTCATGTAATGTGCACCTGTAATCTCGTGATTCCATCTCAGTCTTATGGGCACACATATATCCATGTCTTTCATTTCCTCTAGCATCCTGATCTGAACCCTGAAGAGGACTTTGAGGCTGGACCTCAAAGGCTCTCTATAAGGAAGCTAGCAGGCAGGTATCAGACCCCTGGTAAAGCCAAGAGGTATTCATGGAGTGTGCTGTGCATTCTTATAGCTGGATCTACTACATTCAGAATCAGCCCTCAGGCTGGGTGGCAGTTTGGCAATGTGTTCGAGTGCAAAATCCCTTTAATTTTCCCCATGTCGGAGTATAACTACTATGGCTGCTACTGTGGCTTTGCCATCTGGAACAACTGGGTGGAAGACTTAGACAGGTGAGTGATTCATCTGGGGGGAGACTGGAGCATCTGAGTTGGTGGGGACAGGACACAAGCAGAATATCTCATAAGGCAAGAATAGGAGACATGCATATTCACCGTAATCATGTATTTTGTTTTGTTTATTTATTATTTATTTATTTATTGTTTGTTTTCCAGACAAGAGTTCTCTGTGTAGCTCTAGTTGTCCTAGAACTTTCTGTGGAGATCATGCTGGCCTTGAACCAGAGATCTTCTAGCCTCTGCCTTCTGAGTGCTGAGATTTAAGGTGGGCATCACCACACCCAGCATGTATTTTCACCTCTTTTCATGTAAAGAAATTAGTCCAAGAGAACCCTGTATCTAGTTGTCCCTGAACAGAATGTGTGAGATGTAAATAGTGTGCAATGCTGGACTCAGACACCAGACTAGGGCATAGGCAACCATCACAGCCACCATCAAAACATCAGCTTTCTCTTTAAAATGTCATCGAAACTTTGGAATATATAATTTCACTATGTTCTTGCACCTTTGTTTAAAAAAAAACACTTTTTGATGCAGGGTCTCACTTATGTGTCCCTGGCTGATCTCAAACTTAGAGAATCGTCTGCCTCTGTCTCCCAAGTACTGAGAATAAAGGCTGGTACTGACCACACTCCACAGAAATGGCTTTCAATAAATATGTGCTAAACAGAAGTCACAGATTTTCAAGCCTGAGGAAGATTACTTCTGGAATATCATGTTTAAGTCATTCTGACATGTTTGAGAAAGACTGCAGGTGAGAACTGACCTCCTGTGGGTCCATAGTCCTCCCTCAGCTGTTCCTTCCTCTCTCCAGGTGCTGTCAGATTCGTGACCACTGCCATGCTCAGGTCAAGAAGCTGGAAAACTGCAAATTCCTCTTAGACAACCCCTATATCACCTCCTATACGTACTCATGTTCTGGGAATGAGGTCACCTGCAGTGGTAGGTTTACCCTCCAGGACCTCAGGACTCTGCGTGGTCCTGTATCAATTGCCTTATGGAGAGCCTGCTCCAAGGCCACCTCCAGGGAATTGCAAGAAAGTCCACAAATGTGGTGAGGGCTTATGAAAAGTTCTTATGTATCTGTGGACTAGACTTAGTCTATCTGAGTGGTAAATAGTAAGGAAACACAAACGCTTTCTGATGATAACTTTCTCTTTTATTTCAACTTAAAAAATCCTCTCTCCTAAATGCTCTCTCTGAAAATCTCTGTCTCCACACAGTTACATCACTTTACATACAGCTACATTTTCCACACACACTTACACAACTCCCTTTTCTCTCTGATAATCTCTCTTGCTTTCTCTCCTGCCTAGCTATTTATGTTCTCTCCTCAGCTCCTACACACACACACACACACACACACACACACACACACACACACACACACACACACTGACACACACACACACACACTGACACACTAACACACACACACCCTCACTCACAGCTGCTCTTCCCACAGTTCCTTCACACAGCTTTTCCTCCATGGCAACAGCTCCTTCCCCCAGCTCTACACAGTCGTCTCTCTCCACACCACAGCTGCTGACTCACAGCCAAGCTCTGGACAATTATAAGTTACATTTTCAGGGCCCTACCCATTCTCACAACACAAGATAAGTCACATAGTTTCTCTTAGGATAGTAACATCACACTGACCCACTCACATAGCTCTAAGTTAGTAAACAGACAGTAAACAATTGGCTGAACCTTGAGCTGTCAGGGTTTGTGCAGAAAGAGAACTACTGCAAGGAGCTATGTATCAATGTAAACAGACTGGCCATGATTTAGCAATGACAACACCTGGCAATTAGTCTTTAAGCATTTTCTGCAGGGGCAGTTTAGTCTGTTTTAAATTTTTTTTCTGAAGTTCAAAATTGGCTGTGTAAAAGGCTGTCTTTATGATTGAGAATTCTATGTCAGTCTGAGTAATGTAAAATATTCTAGTACTGTTTCTACATATCAAATTTATACAGCTTAAACAGGTATCATCTTTCAAAATATCCACTGTTATAAATGTGCCCAAAGATGCAATATATTCTTGAGATAAACACACAAGCAGTGGGAAAATGCCCCTAGCAGTTCTTAGGGAAGAAATGTAGTGGCACATGAGAAAAATTACAGACAGAAAAACAACTGGTTTCTACATCCAGTGACCCCATGGCCTCCCAGGTGGGGCTCCCCATCAGGTAGGTCTGGAGGGTCCATCTGTTAAACATTAGTTGTCACTGATGTGCATTCCCACAGCCCCCACAGCCCTGTGTGGTGATATATTGTGCATCAAATAAGGCTTGCCTGAGGATCAGAGGACAGAGCCAGCCACCAGATTAAACATGGAGGTCCAGCAGTGGTGGCACACACCTTTAATCCTAGCACTCAGGAGGCAGAGATTTGTCTGGATCTCTGTGAGCTCAAAGCCACCTTGACTACATGAGATTGACTCAGTCTGGGAGAGAATCAGAGCCAGGCAGTGATGGCACACGCCTTCACCGTAGCACTTGAGATCTCATGCCTTTGCAACCAGTATTTGGGAAGCACACACACCATTAATCCCAGCACTAGGGAGGAAGTGGAATGGCTGCATAGAGAAAGGTATAGAAGGCACGAGGAGACAGGTACCAGGGCCTTTTTGATTGAGGAAGCTTTTCAACTGAGGACTCAGAGACTTTCAGTCGGGATTCATGGAGATAGGATCTCACCTTCTATTCAGTCTGAGGATTCAGCAGTGGTGAGAAGTCTCTCTAGTGGCTTGTTCCTTTGTCTCTCTGATCTTTCAGCACTTACCCCAATATCTGGCTCTGGGATTTTTTTATGAGACCATTTAAAATTCATGCAACATCTGGTGCCCAACATGGGGCTTGAACTTAAGACTCTGAGATTAAGAGTCTCATGCTCTACCAACTGACCATTTAAACTCTGTGTAACACCCTGGCATTTTATAAGGGGCACGAAAGTCAAAAGGACAGTCACCATTTAGTGGTCATTTCCTTGGTCTCATGTGACCTCACAACAGCCTTATCAGCTAGATAATAAATAATAGATGAGGTCACTGATGAGGAAGATGAGGAAGGCAGGGCCACTTGCCCAAGGTCACCCAGTTTAGAAGTGATAACATTAGGTTCTGGAACACAGATCTACATCATTCCAAAGTATCTTTTTAAAAAAAATTTCAAGATTTTATATATTTATGGGGGAGGCATGCCTGTGCCACAACACAGGTGCAGAAGTCTGAGGACAATGTGTCTGTTCTCTCCTTCAACCATGTGAGTCCTGGGGATGGAACTCGGGTTCAGACTTGGCAGCAAGTGTCTTTATTCCCTGAGCCATTTTGCCTGTTCAAAGCCTCTCCTGTTAGCTGCTGTGTTATACTGATTCCAAATTGACCCAACAATGGAGAGCTGCATCATTATATAAGTCAGATACTGGACTAAACACCTATGCAGAGCAAGAATTATCATTCCCATTTTACAGGTGAAGATTCAGAGGCTATAAATATAGTTCAGTGACTAGAATGCTTGCCTAGCATGCACAGAGGCCTGGGTTCTACCTCCAGAATACATGAATAGAGTGTCATGGTGCACACCTGTAATCCCAACACTTGAGAGGTTTAGTCAGGAGGATTGTCTTAAATCATGTAATTTCAGAAGTGCTAGTTAATATTTGCTGTCTTCTGAGTTTTAGGATTAAATATCCATGTTTATTTCTTTTTATGTACAGGAATGAGTTTGCACCCTGTGTCTTCTTCAGTCACTCTCCACCCTGTCTTTAGAGGCTGGGTTTCTCACTAAACAGGACACTCACCTTTACCTAGCCTGACTGACCAACAAGTTGTGGGGACCAGTATTCCCCACTTCCCAGTAGAGTTACAGATGCTCCAAGCACACCTTGCTTTTTACATGGGCTCTGTGCATTCTAGTTCAGTCCCTCAGGCTTTTTGACAACCACTTTACCAACCACACTGTCATTTTAGCCCACAACAAATGATTTTTTTTTTTACTGTAAGTGTGTTCCAGCAATTTGGACAACCCAATGTCCTTTTGTGTGCTTTGTCTCTCAACCCAAAGCCTGCACCCTTGGGAGGGCCACTGGTTTCTTTTGGCTACAAATCATAGGGAGCAGGATCATGGGCTCCACTCAGCTTCCTTTCCTGTTTCTCTCCAGGCAGAAACAACACCTGTGAGGACATGATCTGCAACTGTGACCGCCAGGCTGCTACCTGCTTCTCCCAAGCTCCATACAACAAGGGGCACAAAGGTGTTTACTGTTAGACTTGTCACCTCAGTGACTGCCTACACCATCCCTGCCTGCCTGGTTGTGGTCACTACACACTGTGCCCTCTAATAAAGCACATCTAGAAAGAACCCAGCTTTGGTGATTGTATTCTCTGTCTATGGAACATAACTAGATCCTCAGAGAACATCATTCACTCAGCCCTGGAAGCTGCAGATCAATAGGAAAGATGTTTCCAGGAAGCAAGCACCTTGAAGAGTGGGTGATGAGCAGTTTTCATCCCAGTTTCTGGAGTGCAGGGGCAGGCAGATCTCTTGAGTTCAAGACACATCTGGTCTAAAAAGTAAGTTCTAGGACATCCAGGGCTGTTACACAAAGAAACTCTGTCTTAAAAAAACAATCAAACAAACAGATAAATAAATAAATAAATAAATAAATAAATAAATAAATAAATAAATAAATAATTAGAAGCCTGCCTGAGATACATAATTGGTAGTGGGTACAGAAAGGGGAAGAGAATGGAGAGATGAGGAAGGTAAAGGAGAAAAAGGAGGGGGAAGGGTGAGGAGGAAGACAGAGAGGAGGAAGGGAGAGAAGAGAGAAAGATGCAGTGTCATATGGGCACTAAAGGAACATCTTGTCTCCAGAAATACTAAACTTGCTGGGTGGTATCCATACAGGCCTTTAATGGTGGCACTGGAGATGCAGAGATAGGTGGATCTCTGCAAGTTTGAGGCCACCCAGGTCTATAGAGCTAGTTCCAGGACATGCCCCAAAGCTACAGAGAAACCTTGACTCAAAAAAAATCCTCCCCTCAAAAAACACTGGACTCAAAGTGCTTCTGCTGTGTGCTCCTCATAAGGAACTGGATATAGGAGCTGGAGAGATGGATCAGAGGTTAAGAGCACCATGTTCTTCCAGAGGTCCTGAGTTCAGTCCCCAGCAACTACATGATGGCTCACAACCATCTATAAGAGATCTGGTTCTGTCTTCTGGTCTGCAGCCATACATCCAGAACACATAATAAACAAACAAGCAAACAAACAAATAAAAGAAAATCTTTTAAAAAAGAAGTTGGGAATCTTGCATGATACCACTACACCAGCGGCACTGTTTATGTTTCTTATTCTCACGTGTTTGAGAAAGACTGCAGGTGAGAACTGACCTCCTGCGGGTCCATACTCCTCCCTCAGCTGTTCCTTCCTCTCTCCAGGTGCTGCCGGACTTGTGACCACTGGTATGCTCAGGTCTATAACCTGGAAATTCCAAATTCTTTATAGATAACCCCTCTATCAGCTCCTACTCATGCCTGTGTTCTGGGAAGGAGATCGCCTGCAGTGGTAGGTTTACCCTTCGGGACCTCTGGGTTTTGCCCTCGGCAGCTTTGGAACAGACAGGGAAGTAACAAGGACAGTCACTATTTAACAGTCATTTTCTTGGTCTCATATGACCTCACAACAGCTTTATCAGGTAGACACTAAAATATAGATGAGGTCACTGATGAGGAAGATGAGGAAGGCAGGGCCACTTGCCCAAGGTCACCCAGCTTAGAAGTGATGACATTTGGTGTGGGGAGAAAAGGAGTCAGCCGGGCTGGTAGGGCCACAGCTGCCTTGGAAGTGTTTTCAGTCCCTTCAGAAGTGAGTGTTGGGACCCCTCTCCCTTTCCCTTTCTTTCTCTGTCTGCCCACACTCCCTCTCCAGCTTCTACCCCTCCACCTCAATGTCCTTGGCAGGAACTCTGCACTCTGGCTTGCCATATTCAGATCCTCCCTCCATCCCTGACCCTTCACACATCTGCTCCTGCTCCTTCCCTGCTATGTAGGTGCCCACCAGAGGCTTATCCTGTTAATCTGGGACCAAATGATGTAATCAGCCATGGGTGCTTATCCCCCTGACTGAACTTCTGCTCATATGCCACGCAGTCAATGAGTCTGGTCCAGACTCCCCCTATTTTGACCAAGTCCTTAGACAGTGGGCTTTGCAATTACAAACCCACCATGGCTGATACCACCCTCTTAATGCTATTTTAGAACCTGCTGCTTTTCTCAATTGGCGATGTGCATATGATGACCAGGCGGAAGGCCCAGGCCCGTCTCAACTTATAGTATGGGCTTAACATCACTCTAGACATGCTCACTGGGAGAGGCCAATATATTTATCCTGTCTCATAATATACCATTGGCCAGTATGTCTACTTTCAGCAGGTCTCTGATTTGGTCTTTAAGGCTGTTAAGGCATGTGCCCCTTGTGACTTCCATAATTTTATCCAGCAACCCAAGGAGTCTTTCACTGACTTCCTCACTCGAGTAACTGAGGCAGTTGAATGAAGGGTAGATCTTGGCCCTACTTGGGAGATGCTGATCAAGCTATTGACATGGGGGGGCTTAATATCTCAACATGTAATGTAGTAACTGCAGTATGCAATGAGGAAATTCATAAATGGGTCTTGGTCACTAGAGCTCAGAGCTGGCCACGTCGTTGCCCTGACCATCTCTCTTCACACCCTCTTATCTGACCGACCACCATCCTCAGATCCCCAGGCTCCTACCACTCCAACAGACCACATTTGTTGGGGCTGTGGTAAACTTGGCCATTTGGGGCGCTGTATTGGATAACTGTTTTGTCTATGACCTTGAAGCACCACCCCAGAGATGCAGCAGGTAACTGCTCTATCTGTCTATGACCTTGAAGTACATGCCCCTGAGGCATGGCCTCTCAGCCACACTTAAGACCTGAGATGCACATAGGCACTTTCCCTCATGGGTTTGGATGAGGGACTGACTCAGGCACCTGGAAGAGTGTTCTGGAACCTTCGACAATTCTGTTCTGTATAGTGAGTTTTTCTCCCCTAATAAATTCCTTGCCCTTTAAGCAGACTCCATGGATTTCTCACTATACAGCATGACTGTCCTAATTCATGATAAAGTCATGCTGTCCCAAGTATAACAAGGGCTTCCATTGGGCCAAGGATGCTGCTCACAGCCTTCAAACAATGTAACTCCTTTAAACTCCCAGGGGAGCGGTCCTCAGCCAGTAAGAGGGAATGGTCCTACCCTAAAGTATGCTGGACTCTGCCTGTTTTCCCACACTCAGCCATGATGACTGTATACCCTGATGGCTCACTCGTTAAAGGGCTGGTGGACATGGGTGCGGATGTCACCATCCTTACAGAGACTGAGATTCTTTGGTTTCCTCACTGGAAGTTCTGACCTGGCTCTGCCATCAGCAGCATGGGAGGCCAACAAAATACCCTCGCTACCATGTGCCCTGTCCACTGGAAGGATCTGGATGGCAATCAGGGCTCTCTTTCTCCAGTCATAGCTAATGTCCCTTGCAACTTATGGGGAAGGGACATTCTGGAAGACATGAAGGTCAACCTTACTATGGACAACTGTGCCTTTTATGATATCATCATCCATGATAAAATAGGCTTGTCAGGTCAAATACCATCCTCCCCACCCCTTCTTGCTGGCCAGCACCTCCAATTCTAGAGGCCACTGCCCATCAGGAGCCTGGGGTTAACACAACATCACAACCCACACCCCTGTCATGACTCAATGATGATGATGTTTGGGTGGAGCAGTGGCTGATTATTGAACCTAAATTGACTGCATTAAAAAATGTAGTCCAAGAATAACTAGATCTGGGACATTTGGAATCCTCTACTAGGCACAACAATTTTTTGTGATTAAAAAGAAATCAAGCTACTATGGCTCCTCCAAGACCTGCATGCTGTTAATGCTCAAATGAAAAAAATGGAATCCACCCAGCCAGGTCTCCTACATCCCGGTGTTATTCTGTTGGTCTATCATGTTGTTGTGTTAGATATTAAAGGTTGCTTTTTCCAGATCCCATTAGTACCCATAGATAGAAGGCGCTTTGCCTTTACCATCTGGGAGCCTAACATGCACAAGCCTGCACAGAGATTTCAATGGACCATTTTACCCCAGGGCATGAAAAATAGCCCCAAATCTGCCAGTTATGTGTCTCAGAGGCCATGAAAAATGTACCAAATGATGTCTTACTGGTCTGTTCCATGGAGGATATCCTTGTCACTCATCCCAAGCCCCATTACTTAAAAGCAGTTTCTTGATCACTCCTTAAGGATCTTACTGTTCTAAATTTACATGTTGCTCTGGAAAAGATTCAATTTGTTCTCCCTTATGCCTTTTTGGGGTTCTTGACTGCAAAACAAATCCACCCACTCTCTTTCACTTTAGCATCTAAGACTCACCATTCGCTTACCGAGTTGAAACAATTATGTGGCACAGTCAGTTGGCTCAAGACATTCCAGAACATGAAATGCTATGCCTTTCCTCTCTATTGGAAGGGCCTGGCTGCCCACCTGCAAAAATACAGCTAACCCCACAAGCGCTTGCTCTCCTTGGTAAGATTGCTTTGCTTTTGTCCTCAGCATCTTTGAAAGACATGACCCCGATAAATCCCTTCAAGCCATAGCATTGTGGACACTTTCACGTTTCTTGGGAGGGGGGGTCCTATGGTAACAGGGACCCCTATGTGAGTACATTAGTCCTCTTTTGACCTTCACAAGGCCAACTCAAAATTTGAGCAGACCTTTCATTTGGGCTTAAAGGCTCAGACGCTGGGTTGCAGGACCTATAACTGTGAGCCAGACAAGTCATCCTCCCCTTGTCCCTGAGATATTCCCAGTCCCTCTGGGCTGATTCCATGAGCTTCCAGGAGATGATCACTGGATTTCCTCACATTATCCATAATCAACCTCCTCAGGACAGGAGGATTACAACATTACAGCCTCTCCCTATCGGGATCAAGCCTTATAGTGTCTCTTCTTCCATGCCCATACCCCAGGCAGCCATGGCTTTCTCAAATTCCAACAAGAATAAATATGGGATTTTGATACAGTGTAAAAATACTGAGGATATATCCCACATCCTTTCAAATCTTGGCTCAGTTCAACTGGGTGAATTACTGGTGTTTCTCAAAGTCTTCATAGAATGCCAGTTTGAACCTGTCAGTATGTTCTCTGACAGCCAATATGCTGTCCAGGTTGTACTTATCCTATCCTTTTCTATGTCAAGGAGTCCACAAGCTCCTTATATGTTGCTACAAAATCACTCCAAGATGTTTTGGAGCAAAGGGCACATCTATGGTACATATCTCATATCAGATCTCATTCCAATATCCCTGGCATCCTCACCCAGGGTAAAAAAAGAATAGATAGATGCCCTGACTATGACAGTTGATGTTGACCTCTTAGAGCAGGCCTGGGCACTTCATCAAAAGTTCCACTTATCCCTGCAGAGTCTCCATAGCCTATTTCCAGAACTCCCTAATGCTGTGGGACGGTCTATATGTCAAATTGCTCTGATTGGTCAATAAATAAAACACTGGTTAGCCAGTGGCCAGGCAGGAAGTAGGTGGGACAAGGAGAGAGGAGAATTCTGGGAAGCAGAAGGCTGAGGCAGAGAGACACTGCAGCCGCCGCCATGACCAGCAGCATGTGAAGACGCCAGTAAGCCACCAGCCACGTGGCAAGGTATAGACTTATGGAAATGTATTAATTTAAGCTATAAGAACAGTTAGCAAGAAGCCTGCCACGGCCATACAGTTTGTATGCAATATAAGCCTCTGTGTTTACTTGGTTGGGTCTGAACGGCTGTGGGACTGGCAGGTGACAAATATTTGTCCTGACTGTGGGCAAGGCAGGAAAACTCTAGCTACACCCTAATTCTCAGTGCAAACACCTGGCATGCTCTTGTGCTATGTATACCCCTCTTTCTCCCATGGGTCTTTGAATAGAGGCAGGGTCAATCCCTGTGGACTGTTGCCCAAGACAATCTGGCAAATGGATGTTCACATGCTCCCCCTTTTGGCAACCTTAAGTATGTCCATGTTATTGTGGACACCTATTCTTCCTTCACCTATGCTATTGCCCTTTCTAGGCAAAGGGCCTTCTATGCAATCAAAGCTGTTAAGACAGCAACACTGCTCACAGAAGTGCCCTGGGGATGTGAGTCCTGGGGATGGAACTCAGGTTCAGACCTGGCAGCAAGTGCCTTTATTTCCTGAGCCATCTTGCCTGTCCAAAGCCTTCCCTGTTAGCTGCTGTGTTATATTGATTCCATACTGACTAAACAATTGAAAGCTGCATCATTGGCTATAAGCCAGCCAGATACTGGCCTGAGCTCCTCTGCAGGGCAAGATTTATCATTCCCATTTTACAGGTGAGGATTCGGGAGAATGGGAATATAGCCCAGTTGCTAGAGTGCTTGCCTAACATGCACAGAGCCCTGGGTTCCACCTCCAGATCCCATACATTGAGTGAGGTGGCGCACAACTGCAATCCAGCACTTAGGAAGTGGAGTGTATAAAATTATTTAATTTTATAAGTAGTAGCTGATATTTTAGTTTTCTGGATTTTAGGATTAAATATATATATGTATATGTATATATATATATATATATATATATATATATATATATATATATATATGAATAGGTTGTCATCTCCTGTCTTCTTCAGTTATGCTCTGCCATGTCTTAAGACCCTGGGTGCTGTGGAACAATCTGTGTACACTGTAAATATGTATTACTCTCATGATTAATAAAAAGCTGACTGGCTGATAGTTAGGCAGGATTTTCAAGGCAAAGAAAATGCTGGGGAGAAAGAGTTGGAGAAGTCTCAAGAGACTCAGAGAGAAACAAGGTGAATGTGCCATATTGAAAGAAGATACTGCTGTGTGGCAGAGGGTAGATTAGTAATATGGGCGAATTTAAAATGTAAGAGTTAGCCGGGCGGTGGTGGCGCATGCCTTTAATCCCAGCACTCGGGAGGCAGAGCCAGGCAGATCTCTGTGAGTTCGAGGCCAGCCTGGGCTACCAAGTGAGTCCCAGGAAAGGCACAAAGCTACACAGAGAAACCCTGTCTCAAAAAAAAAATAATAAAATGTAAGAGTAAGCTAGTAACAAGCCTGAGCTATTGATTGAGCATTTATAATTAACAATATGTCTTTGTTTGGCTATTTGGGCAACTTGCAGTCCTGACGAAAAACTCCACCTACAGCTGGGTTTCTCAATAAACAGGAGATTCAACTTTAGGTAGCCTGACTGACCAACAAGTTTTAGGAATCTGTACTCCCCACACTCCCAATAGAGCTACAGATATCCTAGCCACTCCTTGATTTTAAAATATATATACAATTATATTTTATGTACACTGGCCTGAGTGTTTCAGATCTCCTGGAACTGGAGTTACAGTCAGTTGTGAGCTGCCATGTGGGTGCTGGGAACTGAACCCAGGTCCTTTGGAAGAGCAACCAGGGTTCTTAACTGCTGAGTCATCTGTCCATCCCCACACCTTGCTTTTTACATGACCTCTGGGCATATGAGCTCAGGCACTCACGCTTGTAGGGCAATCACATTACCAACTGAACCATCTCTCCAGCCCCGCAACAGATAAATTTTCTTATTGTGTTTTCCAGCAAATTGGGCAACCCAATGGACTTACGTGTGCTTGTTCTCAACCCAGAGTCTGCACTGAGGGAAGGGCCACCAGTTTCTTAGGTTAAAAATTGGAGTGAACAGGGTCATGGGCTCCACTTAACTTCCTTTCTTGTTTCTCTGTAGACAAAAACAAGACCTGCAAGGACTTCATCCACAACTGTGACTGTGAGGCCACCATCTGCTTCTCCCAGGCTCCACACAACAAGCAGCACAAAGGTGTTCACTGTTAGAATTGTCACCTCAGTGACTGGGACACCTTCCCTGCCTGCCTGGTTGTGTTCACTACACACTGTGCTCTCTAATAAAACATCAATAGAAAAAACTCGGGTTTGGTGATTGTAGTCTCTGTCTACCACAAATAACTAGATCCTCAGAGAACATCATTCTGTCTAGCCTTGGGGCTCAAGATTAATGGAAAAGACATTGCCATTAGGGAAGCACCTAGAAGAGTGGGTGATGAGCCCGGCCATGCCTCTCATCCCAGCACTCTGAGATGGAGAGGAAGAGGCACAGGTTGGTAGATCCCTTGAGCTCAAGGCAAACCAGATCACAAAGAAACCCTGTCTCAAAAAAATAGGAAAGAAGAAGAAGTAGAAGAAGGAGCAGGAGCTGGGGCAGTGGCAGGAGAGGAGGGGGATGAGAAGGAGGAGGAAAGAAGAAGAAGAAGAAGAAGAAGAAGAAGAAGAAGAAGAAGAAGAAGAAGAAGAAGAAGAAGAAGAAGAAGAAGAAGCCAGTCTGAGACACATATGGGGGTAGGGGAGGACAGCTGTGGAATATTATTTTAAGATGTGTTACATTTAATTATGCTGTGGAACATTTGTGTTAATGATGCAAAGTTGTGTTGCATTTGTTTAACTCTGTGAAGCTGTGTTACTGTGCCTGTCCAAAACACCGGATGGTCTAATAAAGAGCTGAATGGCCAAAAGCAAGACAGGAGAAAGGATAGGCGGGGCTGGCAGGCAGAGAGAAGAAATAGGAAGCGATATCTCAGGAGATAAAGAAGGATGAGAAAAGGAGGAGAGAAGGACAAAAGGGGCCAGTCACCCAGCTATACAGCAAGCCATGGAGGTAAAAGGAAAGAAAGGTTTACAGAACTAGAGAAAGGTAAAAGCCCAGAGGAAAAAGACAGAAGAGATAATGTAGTTCAGAAAATATGACTATAGATAAGTCAAGCTAAGGCTGGACATTCATAAGAAAGAATAAGCCTTCATGTGTTTATTGGGGAGCTAGGAGGTGGGCCCCGCCAATGAGACAAAAGACTAAAAGAGTAAAACAACCAACTACATGGGACAGAAAAGGAAAGAGAGGGGAGAGATAAGGAAAGGAGGGGAGGGGAGAGAAGAGAGAAAGATGCTGTGTGTTGTGTACACTAAGGGCAACATCTTGACCCTAAAATTACCAGACTTCCAAGGGTTGGCAGAGGGAGTTGGCACATGGCTTTAATTCAAGCACTCAGACCAGAGACAGGCAGATCTCTGTGAGTTCCAGGACCACCTAGTCTACAGAGCAAGTTCCAATATATGCTTCAAAGCTACAGAGAAACCCTCTCTTGGAAAACCCCAAAACAACTACAACAACAAAAACCCTGGATCGAAGCGCTCCTGCTGTGCACTCATTCTAGGAAGCAGGATATAGGAAACCCATCTGGACTGACAGTAGTAAATGACCTGAGGACAGGATGACATCCTGTGACCTTCCAGTCTTCACTGTGCCGAAACACACGCCACAGGATAGTTGTCCCAGTAAAGTGCACGGCAGCTTAAGTTTTTACACAAACAAATGAGAATACTTCCTCTTCTCTACCTTTCCATATCATGGCACCTGGCAGGTGAAACCAGGTTATTCTCTGGTTCCCTGGTCAACCTGTTCTAGGAATAAGATGTCTCATTGGCTAGTTTAAGGCTACGTGGTTCCCCGTCTCTTTTCCTTTAGTGAACAGCTGCCCAGTCCTCTGCCTTTCCACCCTCAAACCCATCCCCACTCGAGTTCCAAAATTCAAGCCTCACCCCTCCCAAAGTCAGGCCTGGTGAACCACAGGTGCAGCCAGAAATGCCTGAGCGGACGCAGTGACTGACAGTAGCTGGGAGTGGCTGTCCAGAGTCCCGCAGGAAGGGCAGGGGGATCTTGTGCATGGAGACAACCAACTCAAGTCACCCCGGACATGGTTTTTAACGAGGGAAGAGGTGAGTAGTGGGGAAAAGGAGGTCATGGGGTGCAAAATTAGACAGTATGTGACAGAATGCCAAACAGAGAGGCCAGAGGATATTGGGCCAGCAGACATTGTTCCCCAGCCAACACTTGGGTGCAAAGAAATGAACCCCATTCCTCAGGAAGAACAGAAAGTGCTCTTAAGTACTGACCATCTCTCCAGCCCCTGCAATGGTTGATTGTCAGCTTCACACACTGGGTCGGGAGAACCTCAGCTGAAGGATTGCTGCATCACATTGGCCTGTGGGCACATCTGCTGCACAACTGCTGCCTCTTTCTTTCTTTCTTTCTTTCTTTCTTTCTTTCTTTCTTTCTTTCTTTCTTTCTTCTCTCTCTCTCTCTCTCTCTCTCTCTCTCTCTCTCTCTTCCTTTCTTTCTTTTATATTTTTTGGTTTTTGGTCTTCAAGACATGGTTTTTCTGTGTATCTCTGGCTGTCCTAAAATTCAATTTGTAAACCAGGCTAGTCTCAAACTCAGATATTCACCTGCCTCCCAGAGTGCTGTGCTTAAAAGTGTGAACCACCACCATCTGACACATTCCTAGTTTTCAAATGGAGTTTGTGGGCAACTAAAATGCAGCCTACCATGTAAGCCTGTAGACCTGAGTTCGATTCCTGGAACCCATTTATAGGTATAAAGAGAGAATTGACTTCACAGAATTGTCCTCTGACCGCCACATGTGCACACACGTGCTTCCTTCCATCCCTCCTTCTCTCCCTCCCTCTCTCTCTCTCTCTCTCTCTCTCTCTCTCTCTCTCTCTCATTCACATACACATTAATTAATTGGTTAATTAATTAAAGACTGAATTTGTAACTGGATCTACCTCAAAGGCTGTGTCAGGTTCTTGGCATGTAGTTTAGACAGTTAACATGAAGGATTGTTGGAGGCAGCTACTCCTGCCTAGGACCACACATCACTATCTGCATCCCTCAGACACCACTCCAGGAGCAATGTCTAGATCTTCTTATGACCTCAAAGCATTCATGTGGGAGGGACTTGGCACTTTGCCAGTCACTGACTTGAGCTGGTTGGGGTGTTGAGCTAGCCCTCTCTCTTTGCCTCTGTGACAGCACTGATTCAGGCTCTGTCACCATCTACAGTAGCTCTGCAGGTCGGGACTGTCTGTGAGGGTACACATATTCTACTTCTGTGGTACACACACAGTAGTCACAGGGACCGTGAGCTGACTGGACACTATCAGAGCACAGCTACAGGACTCTAAAGAGAAGTCACTGTGTCCTCCCCTCACTCAGGATGAAACTCCTTCTGCTGGTCACTCTACTCACAGGTAGGACCCTCGTTCCCTTTAAGTGCCTCTTCCCCCAACTCCCAAGTTTTCACAGCCCCCTAATGGTCACACCTGAAGTTCTGATTTGGGGTTTCCATTGGGGTTTGGGGTTCTCTGCTCACCCCAATGTCCACAACAACTGGCACCTTTACCCTCTAGGTTTGAACTCAGATGACTCCTTAGAAAAGTCCACTATATTCACCAACACAAGCAAATAAAACCCCTTCTGCCTCTGCCATATTGCCCTGGCACTGATTTCCCTGACCCTAAGGTGCCCTGACAATTTGATTTCTTGTCATTTAAAAAATATTTAATTTTACTTTATGTGCTTGAGTGTTTTGCTTGCATGTGTGTCTGTGAACTGTATGTAAGCTGTGCCTACAGAGGCCAGAGGAGGTGACTGATCCTGAAGAACTGGGGTCATAGGCAGTTGTGAGCTGCCATGTGGGTGCTGGAACTGAGCCTGGGTCCTACACAAGCTCAGTAAGTGCTCCTGACTGCAGAACCATCTCTCCAACCCTGATTATATTCTTTATATATATATATACATATACATATATATAATTTTTATTGAAAATTTTTCTCTCCTTTTATATACCAACCCCTGTTCCCCCTCTCTCCTCTTCTCCCACTCTCCCCACCTCCCCTCATCCTACCCCCATCCCCCTCTCATAGAGAGTAAGGCCTCCCTCGGGCAGTCAACACAGTGTGTTCTAACATGTTGGTGCCAGACCTAGCCCCTCCCTCCTGCATCAAGTCTGAGTAAGGAATTACACCATAGGGATTGGGCTCTAAAAAGTCAGTTTGTGTACCAGGGATAAGTCCTGGTCCCATTGGCAGGGAAGCCAAAAACACATCAAGTCACGCAATTTTCACCCACATTCAGAGTGCCTAGTTCGGTCCCATGCAGGCTCCCCAGCTGTCAGTCCAGAGTCCATGAGCTCCCATTAGCTTGGCTCAGCTATTTCTGTAGGTTTTTTTCCATCATGATTCTGACACCCGTTTGCTCTTCCTCTCTTCAAGTGAACTCCAGGATCTTGGCCAAGTGCTTGGCTGTGGGTCTCTGCATTTGCTTCCATCAGTCACTGGATGTAGGTTCCTGTTTGACTTTCTGCGTCTGAGTTACCTTACTCAGGATGACTTTTTGTAGTTCCATCCATTTGCCTACAAATTTCATAATGACTTTTTTTTTTTTACCACGGCGTACTACTCCATTGTATAAATGTACCACATTTTCTTTATCCTTCCTTTGTTGAAGAGCATATAGGTTGTTTCCAGGTTCTGACTATTACAAATAATGCTGTTATGAACATGGTTGAGCACATGTCCTTGTGGTGTGATTGGGCAACTTTTGGGTATACTCCCAGGAGTGGTTTGCTGGGTCTTGAGGTAGGCAGATTCCCAATTTTCTAAGGTACTGCCATACTGATTTCAGGAGTGGCTGTACAAGATTGTATTCCCACCAGCAGTGGAGTAGTGTTCCCCTTTCTCCACATCCTCTCCAACATAAGCTATCGTCTGTATTTTTTGTCTTAGCCATTCTCATAGGTGTAAGATGGTATCTCAGGGCAGTTTTGATTTGCATTTCCCTGATGACTAAGGATGTTGAACATTTCCTTAAATGTCTTTCAGTCATTTGAGAATTCTCTATTTAGCTCTGTAGCCCATTTTTAAATTGGAATATTTGATATTTTGCTGTCTAGTTTCTTGAGTTCTTTATATATTTTGGAGATCAACCTTCTATCAGATGTTGTGTAGGTAAAGATCTTTTCCCATTCTGTAGGCTGCCTTTTGGTCTTATTGACAGTGTCCTTCACCTTAGAGAAGCTTTTCAGTTTCAAGAGGTCCCATTTATTAATTGTTGCTCTCAGTTTCTGTGCTACTGGTGTTATATTTAGGAAATGGTCTCCTGTGCCAATGTGTTCAAGGCTATTTCCCACTTTCTCTATATGGTTCAGTATAACTGGATTTATTTTGAGGTCTTTGGTCCATTTGGACTTGAGTTTTGTATATGGTGATAGATGTGGCTCTGTTTGTGTTCTTCTACCTATAGATATCCAGTTATGCCAGCATCATTTCTTGAACATGCTTTCTTTTTTCCATTGTATAATTTTGGCTTCTTTGTCAAAAATTAGGTGTTCATAGGTGTATGGGTCAATGTCAGGGTCTTCATTTCAATTCATTGATCAATGTGTCTGTTTTTTATGCCAGTACCAAACTGTTTTTATTATTATAGCTCTATAGTAGAGATGAAGTCAGGGATGGTGATGCCCCCGGAACTTCCTTTATTGTATAAGATTGTTTTGGCTATCCTGGGTGTTTTGTTTTTCTACATGAAGTTGAGTATTGTTCTTTCAAGGCCTCTGAAGAATTGCATTTGGATTTTGTTGGGGATTGCATTGAATCTGTAGATTGCTTTTGGTAATATTGCCATTTTTACTATGTTGATCCTACCTATCCATGAGCATGGGAGATCTTTCCATTCTCTGATATATTCTTCGATTTCTTTCTTCAAAGTTTTAAAGTTCTTGTCATACAGGTCTTTCACTTGTTTGGTAAGAGTTACCCCAAGATATTTTATGTTATTTGTGGCTATTGTAAAGGATTTTGTTTCTCTAATTTCTCTCTCAGTCCATTTATCATTTGTATATAGTTGGGCTACTGATTTGTTTGAGTTTATCTCGTATCCTGCCACATTACTGAAGGTGTTTATCAGCTGTAGGAGTTCCCTGGTGGAATTTTTGGGGTCACTTATGTAGACTATCATATCATCTACAAATAGTGAAAGTTTGACTTCTTCCTTTCCAATTTGTATCCCCTTGATCTCCTTTTGTTGTCTCATTGCTCTAGCGAGAACTTCAAGTACTATATTGAATAGGTATGGAGAGAGTGGACATCCTTGTCTTGTTCCTGATTTTAGTGGGATCGCTCTGAGTTTCTCTCCATTTAGTTTTATGTTGACTGCTGGCTTGCTGTATATTGCCTTTATTATGTTTAGGTATGTTCCTTGTATTCCTGATATCTCCAAGACCTTTATCATGAAGGGGTTTTGGATTTTGTCAAAGGCTGTTTCAGCATCTAATGAGATAATCATGTAGTTTTTTTTCTTTCATTTGTTTATATGGTGTATCACATTGACAGATGTATTTTTATATGTTGAATCATCCCTGCATCCCAGGGATGAAGCCTACCTGATCATGATGGCTGATTTTTTTTGTGTGTTCTTGGATTCAGTTTGCTAGTATTTTATTGAGAATTTTTACATCAATGTTCACAAGGGAGATTGGTCTGTAATTCACTTTCCCAGTTGTGTGTTTATGTGGTTTGGGTATCAGGGTAACTGTAGTCTCATAAAAAGGTTTGGCAATGATCCTTCTGTTTCTATTGTTCGGAACAATTTCAGGAGTATTGGTATTAGCTCTTCTTTGAAATTCTGGTAGAATTTTGCACTGAAACCATCTGGCCCTGGGTTTTTTTTTGTTGGGAGACTTTTGATTACTGCTTCTATTTCCTTAGGGGTTATAGGTCTATTTAAATTGTTTATCTGATCTTGATTTAATTTTGGTATGTGGTACCTATCCAAAAAATTACCCATTCCTTTTGCATTTTCCAATTTTGTGGAGGACAGGCTTTTGAAATATGACCTAATGATTCTCTGGATTTCCTCAGTGTCTATTATTGTATCCCCTTTTCATTTCTGATTTTGTTTATTTGGATGCTCTCTCTTTCTGCTTTTTGGTTGGTTTGGATAAGGGTTTGTCTATCTTGTTGATTTTCTCAAAGAACCAACTCTTTGTTTTATTGATTCTTTGTATTATTCTCTTTGTTTCTATTTCATTGATTTCAGCCCTCAATTTCATCATTTCCTGGCATCTATACCTCCTGGATGAATTTGCTTCTTTTTATTCTAGAACTTTCAAGTGTGCCGTTAAGTTGTTACTGTGGGATTTCTATATGTAGGCACTTAGTGCTATGAACTTTTCTCTTAGCACTGCTTTCATAGTGCCCCATAAGTTTGGATATGCCGTGCCTTCATTTTCATTGAATTCTAGGAAGTCTTTAATTTCTTTCTTTCTTCCTTGACCCAGTGGTGATTCAGTTGAGTATTGTTCAGTTTCCAAGAGTCTGTAGGTTTTCTGCATTTTTTGTTGTTGAATTCTAGCTTTAAGCCATGGTAGTCTGATAAGATACAGGGGGTTATTCCATTTTTTTTGTATCTGTTGTGATTTGTTTTGTTATCTAGTATGTGGTCAGTTTTGGAAAAGGTTCCATGGGGTGCTGAAAAGAATATATATTCTTTTGTGTTTGGGTGAAATGTTCTATAGATGTTTGTTAGGTCCATTTGAGTCATAACATCTGTTCGTTCCCTTATTTTCTCTGTTAAGTTTCAGTCTGGCAGATCTGTCCAGTGTTAAGAGTAGGGTGTTGAAGTCTCCCACTATTAGTGTGTGAGCTTTGATGTGTGATTTGAGCTTTTACAAATGCCAGTGCCCTTGTATTTGGAGCATAAGTGTTCAGAATTGAAACTTCCTCTTGATGGATTTTTTCTGTGATGAATATGAAATGCCCTTCTTCATCTCTTTTGATTTGATTTTAGTTTGAAGTCTATTTTGTTAGATATTAGAATAGCTACGCCAGCTTGTTTCTTAGGTTCATTTGAAGGGAAAGTTTTTTCCAAACCCTTTACTCTGAGGTAATGTCTGTCTTTGAGGTTGAGGTATCTTTCTTGTATGCAGCAGAATGATGGATCCTGTTTTTGTATCCATTCTGTTATCCTGTGTCTTTTTATAGGTCAATTGAGTCCATTGATATTAATGATCAGTGTTTGTTAATTCCTGTTATTTTTGTTGTGTGTGTGTGTGTGTGTGTGTGTGTGTGTGTGTGTGTGTGTGTGTGTATTTCCCTTCTTTGGGATTTGTTGTTGTGATGTTATCTGTTGCCTGTGTTTTGGTGCTTGCAGCTAGCTTCCTTTGGTTGGAGTTTTTGTTCTAGTACTTTTTGTAGGGTTAGATTTATGGATATATAACCTGGTTTTGTCATGAAATATCTTGATATCTTGTTTTCTCCATCTATAGTGATTGAAAGCTTTACTGGGCACAGTAGTCTGGGCTAGCATCTGTGATTTCTTAGTATCTGAAGGATGTCTGTCCAGAACCTCCTGGCTTTCAGAGGTCTATTTTTTTGTGGTCCAGTCTGTTTGGTGTCCTGTACCTTCATAGGCATGTCCTTCTTTAGGTTGGGAAAGTTTTGGTTATATTTTTTATTGAATATATTTTCTGTGCCTTTGAGCTGGAAATCTCCTATTTTTCTACCCCTATTATTCTTAGGTTTTGTCTTTTCAATATGGTGTTCCATAGTTCCTGGATGTTTTGTGTTAAAAATTTGCTGGATTTATCATTTTCTTTTTCTTTCTTTCTTTCTTTTTTTTTTTTTTTTTGGTTTTTCGAGACAGGGTTTCTCTGTGTAGCTTTGAGCCTTTCCTGGAACTCACTTGGTAGCCCAGACTGGCCTCAAACTCACAGAGATCTGCCTGCCTCTGCCTCCTGAGTGCTGAGATTAAAGGCATGTGCCATCACTGCTCAGCTGGATTTATCATTTT
Organism: Peromyscus maniculatus bairdii; assembly: GCF_049852395.1. Lineage (NCBI taxonomy): Eukaryota > Metazoa > Chordata > Mammalia > Rodentia > Cricetidae > Peromyscus > Peromyscus maniculatus. The sequence goes on from NC_134874.1 coordinate 6,436,719, forward strand.
CTTTGACCAATGAATCTATTTTCTCTATCATATCCTCAATGCCTGAAAGTCTCTCCTCCATTTCTTGTATTCTGTTGGTTATGATTGCCTCTGTAGTTTCTGTTCATTTACTCAGATTTTCCTTTTCCTGAATTCACTCAGTTTGTGGTTTCTTTATTGCTTTTATTTCAATTTTCAGGTCTTGAACTGTTTCCTTCACCTGTTTGATTGTTTTTTCTTGGGTTTCTTGACTTTCTTTAAGAGATTTCTTGATTTCCTCCAACTTTTGTTTGTCTTTTCCTCTATTTCTTTAAGTGAATTTTTCATTTCCTCCTTTAGGTCTTCAATTGTCTTCATAAAGTTGTTTTTAAGGTACTTTTCTTCTGGATCATCTGCTTCATATTGTTCAGGTATTGCTGTTGTAGGATTACTAGGTTCTGGTGGTACCAGAACTGATATGTTGTTTAATGTGTTCTTACACTGCTGTCTACCCATTTCTTCCTTTAATCCAAACAGGTGGAGCTCCAGGTCATTCTTCTCCCAATTTATTTAGAAGGGGGTTGATAGCTCTGGTGATCACTATTCCCAACTGGTGCAGAGTGGACATATGGCTCTGGTGGTCACTGGTGCCACTGGGGATGACTGGCTTGGTGAAGGGGCAGAGGAGGAGGCAGCTGCCTAGTCTCTGGGGCTACACTGGTTGAGGGAGGGGCACAGAATGTACCCCTGTGGACTAGGGGCTAGAGATCTGGTCTGCTCAGTCTAGAGATAGGGTCTTACCTATTCTTAGTCAGTGCAGGGTGGGTGTATGGCTCCAGTGGTCACTGATGCCACAAGGGATGGTTCCTGATAATTTACTTACATGATCTTATAATGTGGCTCAGGATGTCCTCCAACTCAACATTATAGAAAGACTTACCTCCACCTCCCAATGGTTAGAATTCCATACATGCCTAGCTTGTGTCTAAAATTTTTTTTCAAAACAGGGTTTCTCTGTGTAGCTATGGCTGTCTTGGAACTCACTCTATAAACCAGGGTGGATTTGAACTCAGATATCCAACTGTGTCTGCCTCAAGAGGGTTGGGATTAAAGGTGTGCACCAATACCCCCTGGCAACCTTTGAACTCAGATATCGACCTGGCTAAGTCTCTAGAGTGCTTGGATTACACTGTGTGTGTTTCACTGAACCTGACTCCTCTTGCATTTTAGTAGTGACCAAGTATCCCACTGCAGATTAAATCCTGGCTTTTTAAACTATTCCTTAGCTGATAAACAGTTGTGTCAAATGCTGACATCACAATGATGATCTGATCATTACCCTTCTCTATGAGCTGTGCATAGACACACAACAGATTCCTTCTAATTCTTCCAGTGTGAAACAATCAGCATGTGTTGGCTGCATCTCTGGCTCAAGGTCTCAGCTAGAACTGTGATGAATCCCACTGCTGGCTAAGGCTAGGTTTTCACCTAGGTTTGAGTAGGGGTGGGGCAGTTTTCAAACTAAGAGATGGTTGAATTGTTGCGTTATTGATCTAAAAAGTCACTTTTTCCCTGGCTGCCGACTGGAGAGTGTTCTCAGCTCCTCAACACAGGGACCACAGGGCAGTTCACAGTGTGGTGGCTGTCTTTCCTACCAGCAAGAAATGAGCAGGCAAGCAAGGCAAAAGGCAATGTCTATAGAATTTAGTCCTGGGGATTAAGCCCATTCTGGTACAGTGGTGTTCATTTATAATCCTACCATTAGGGAGGCTGAGGCCAGAGTGTTGCTAAAGTCAGAGGCTAGCTAGCCTGGGTTACAGGGCACATCCATGTCTCAAATAGGTAGACAACTTTTGCTTAGGCCTGGCTGTCCTCTACCTCCTTATGTGTAGCATGAATTTATGTGTGTTCACAAGGGCATGCTTTTAACCTGTATTGGGGCAAGCAAACACACACACACACACACACACACACACACACACACACACACACACACACCTCTATTCACTGCTCTCCTGATGCAGCAGCTGATAGGAGTCTAGGAGGAAGTGTCAGGAGTGATTGTCATGATCTATTGTGGACCATGATGCAGTTAGAGTTATAGTAATTGATAGTTCAGATATCATCCCATCAGAGGAATAATTTCTCAGATGGAATGCCTGTCAGGCAAAGCTTGTAGGCTACCAACAATGAAATTGTTGCTTTCATCTCTAATTTCACTTGTGCAAGAACAGCTATAACATCTCCCCATTTACCATGCACTTTCATGTAATGTGCACATGTAATCTCATGATTCCACCTCAGTCTTATGGGCACACGTATATCCATGTCTTTCATTTGCTGCAGTGTTCTGATCTGAACCCTGAGGAGGTCTTGAGGCTGGACCTCAAAGGCTTTCCATAAGGAAGCTAGCAGACAGGCATCGGACCCCTGGTAAATCCAAGAGGGATTGAGTGAGTGTCCTGTGCATTCTTACAGGAGGTGCTACTACATTGAACCTCACCCCTAGGCAGTTTGGCAATGTGTTCCAGTGCACCATCCCTTTTATTAATTACTTCTCGGGTTACAACTTCTATGGCTGCTACTGTGATGGTTTCATAAGCTACAAGGAGAAAGAATTAGACAGGTGAGTGATCCATCTGTGGGCAGACTAGAGTTTCTTGGTTGGTAGGTACAGGACACAAGCAGAGCATCTCATGAGCCAAGAATAGGAGATATGCATATTCACCACACATCATGTATTTTTTTTATTATTTAGTGTTTGTTCATTTTGTTTCCAAACAGGGGTTTTCTGTGTAGCCCTGGTTGTCCTAGAACTCTCTGTGTAGACCTTGATGGCCTTGAACTCAGTGATCTTCCAGCATCTGTTTCCTGATTAATGAAATTTAAGGCTGGCATCAGCACCACCAGCATGTATTTTCACCTCTTGTCAGGTGAATAAATCTGTCCAAGAGGACATGAATCTAATGCTCCCTGAAACAGAATGTGTGAGATGTAAATAGTGGACAATGCTGGGCTCAGGCACCAGACTAGGGCAGGGCAACCACCACAGCCACCATCAAAATGTCAGCCTTGACTTTAAAATGCCATCAAAACTTTGGAATATATAATTTCACTTTGTTCCTGTGGCTTTGTTTTAAAAAATCATTTTTTGGATACAGGGTCTCATTTATGTATCACTGGCTGAACTCCATCCAACTCAGAGATCCATATGCCTCTGCCTCCCAATTACTGAGAATAAAGGCAGACACCTCCATACTCCACAGAAATTATTTCAATAAATATGTGCTTAATAGATATCACAGATTTTCCAGCCTGGGGAACATTACTTGTGAAACATTATGTTTAAGTCATCCTGATAGGTTTGAGAAAGACTGCAGGTGAGAACTGACCTCCTGTGGGTCCATACTCCTCCCTCAGCTGTTCCTTCCTCTCTCCAGGTGCTGTCAGGTTCATGACAACTGCTACACTCAGTTCAAAGAACTGGAAAGCTGTAAATACCTCAAAGACAAAACCTACGGAATGTCCTACTCATACTTGTGCCCTAGGAATGAATTCACTTGCAGTGGTAGGTTTACCCTCTGGGACCTCTGGACTCTGCGTGGTTGTGTATTGGTTGCCTCATGGAGAGCCTGCTCCAAGGCCACCTCCAGGGAATTGCAAAAAAAATCCATGAATTTGCAATGGGTTGGGGAAATTCTTATATATCTGAGGGCTATACTTTCTACTTGAGGGTAATTAATAGGAAACACACATGCTTTCTAATGATAACTTACTCTTTTACTTCAACTTAAGAAATCCTCTCTCTTAAAAATCTCTCTCTGAAAATATCTCTATCTCCACACAGTTACATCACTTTACATACAGCTGCATTTTCCACACACACTTACACAACTCCCTTTTCTCTCTTAAAAAAATCTCTCCTGCTCCCTCTTCTGCCTAGCTATTCATGTTCTCTCCTCAGCTCCTTCTACACACACACACACACACACACACACCCTCACTCACAGCTGCTCTTCCCACAGTTCCTTCACACAGCTCTTCCTCCATGGTAACAGCTCCTTCACCCAGCTCTCCACAGCCGTCTCTCTCCACACCACAGCTGCTGCCTCACAGCCAAGCTCTGGACAATTATAAGTTACATTTTCAGGACCCTACCCATTCTCACAACACAAGATAAGTCACATAGTTTCTCTTAGGCTAGTGATGTCACACTGACCCACACACATAGCTCTAAGTTAGTGATGGATCCCAGACAGTAAACAATTGGCTGAACCTTGAGCTGTCAGGGTCCGTGCAGAAAGAGAATTTGCAAGGAGCTAAGTCTGAGTGTAATCAGCCTGGCCATGATTTAGCAATAAATAAAATAAATAAAATTTAGGAATAAACATCTGGGAATTAGTCTTTGAGCATTTTCTGCAGGGGCAGTTTAGTCTGCTTTCACTTTGTTCTTAATTCCAAAATTAGCTGTATAAAAGTGTGTCTTTGTGACTTTGAATCCTATGTCAATATGAGTAATGTAAAATATTTTAATATTGTTTCTATATATCAAAATTATACAGGCTAAATAGAAATTATCTTCCAGAACATCCACATCTATACGTGTGCCCAAAGATGGAATATATTTTTGAGATAAACACACAAGCAGTGGGAGAACACCCATAGTAGTTCTTAGGGAAGGAACGTGGTGACACATAAGAGAAATCACTGACAAAAAAATGGTTTCCACAGCCAGTGATCCCATGGCCTTGCCAGGTTGGGCTCCCCATCAGGTGGGTCTGGTGGGTCGATCTGTTAAACACTATTTGTCACTGCTGTACATTCCCACAGCCCCAGGCAGCCCTGGAGTGGTGATATTGTGTACCAAACATAGCTTATCTGATAATCAGGACAAAGCCATCCACTAGATTAAACATAGAGGCCAGGCCGTGGTGGTACACAGCTTTAATCCTAGCACTTGTGAGGCAGAGATCCATCTGGATCTCTGTGAGTTCAAAGCCACCCTGAACTACATGAGATTGATTCACTCTAGGAGAAAAACAGAGCCAGACAGTGGTGGCATACGCCTTTAATCCCAGCACTTGAGATCTCGTGCCTTTGCTACCAGTATTTGGGAAGCACACACGCCATTAATCCCAGCACTAGAAAGGAAGTGAAATGGCTGGACAGAGAAAGGTACATAATGCATGAGGAGACAGGAACTAGTGCCTTTTTGACTGAGGAAGCTTCTCATCTGAGGACTCAGAGGCTTTCAGTCAGAGGATTCGTGGAGATAGGATCTTGCTGTCCATTCATTCTGAGGATTCAGTAGTGGTGAGAAGTTTCTCTAGTGGCTTGCTCCTTTGTCTCTCTGATCTTTCAGCACTTACCACAATATCTGGCTCTGGGATTTTATTATAAGACCACTTAAAATTCATGCAACATCTGGTGCCCAACATGGGGCTGGAACTTAAGACTCTGAGATTAAGAGTCTTATGCTCTACCAACTGACCATTTAAACTTTGTGTAACACACTGGGCACTGTGTGAGGAGCATAGAAGTAACAAGGACAGTCACCATTTAGTGGTTATTTACTTGGTCTCATGTGACCTCACAACAGCCTTATCAGGTAGATACTAAAATATAGATGAGGTCACTGATGAGGAAGATGAGGAAGGCAGGGCCACTTGCTCAGGTCACCCATCTTAGAAGTGATGATATTCGGTTCTGGGAATAAATCTACATCGTTCCAAAGCCTCTGTTTAAAAACTTTTCAATATTTTATGTATTTCTGGAGGAGGCATGCCTGTGTCACAACACAGGAGTGGAGGTCTGAGGACAACTTGCAGGAGTCGGTTCCCTCCTTCGACCATGTATGTCCTGGGGATAGAGCATGGGTTCAGACTTGGCAGCAAGTGCCTTTATTCCCTGAGCCATTTTGCCTGTTCAAAACCTCTCCTCTTAACTGCTGTGTTATACTGAGTCCAAATTGACTAAACACTTGAGAGGTGCATCACTGTATATCAGCCAGATACTGGACTAAACAACTATGCAGGGTGAGATTTATCATTCCCGTTTTATAGGTGAGGATTCAGAGGACTGAGAATATAGCTCAGTTGCTAGAGTGCTTGCCTAGCATGCATGGAGCCCTGGGTTCCACCTGCAAAGCCCATAAATTGAGTGTGGTAGTGCACACCTGCAATCCAGCACTTGGAAAGTGGAGACAGGAGGATCATATAATTCTATATGTATTAGTTGATATTTGTAGTTTTCCTGGTTTTTGTATTAAATATATGTGTTTATTTATTTTTATGTGTAGGAATGAGTTTGCATCCCTGGTCTTCTTAAGTCACTCTCCACCATGTCTTTAGAGGCTGGGTCTCTTACTAAACATGACATTTACCTTTAGACAGTCTGACTTACCAACAAGTTTTGGGGATCTGTGCTGCCCACTTCCCAGTAGAGTTACAGATGCTCCAAACACACCTTGCTTTTTCCATGGTTTCTGGGCATCCTAGGTCAGGCTCTCATGATTGTATGTTAACCACTTTACCAACTGTGCCATCTCCCCAGCCCACAACAACTAATGTTCTCATTATAAGTGTGTTCTAGCGACTTGGACAACCCAATGTCCTTTTGGGTGCTCTGTCTCTCAACCATGGGTTCAGACTTGGCAGCAAGTGTCTGCACCAATGCAAGGTGTACCAGTTTCTTTTGGTTATAAATTGTACAGGGTCATGGGCTCCATGAAACTTCCTTTCTTGTTTCTCTCCAGAGGAAAACAATGCCTGTGAGGCCTTCATCTGCAACTGTGACCGCCAGGCCGCCATTTGCTTCTCCAAGCAGAACAAAGACATTCACTGTTAGACTTGTCACCTCAGTGACTGCCCACACCATTCCTGCTGCCTGGTAGTGTTCACACTGTGCCCTCTAATAAAGCAGCAATTGAAATAACCCAACTTTGGTGATTGTAGTCTCTGTTTACTAACTATAACTAGATCCTCAAAGAACATCATTCCGTCTAGCCCTGGAAACTGAAGGTTAGTGGGAAAGGCATTGCCATTAGAGGAGCACCTTAAAGAGTGGGTGATGAGCCAGGCCATGCATTCCATCCCAGAACAGTGGGATGCAGAGACAGAGGAAGGCAGATCTCTAGAGTTAAAGAACCACCTGGTCTAAAATCCAACTCTGGGACATCCAGGACTATCACACAAAAAAACCCTGTCTTTAACCACAGAAACAACAACAGAAGAACTCAGCCTGAGATACAGAGGTTGTAAGGAGAAACAGAAGTAGAAGAGGAAAGGAGAGATGAGGCAGGGATAGAGACAGAAAAGGAGGGGACGGGTGGGAAGGGAAGGAAAGGAAAGACAGAAAGGAAGGATGGGAGAAAAGAGAGAATGAAACAGTGTCACAAGGATACTAAAGGAACATCTTGGCCCTAAAAATACAGGACTCAAAGTGTTTTGCAGCGTCTGCTAGTTCTAGGAAGTTGGATATAGGAAATCACACTGGACTGACTGTAAATGACCTGAAGGCAGGATTACATCGAGGTGGACTACCAGTCTTCACTGTGCCTCAACACACACCACAGGATAATGTCCCAGCAAAGTACACAGCAGCCTAACTTTGTGAACAAACAAAAGAGAATACTTCCTCTTCTCTACCTTTTAATATCACAGGACCCTGTATGTGAAGCCAGGTTAATCTCTGGTTCCCTGGTCAACCATATTTAGGAATAAGATGTCTCATTGGCTAGTTTAAGGCTCTGTGGTTCTTGGTCTCTCTTTTCCTTCAGTGAACAGCTGCCCAGTCCTCTGCCTTTCTGCCCCTATCCCCATCCACACTTGTGTCCCAAGGGTCAGGTCTCACCCCTCCCAAGGTCAGGCCTGGTGAGCAACAGGTGCAGCTAGAGCCCCCTGCACAGGCACAGTGACTGGTAGTAGCTGGCAGTGGCTGCCCAGAGTCCTGTTGGAAGGGTATGGGGAGCTTGAGCATGAAGACAAACAACTCAACTCACCCCTACATGGTTTTTATCCAGGGAAGAGATGAGAAGTGTGGAAAAGGAGATGCTGATGTGCTGAATTAGATGGTATGTGAAAGATGGCCAAACCCAGAAGCTTGAGGGCATTGGGCCAGCAGACATTGTTCATCACCCACATTGTGGGTGCAAGAATTGAACCCCAAACTGGAAAGAACAGGGAGTATTCTTAGCTGATGGGCCATCAAACCAACCTCTGCAATTGCTGAACTTAAATGTCTGCTTGACACACCTGGGAACGGCGAATCTCAGCTGAAGGATTGCCCACATCATATTGGCCTGTGGACACATCTCTTGGGCATTTGCTTTTGTTTCTTTCCTTCTTTCTCTTTCCTTTTATTGGTTTTTTGAGAAATGGATCCTTTGTGTATCTCTGGCTATCGAGGAACTCACTCTCTAAACCAGGCTGGCCTCAAACTCAGATATTCTCCTGCCTCTGACTCATGAGTGCTGACATTATAGGCACTAAAAGGGGTACACTACCACCACTACCACCATCACGACCACCACGACCACCACCACCACCACCACCACCACTACCACCACCACCACCATCTGGCTACATTCCCAGTTTTCAAATGGAGTTTGAAGCCTAGTAAGATGCAAGCATGTAGACCTATGTAAATTTCCTGAATCCTATTAAAAGGTAGAGGGAGAGAAATGACTCCACAGAGTTTCCTCTGACCTCAACATGGGCACACAAGGGATCTCTGTCTCTGTGTCTCTGTCTCTCTCAAAACACACATATATTAATTAAACAGTTAATTACAGATCAAATTTGTAACTGGATATATCTCATAAGTTGTGTGAGATTCTTAGGAGAGACTTACCACATGGTATATACAGTAAACATGAAGTATTGTTGAGGTCAGCTACTCCTGCCTGGGACTACCTATCTTATGACCTCAAAGCATCCATGCGGGAGGGACTTGGCACTTTGCCAGTCACTGACTTGAGCTGGTTGGGTGTTGAGCTAGCTGTTCTCTTTCCCTCTGTGACAGAACTGATTCAGGCTCTGTCTCCATCTACAGCAGCTCTGCAGGTCGGGACTGTGTGTGAGGGTGCACATATTCTACTTCTGTGCTACATACACAGTAGTCACAGGCTAGTCAAAGGTATGTAATAAGATGATGTGGTCAGGACAATGGGTGGGTCCCCAAGGGGTAAGTGTGAATACTAACATTCCCTGACAACAATACCTCAAGCAAAAATAGAAACTTACATGCAACATGTTGTAACAAAATAACATTAAATTTTTATCGGTATACAAAAGTCCATTAAACAAGAGTAGAAACATATATAGTGTAAAAAGTAACTTATATTTGTATAAATATACCATATTCCCCTAAATGATAATAAACATCCATAACCCACGAAACAACCAAAAGCCTCCCAAACCCCACTTGGGAATGAGGATGCTGTTTTCTTCAAACTGCTTCCTGCTGTCTGTTGATGAAGTATCTTAGGGTCCCAGAGAGAAAATGTTGAGATAATGGCAAAGTCCTAAAAATATGAGCAGTAAGCTTTGTTGATAGGTATCACCTGTCAAATTTCAGGAGGTCTTGCCTGTTTAAACCTGACCTTGAGCATGGAGACAATCAACTCAACTCATCCCCTACATGGGTTTTATCCAGGGAAGACATGAGAAGTGGGGAAAAGGAGGTGCTGGGGTGCTAATTTAGAGGGTACATGACAGATGGACTAACCAAGAGGCAAGAGGGCATTGGGACAGCAGATTGTTTTATAGCCACCATGTGGTTGCTGAGAATTGAACTCTGGTCCTCAGCAAGGACAGAAACTGCTCTTAAGTGCTGATCATCTCTCCAGCCCCTGTAATGGTTGATTGTCAGCTTCATACACTGGGTAGGGAGAGCCTCAGCTGAAGGATTGCCTGCATCATATTGGCCTGTGGTCACATCTGTTGGACATTTGCTTGCTTGCTTGCTTGCTTGCTTGCTTGCTTGCTTTTTTAGTTTTTTTGGTTTTTTTTATGAGACAGGGTTTCTTTGTGTATCTCTGGCTGTCCTGGAATTCACTCTGTAGACCAGATTAGCCTCCAACTCCAATACTTGCCTGCCTCTGCCTCTGAGTGCTGACACTAAAGGCATGAAAGATGTGTACCAGCACCACTGCTATCTAAATACATTCCCAGTTTTTAAATGGAGTTTGTGGGCTACTAAGATGCAGCCTATGATGCAAGCCTGTAGACCTGAGTTTGATTCCTGGAACCCAATTAAAAGTAGAAGGAGAGAACTGCCTACACAAGACTCTCCTCTGTTCTCCACATATGAATGCAAGTTCTCTCTCTCTCTCTCTCTCTCTCTCTCTCTCTCTCTCTCTCTCTCTCTCTCTCTCTCTCACACACACACACACACACACACACACACACACACACACAACTTAACTAATTAGTTAATTAATTTAAGATCAAATTTGTAATTATATCTACCTCATAGGCCATGTCAGGTCCTTAGGACAGACTACCACTTGGTGTATACAATTAACATGGAGGATTGTTGGGGACAGCTACTCCTGCTTGGAATCACATGTCACTGTCAGCATCCATCAGACCCAACCCCAGGAGCAATGTCTATATCTTCTCAAGACCTCATAGCTTCCATAGTAGAAGGACTTGGCACTTTGCCACTCACTGACTTGAGCTGGTTGGGTGTTGAGCTAGCCCTTTCTCTGTGCCTCTGCAACAGCACTGTTTCAGGCTCTGTCACCATCTACAGCAGCTCTGCAGGTTGGAACTGTGTGAGGGTGCACATATTCTACTTCTGTGCTACACACACAGTAGTCACAGACCCCGTGTGCTGACTGGACACTGTCAGAGCACAGCTACAGGACTCTAAAGAGAAGTCACTGAGTCCTCCCCTCACTCGGGATGAAACTTTCTGGGGGTTGTTCTGCTCACATGTAGGACACCTGTGCCATCTGATTGCCCCCATCTTCCTTGTCTTCAATCTACAGCCTTCTAATGGTCACATCTGAAGTTCTGGTTTGGGTTCCCTTTGGGATCCAATGGCCTCTGGGTTGAGGTTCTCTCCTGCCTCCACGGTGACAACATCTGTCACCTTTATCCTCTAGGTCTGGATTCAGATGACTCCTTAGAAAAATCCAGTACATTCACCTACCCAACCAAAGAAAGCCCCTTCTGCCTCTGCCATATTGCCCTGGCACCGAATTAATTGGGCTTAGGTCTCCTGGCATTTTTTTCTTGTCCTTTAAAGAAATATTTACTTTTCTTTTATGTGAATGAGCCCTTTCTCTGCATGGGTGTCTGTGAACTGTAGGTGAGCAGTGCCTACAGATGTGAGAAGAGGGGTCTGATCATCCAGAATTAGGGTTGTAGACAGTTGTGAGCTACCATGTGGGTGCTGGCACTATGCCTGGGTCCTGTGCAAGCACAGGAAGTGCTCCTGGCTGCAGAGCCATCTCTCCAGCCCTTAATATTATTTTTACATAATCTCGTTATGTGGCTCATGATGTCCTCCAACTCAACATTCTAACCCAGACTTGCCTCAACCTTCCAAGTGTTAGGATTACATACATGCCTGGATTGTGTCTGCAATTCTTTTTAGATTGATTTTTTATCATGGGGTTTCACTGTGTAGCAATAGTTGTCCCCTGGAACTCACTCTATAGATCATCCTGGCTTTGAACTCAGATATCCACCTACAACTGCCTGCAGAGTGTTGGGATTACACCATATATGTTCTACTGCACCTGGATCCTCCTGCATTTTAATGGTGACCAAGCATCCCACTGCAGACTGAATCCTGGCTTATTTACCTACTCCTCAGCTGATAAAGTTTGTTATGTCAACTTCTGACATTGCAATGATGATCTGACCATTATCCTTGTCTATGAGCTGTGCATGGCCATGCAACAGATTCCTTCTAATTCTTCCAGTGTAAAACAATCAGCATGTGTTGGCTGCTTCTCTGGCTCAAGGTCTGAGCTAGAACTGTGATGAATCCCACTGCTGGCTAAGGCTAGGGTTTCATCTAGGATTGAGTAGGGGTAGGAGAGCTTTCAAACTAAGATATGCTTGAATTGTTGAGTTATTGAACTAAGAGGTCAGTTTGTCCCTGGCTGCTGACTGGAGAGTGTTCTCAAGCTCCTCAACACAGATACCCCAGGGCAGCTCACAGTGTGGTGTCTGTCTGTCCTGACAGTGAGAAATGAGGAGGCAAGCAGGGCAAAAGGCAATGTCTATAGAACTTAGTCCTGGGGAGTCAGCCCAGCTCCCTACAGTGGTGTTCATTTATAATCCTACCACTACAGATGCTGAGGCCAGAGGGTTGCTACAGAGTCAAAGGCTACTCTTGGTGACTGGGGAACTCCATCTCTCAAATAGGTAGACCCCTTCCTCTGCAGGCCTGGTGACTTGAGTTTGATCTCCAAGACCTCCATAGTTGAGGTAGAAAACCATGTCTCTAAAGCTGTCTTCTGACCTCCTCATGTGTAGCATGATATTTATGAGTGATCCCAAGTGTTTGCTTTCAACTTGTGTTCAGGCAAGGTATCTCTCTCTCTCTCTCTCTCTCTCTCTCTCTCTCTCTCTCTCTCTCTCTCTCTCTCACACACACACACACACACACACACACACACACATCTCTATTCATTGCTCTCCCCATGCAGCAACTGGGAGTCAAAGAGTAAGCTGGCAGGCAGGCATCAGACCTTGGTAAAGCCAAGTGGAACTGATGGAGTTGCTGTGCATTCTCGTAGCAGGTGCTACTGCACACAGCATCACCCTTGGGCAGTTCAGCAATGTGTTCAGGTGCACCTTCCCTTGGATTCTTTCCTTCTCAGATTACAACAGCTGTGGCTTCTACTGTGGCCTTGGTCAGCTGGAACAACCCAGTGGAAGACTTAGACAGGTGAGTGTTCCATCTTGTGGTAGACTGGAGTGTCTGGGTTGGGGCGGACAGGGTACAAGCAGGACATCTCATAAGACATGAATAGGAGACATGCATATTCACCAAACATCATGTATTTTGTCCTGTTTATTTATTATTTGTTTTTGTTTGTTTCTTTGTTTCCAGACGGGGTTCTCTGTGTAGCGCTAGTTGTCCTGGAACTCTCTCTACAGATCAATCCTGCTTTCAATTCAGAGATCTTCCAAACTCTGCCTCCTGAGTGCTCAGATTAAAAGGTGTGTATCACCACTCCCAGCATGTATTTTCCTCTCTTGACACATATAGAAGTCAGTCCAAGAGGACTCAGTATTTTTAGGGACAAGATGATGTTGCCTTTAGTGCTCATGTGACACTGCTTCTTTCTCTTCTCTCCCCTCCCAACTCTATGCCTTTCCTTCTATCCCCTCCTCTCTGTTCTTTCCCCTTTACTTCCTCATCTCTCCTCTCTCCTTCCCCTATCTGTTCGCCCTCAAACCCTAATGTATCTCAGACTGGCTTCTTCTTTTTTCCCCCCTGAGACATGGTTTCTTTGTGTAAAAGTCCTCACTGTTCTGAAACTTGCTTTTTAGATGAGGTTTGTTTTGAACCCAAGAGATCCCCCCTGCCTCTGCCTCTGCATCCCAGAGTTCTGGGATAAAAGATATGGCTGGACTCATCATCCACACTTCAAGGTGCTTTCTTCCTGGATATTTCTTTCCCACTAATCTTTAGCTTCCAGGAATAATTGAATGGTGTTGTCTGAGGGTCTATTTTTGTTTGGTAGACAGAGAACACAGTCACCAAAGCCTACATCTTTCTATAGGTGCTTTATTAGAGGACACAGTGTATAGTGAAGACAACCAGGCAGGCAGGGATGCTGTACAAGCAACTGAGGTGACAAGTCTCACAGTGAACCCTTTGTACTGTTTGTTGTATGGAGCCTTGGAGAGGAAGATGATAGTTTGGTGGTCATAGTTGCAGATGAAGTCCTCACAGGTGTTTTTGTCTAAAGAAAAAAGAGAAAGGATATGGAGTGGAGCCCACAACCATGTTCCCTACGATTCATAAACAAAAGAATTTGTGAACTTTCCATCTGTGCAGACCCAGTATTGAGAGACAATGCACACAAAAGTACATTGGGTTGCCCAATTTGCTGGAACACACTTATAATAAAAACATCAATTGTTGTGGGCTGGGGAGATGGCACAGTTAATAAAGCAGTTGCCATACAATCATGAGGGCCTGACCTAGGATGCCCAGAGCCCATGTAAAAAAGCAGGGTATGCTTGGGGCATCTGTAACTCTATTGGGAAATGAGGAGAAGGGATTCCCACAACTTGTTGGTCAGTCAGGCTAGCTAAAGGTTAGTGTCATGTTTAGCAAGAGAGAGAGACCCAGGCTCTAAAGAAATGGTGGAGAGTAACTGAAGAAGATATGAAATGCCAATTCATACCTGTACATAAAAATCAATAAACATGGATGTTTAATCCTAAAACCTGGAACACTACAAATATTATCTACCACTTGTAAAATTACATGATTTAAGACAATCCTCCTGCCTCCATCTCCCAAGTGCTGAGACTGCAGGTGTGCACCACCACACTCAATTCATGGATTCTATAGGTGGAACCCAGGGCTCTGTGCATGCTAAGCAAGTACTCTAGCAACTGGGCTATATCCCCAGCCCTCTGAACCTGAATTGTGCCTAATTCACTTTCTATCCTAACTTGCATAACCATGTTTCTATAACTCTCCTTTTCTTTTTACAACAAGATCCCTGAATCTAATCTTCATTCAGCTTTCTTCTTGACTACTACCAATAACAACTTGTACCCGACCCCACTTAAATGATAATAAATATCCATGACCATCTTTTGATAATGTGAATATAGTTCTCTAGACTACTTCCTATTGATTGGATTGGGGGCACTGGTAATCTTTTGGGGACCCTGAGAAAGTTCAAAATTATGTTCAAGTCCTGACTAGAGAATTCTGTGAGGCTGGATCATCTCAGCCAGCAGACATGAAGCCATTCTGGATGCAGAACTCAGAGGAACCTGAAACAGAGGTGCTCTCAAACATTGGATCATCTGCGCCATCTGCTCCCATCAGAGGTTTTTCAGGGGATTTCCTCAATCAACCCAGAATGAATGCAGAGCCTCTCAATTCCCGTGGAAATAAAAACAGAAACTCTTTCCCAAAGTAAAATATCTTTTGACTTAAATTTTGAAGTCAAGGTATTTTTGAAATATATAAGTTGATTTAATTTAATAGCCTTCACAACCAAATATCTCTCAACAGTTATCATTTGCCCATTAACAATTAAAAACTCCAAAGACAGCACAATAAAATATAATCTCCAGACTCTGTGTACTTTCCATCTTTACATGGCTTATGCTATTTTTATTACTCTATTCCCTTTTTAAGGACTTTACTATTATTTTAAATCATTTTTTTAATCTATGACTGTTTCTACCCTTTCTCTTCTCTCTCTCAAGCCTATGCACATTTTTCAAACATACTGTAAACTCTTTAGAGGTTTTTTGTCTGAATCTATCTTTATTTCATCTCTATCTTTTTCTGACCATTTGAGCCTTTAAACTGATCAGCAGTGTTGATACGGCATCTGCCTCTGCCTGGTTCCCTAGGAGCCCAGCTTCATGGCAGAGGCATTGGTGAGAGCCATATTCACCTCCCCAACTCTGGGGAGCTTCTGGGTCCATGCTGCCATTTAAGTAGCATGCTGTGGGATGTCTTTCTGTTTGCTGTGAATATGTGTTGCTATGATCGGTTAATAAAGAAGCTGTTCTGGCCTATAGTAAGTCAGGTTATAGCCAGGCAAGTAATCCAAGAGAGACACAGGATGAAGAAAGGTAGAGGCAGAAGAGACGTGAACCAGCTGCCCAAAGAGCAAGATGCCAGCAGACTGGTAATGACATGCCACAGTCACGTGGCAACATATAGATTAATAAGAATCAGTTAATTTTAAATGAAAGAGCTAGATGATGAGAAGCTGAAACCATAGGCCATACAGTTTGTAAATAATATAAGCCTCTGTGTGTTTACTTGGAACCAAGCGTTTGAGGAGAGGGGTGAGAGAGACTCATCCCAACCGCAGGTCTGGGCAGGACCAGAGAACCTTCCGACTACAGTTGCATACTTCCCACTGCTCATAAACTCCATTTAAGTGTTTGGTAGCAGGGACTCTTCAAAGAGCCTGTGGCTTTTGTCATTAACACTGAGTCAGAAAGCCATCTTATAAAGGAGCTGCACCTCTGCTTGCTGGTAGCAAACAGAGCCTACCCAAGAAAAAGCAACTACCAAGAAGCCAGGTAACACAGCTTCACAGAGTTAAACAAATGCAACATCAAAGAATGCAACACATCTTTGCATCATTGAAACAAATGTCCCACAGCATAGACAAATGTAACACATCTTCAAAGAATATTCCACACCATTTCCCCCTTTTGTGTAAATAAAAATGGAAAGGTTTTAAGTTGGACATATTAAAGCTACATACAATAAAGTAGTTGTTAAGTAAGAATTACATTTACAATATTCAGTCCATTTGTGTTTACAAATTAAGAGAAAGCATTCCACCATTCATCCAATCTTAGTTTTATACCTAATTTACTTTCGATCATAACTAAGGAAAACTGCAACTATAATTAGCTGCTCTTCAACTTCATCCAAGACATGAGAATGATATAATATTACCTGAGTAAACAGGAAGTGCATTGCAAGCAACTTCCAACACTCTAGAAATAACAGAGACATCTGACTGCCTGGACAGTTACCCAAAGTTTCTCTGAAATGTTGGGGCATTCATCTTCAGGCTACCAATCCAGAATATCTGGCAGACTTTTCAGTGTAGCAGAAAACTTGAAGGACTGTCCTGTCTTCTATTGGCAAAGTTTGTCAGTCACTTTCCTCTGTGTTCTGCAGAATGTCTGGCAGACTCTTCTGTGAAGCAGGAACTCTAAAGGGCCATCCTGCCTTGTTTTGGCAATGTTCAGCAGTCACTTTCCTGTGGGTCCTGCATGTCTTGTTTATACAGAATACAGTCCAGCAGTCAAGGAAAATCAATTTCTTGCCCAAATGGCTAGCTTTGCCACCTGAAAGCAAATGCCTATGGAGTTTCTTTGATGCCCATCATTTTCTCTGAAGTAAAGTGGTGCTAGCAGGAACACATGTGTCTTATTGTCATAAAAGGCTTAGGTTATTAAATATCTTAATTGCCATATTCTGTAGGTTTTTGAAGTGTCTGAAAATCATCTAGCTGTCTAAAATATACCTACTTAACTTTGAGAATATACCTAATGTGACTACAAGTTTGGTTATGATAGATTAACTACTAACTTTTTTCTTTCTTTCTTCCTTTCCTTTTTTTTGGTTTTTAAAGATAGGTTCTCTGTGAAACAGTCCTGACTGTCTGGAACTCACTCTGCAGAGCAGGCTGGCCTCAAACTCACAGATAGCCACCTGCCTCTGCCTCCTGAGTGCTGGGATTAAAGATGTGCACCACCACTTTCTACCTAGCTCCCTTTCTTATGTATATATTGCATTTTAAAACAGTCTGCATAAACACAATACTCAAACAAGAGTAGAAACATATATACAATATAAGGAAAATATTTTTAAATTTGTATCAATATACCAAAATTCATGCCAATGCAAAATATCTGAGACTAACAATTGTCTTCCTATTTTCCTATATTCCCCTAAGTGATAACAAACATCCACAACCCACCCAATAACTGAAGACCACCCACACACCCCCAACTCTTGTAAATGTTGCTGTTAGTTTCTCTAGATTGTTTCCTGTTGTCTGTGGGAGAAGGTATGTTTAGGGGTCCCTGAGAAAGTTTTAGAAAATGGCCAAGTCCTGGGAAGAGCAGGTATAACCTTTGTTGATATATATCACCTGTCAACATTCAGGAGGTCTTCCCCATCAAACCTGATCCATATCAAATTAGAACGAATCCACAGCCTCTTGTTCTAAGTGGGAACAAAAGCAAAACTGCTTCTCCAAATCATTTTTTACATCTAACTGACAAATACATTTATTTTATTTTTTTTATTTTTTTTAAGTAAATTTATTTTACAACATCATTTAGTTCAACATAATAGCCACAGATTCCCCTGTTCTCCCACTCTCGCCCCCTCCCCCTCCCCCCACCCCACCCCCCATTCCCACCTCCTCCAGATCAAGGTCTCCCCCGAGGACCAGGACCGACCTGGTAGACTCAGTCCAGCCAGGTCCAGTCCCCCCCTCCCAGACCGAGTCAAGCGTCCCTGCATAGGTCCCAGGGTTCAAACAGCCAACTCATGCAACTATCCCAGGACCCGGCACCAACACACAGCTGCCTCCCAAATAGATCAAGCCAAATGACTGTCTCACCCATTCAGGGGGCCTGATCCAGTTGGGGGCCCCTCAGCCTTTGGTTCATAGGTTCTGTGCTTCCATTCATTTAGTTATTTGTCCCTGTGCTTTATCCAACCTTGGCTTCAACAATTCTCGCTCATATAAAGCCTCTTCTTTCTCACTAATTAGACTCCCAGTGCTCCACCAGGGGCCCAGCCGTGGATGTCTGCATCCAGATTCCTCAGACCTTCCTTGGATGGGGTTTATGGCACAACTAACAGGGTGTCTGGCCATCCCATCACCAGAGTAGGTCAGTTCCTGCTGTCTCTCAACCATTGCCAGCAGTCTTTTGTGGGGGTATCTTTCTGGATCTCCGTGGGCCTCCCTAGCTCTCTGCTTCCTCCCCTTCTCATATGGTCTTCATTTACCATGGTCTCCTATTCCTTGTTCTCCATCTCTTTTCTTGATCCAGCTATGATCTCCCACTCTCTTTCCCTCGACCGTTGCCCTTCATTGTTCCCACTCATGAACAGGCTGTTCATGTAGATCTCATCCATTTCTCCGTGTCTTTTTTGGGGTCTCGTTTTCCAGGTAGCCTCACTGGTGATGTGAGTAGCAGTCCAGTCATCCTTGTTCCACATCTAGCATCTTCCTATGAGTGAGTACATACCATATTTGTCTTTCTGAGTCTGGGTCACCTCACTCAGGATGATTTTTTCTAGATCGATCCATTTGTCTGCAAACCGTATGATGTCATTGTTTTTCTCTGCTGAGTAGTATTCCATTGTGTATATGTGCCACAATTTATTTATCCATTCTTCAGTTGAAGGGCATCTAGGTTGTTTCCAGGTTTTGGCTATTACAAACAATGCTGATATGAACATAGCTGAGCAAGTGCTCTTGTGGTATGATTGAGCATTTCTTGGGTATATGCCCAAAAGTGGTATAGCTGGATCTTGGGGGAGATTGATTCCCAATTTTTTAAGAAAGCGCCATATTGATTTCCGAAGTGGTTGTACAAGCTTGCATTCCCACCAGCAGTGGAGGAGAGTTCCCCTAGTTCCACATCCTCTCCAGCATAAAGTGTCTTCAATGTTTTTGATCTTAGCCACTCTGACAGGCGTAAGGTGGTATCTCAGAGTTGTTTTGATTTGCATTTCCCTGATGATTAGGGATGTTGAGCAATTCCTTAAATGTCTTTCAGCCATTTCGGTTTCCTCTGTTGAGAATTCTCTGTTTAGTTCTAAAGCCCATTTCTCAATTGGACTGTTGATCGTTTTGATGTCTAATTTCTTCAGTTCCTTATATATTCTGGATATCAGTCCTCTGTCACCTGTGGGGTTGGTGAAGATCTTTTCCCATTCTGTAGGCTGTCGCTTTGCCTAGTTGACCATATCCTTTGCTCTACAAAAGCTTCTCAGTTTCAAGAGGTCCCATTGATTGATTGTTTGTCTCAGTGTCTGCGCTACTGGTGTTATATTTAGGAAGTGATCTCCTATGCCAATGCGTTCAAGACTACTTCCTACTTTCTCTTCTAGCAGGTTCAGAGTAGCTGGATTTATGTTGAGGTCTTTGATCCACTTGGACTTAAGTTTTGTGCACGGAGACAGATATGGATCTATTTGCAGCCTTCTACACGTTGATATCCAGTTATGCCAGCACCATTTGTTGAAGATGCTTTCTTTTTTCCATTGTACACTTTTGGCTTCTTTGTCAAAAATTATATGTCCATAGGTGTATGGGTTAATGTCAAGGTCTTCAATTCGATTCCATTGGTCCACATGTCGGTTTTTATGCCAATACCAAGCTGTTTTTATTACTGTAGCTCTATAGTAGAGCTTGAAGTCAGGGATTGTGATGCCTCCAGAAGTTGTTTTATTGTACAGGTTTCTTTTAGCTATCCTGGTTTTTTTGTTTTTCCATATGAAGTTGAGTATTATTCTTTCCAGGTCTGTGAAGAATTGTGTTGGTATTTTGATGGGGATTGCATTGAATCTGTAGATTGCTTTTGGTAAGATTGCCATTTTTACTATGTTAACCCTGCCTATCCATGAGCATGGGAGATCGTTCCATTTTCCGACATCTTCTTCAATTTCTTTTTTCAGGGACTTAAAGTTCTTGTCATATAGGTCCTTCACTTGCTTGGTTAGTGTTACCCCAAGGTATTTTATGCCATTTTTGGCTATTGTAAAGGGTGATGTATCTATAATTGTCTTCTCAGCTTCTTTGTCCATTGTATATAGGAGGGCTACTGATTTTTTGAGTTGATCTTGTATCCTGCTATGTTGCTGAAGGTGTTTATAAGCTTTATCAATTCCTGGGTGGAATCTTTGGGGTCACTTATGTAGACTATCATGTCATCTGCAAATAGGGAAAGCTTGACTTCTTCCTTTCCAATTTGTATCCCCTTAATCTCCTTATGTTGTCTTATTGCTCTGGCTAGAACTTCAAGTACTATATTGAATAAGTATCGGGAGAGTGGACAGCCTTGCCTCGTTCCTGATTTTAGTGGAATTGCTTTGAGTTTCTTTCCATTTAATTTGATGTTGGCTGTTGGTTTGCTATATATTGCCTTTATTATGTTTAGGTATGTTCCCCGTATTCCTGATCGCTCCAAGACTTTTATCATGAAGGGGTGTTGGATTTTGTCAAATGCCTTTTCTGCATCTACTGAGATGATCATGTGGTTTTTTTCTTTGAGTTTGTTTATATGGTGTATTACGTTGATGGACTTTCGTATGTTGAACCACCCTTGCATCCCTGGGATGAAGCCTACTTGATCATGGTGGATAATTGTTCTGATGTGTTCTTGGAGTCTGTTTGCCAATATTTTATTGAGTATTTTTGCATCAATGTTCATGAGGGAGATTGGTCTGTAGTTCTCTTTCTTTGTTGTATCCTTGTTTGGTTTAGGAATCAGGGTAATTGTAGCCTCATAGAAGGAGTTTGGTAATGTTCCTTCTGTTTCTATTATGTGGAACAATTTAGAGAGTATTGGAATTAACTCTTCTTTGAAGATCTGATAGAATTCTGCGCTGAAACCATCTGGTCCTGGGCTTTTTTTTTTTTTGGTTGGGAGACTTTTAATGACTGTTTCTATTTCCTTAGGGGTTATTGGGCTATTTAAATA
The DNA here is from genome assembly GCF_049852395.1 of Peromyscus maniculatus bairdii. Classification (NCBI taxonomy): domain Eukaryota; kingdom Metazoa; phylum Chordata; class Mammalia; order Rodentia; family Cricetidae; genus Peromyscus; species Peromyscus maniculatus. The sequence goes on from NC_134874.1 coordinate 6,458,099, forward strand.
GTTTATCTGTTCTTGATTTAACTTAGGTATGTGGTACTTATCCAGAAAAATGTCCATTTCTTTTAGGTTTTCCAGTTTTGTGGAGTAGAGGTTTTCGAAATATGACCTTATAATTCTCTGGATTTCCTCCATGTCTGTTGTTATGTCCCCCTTTTCATTTCTGATTTTGTTGATTTGGATTCTCTCTCTCTGTCTTTTGGTTAGTTTGGATAAGGGCTTGTCTATCTTGTTGATTTTCTCAAAGAACCAACTCTTTGTTTCATTAATTTTTTGAATTATTCTCTTAGTTTCTAATTTATTAATTTCACCTCTCACTTTGATAATTTCCTGGCGTCTATTCTTCCTGGGAGACTTTGCTTCTTCTTGTTCTAGAGATTTCAGATGTGCCGTTAAGTCACTAGTGTGAGATTTCTCCAACTTCTATATGTGGGCATTTAGTGCTATGAATTTCCCTCTTAGCACTGCTTTCATAGTGTCCCATAAGTTTGGGTATGTGGTGTCTTCATTTTCATTGATCTCTAGGAAGTCTTGAATTTCTTTCTTTATTTCTTCCTTAACCCATTGGTGATTCAGTTGAGCATTATTCAGTTTCCATGAGATTGTAGGTTTTCTGTAGTTTTTGTTGTTGTTGAAATCTAACTTTAAACCATGGTGGTCTGATAGAACACAGGAGGTTATTCTAATTGTTTTATATCTGTTGAGATTTGCTTTGTGGCCAAGTATGTGGTCGATTTTAGAGAAAGTTCCATGGGGTGCTGAGAAGAATGTATATTCTTTCTTGTTAGGATGGAATGTTCTGTAGATATCTATTAGGTCCAATTGGGTCATGACATCAGTTAAGTCCTTTATTTCTCTGTTAAGTTTCGATTTGGGAGATCTGCCCAGTGGAGAAAGTGGGGTGTTGATATCTCCCACTATTAATGTGTGGAGTTTTATATGTGGTTTAAGCTTTAGTAATGTTTCTTTTACATTTGTGGGTGCCCTTGTATTTGGGGCATAAATGTTCAGAATTGAAACTTCATCTTGGTGGATCTTTCCTGTGATGAGGATGTAATGCCCTTCTTGATCTCTTTTGATTGATTTTAGTTTGAAGTCTATTTTGTTGGATATCAGGATGGCTACCCCTGCTTGTTTCTTAAGACCATTTGATTTGAAAGGCTTTTCCCAGCCTTTTATTCTTAGGTAGTGTCTGTCTTTGAATTTGAGATGTGTTTTTTGTATGCAGCAGAAAGTTGGGTTCTGCTTTTGTATCCATTCTGTAAGTCTATGTCTTTTTATAGGTGAATTAAGTCCGTTGATATTAAGGGATATTAATGACCAGTGATTGTTCATCCCTGTTACTTTTAGTGGTAGTGTGTGTGTACTTCCCTTCTTTGGGGTTTACTGTTGTGGCTTTATCTATTGCCTGTGTTTTCGAGTGTGTATCTGACTTCCTTCGGTTGGAATTTTCCTTCTAGTGCTTTCTGTAGGGCTGGGTTTGTGGATATGTATTGTTTAAATCTGACTTTGTCTTCCAATGTCTTGTTTCTTCCGTCTATGATGATTGAAAGTTTTGCTGGGTATATTAGTCTGGGCTGACATCCATGGTCTCTTAGTGTCTGCATTACATCTGACCAGGTCCTTCTGGCTTTCAAAGTCTCCATTGAGAAATCGGGTGTTATTCTGATGGGCTTACCTTTATAAGTCATTTGGCATTTTTCCTTGGCTGCTCTTAATATTCTTTCTTTATTCTGTACATTTAGTTGTTTAATTATTATGTGTCGAGGGGACTTTTTTGGGGGGTCTAGTCTGTTTGGTGTTCTATAGGCTTCTTGTATCTTCATAGGCATTTCCTTCTTTAAGTTGGGAAAGTTTTCTTCTATAATTTTGTTGAATATATTTTCTGTGCCTTTGAGTTGGTATTCTTCACCTTCTTCTATCCCTATAATTCGTAGGTTTGGTCTTTTCATGGTGTCCCAGATTTCTTGGACATTTTGGTTCATGACTTTGTTGGCTTTCGTGTTTCCTTCGACTGATGAAACTATTACTTCTACTGTATCTTCAATGCCAGAGATCCTCTCTTCCACCTCTTGCATTCTGTTGGTTATACTTGCATCCGAAGTTCCTGATCTTTTACTCAGGTTTTCTATTTCCGGCATTCCTTCTGTTTGTGTCTTCTTTATTTTTTTCAATTTCCCTTTTCAGTTCGTGGACTGTTTCCTTTGTTTATTTCATTGCTTTTTCATGATTTTCTTTCAGTGCTTTATTGTTTTCTTGCAGGACTTTATTGTTTTCTTCTAATTTGTTTGCCCTTTCCTCTAGTTGTTTACAGTGTTCTTCCAATTTTCTTGTCTTTTCCTCTACACAAGCCTCTACCTTCTTCATGAAGTTACTCATAAGGCTACTTTCTTCTGCTTCTTCCAATTTTTGGTGTTCAGGTCTAGATGTTGGAGGCGGGCTAGTTTCTGGTGATGCTGTATTGCTCTTCATTTTGTTGTATGTACTTCTGCCTTGACATCTGCCCATCTCCTTGTGGTTCCTTCTTGGTCTTATCAGTGTACTTGTTTCAGAAAGAGCTGACAGATTCAGGAAGACTCTCTCTCTTGTCCAAAAGGGAGTTCTCTTGTCCAACTCTCTGATCCAGAAGGGAAGTCGGGGGCAGGCTCTCATCCAGAATGGCAGTCAGGGACAGGCTGGGAGCTGGGGGCTGGTCTCTAAGTCTCAGGAAGTGGCTGGGGTCTCGGGCAGATGGGCATGGTGGCAGGGCACGGAGATTGCAGGGGCTGCCAGGGGCTTGGAAAAGGGGATCACTCCCGGTGGGGCTAGAAGGGGAGCTGCTCAGTGGCCAAAATCTGGTGCCAAGTTGGGCATGTCTTCCCGGAGTGGTTGGTGCCCAGGGATGGGGTCCGGGTTGGACCCAGGTACTCACCTCTGGTCCAGAAGGGAAGTCGGGGGCAGGCTGGGAGCAGGGGGTCGGTCTCTAAGTCTCAGGAAGTGGCTGGGGTCTGGGGCAGATCGGCGTGGGGGCAGGGCGCGGAGATTGCAGGGGCTGCCGGGTGCCTTGGAAAAGGGGATCCCTCCCGGTGGGGCTAGAAGGGGAGCTGCCCGGTGGCCAGAACCTGGTGCCAAGTTGGGCAGGTATTCCCGGAGTGGCTGGTGCCCAGGGATGGGGTCCGGGTTGGACCCGGGTACTCACCTCTGGACTAGAAGGGAAGTCGGGAGCAGGCTGGGAGAGAATCTGTGATTTCTATTAATCATATATTTATTGAAAGCAACTTCTGTGGAGTGTGATAGTGTCTACCATTAATCCCAATACTTGGGGGGCAGAGGCAGATGGATCTCTGAGTTTGAGATCAGCCAAGATATATAAGTGAGATCCTGTCTCAAGAAAAGTGATTTTTGAACAAAGCTGCAGGAGAACAGTGAAATTATACATTCTTACCTTTTGATGACTTCTTAAGCCAAGACTGACACTCTGATGGGAGCTGTGATCGTGGACCATTCCCTAGTCTGGCAACTGAGGCCAGCATTATCCACTATTAACACCTGACACATTCTGCTTTCAGGGATCACCAGATACAGGGTCCTCTTGGACTGATATCTTTGCATGACAGGAGGGGAATATACATTCTGGGGTGGTGATGCACACCTTTAGTCTCAGCACTCAGGAGGCAGAGGCTGGAAGATCTCTGAGTTAATGTCAGCATGGTCTCTAGAGACCATTCAAAGGCAACTAAGGCTACACAGAGAACCTTGTTATGGAAAAAAAAAGCAACAAAATAAAAATAAATAATAACAAGAAAAAATATATGATGTTTGGTGAGTATGCATTTGTGCCACATAAGATGCCCTGCTTGTGTCCTGTTCCCACCAGAACCCAGACACTCCAGTCTCCCACGAAGTGGATCACTCACCTATCTAACTCATCCACCTCATTGTTCCAGCTTAAAAAGGCACAGTAGCAGCCATAGCGGTTGTACTCTGACAAGTCATCAATTCAAGTATAGGTGCAGTCAAACGCATTGCTGAACTGCCACACAGCCCAAGGGCTGATGCTGTGTGCAGTAGCGCCTGACGGAGAATGCACAGCACATTCCAATCAATCCCACTTTGCTTTACCAGGGGTCCTATACCTGTCTGCAAGCTACCTCCTTGACTCCTACCAGCTGCTGCATGGGGAGAGCAGTGACTAGAGGTGTGTGTGTGTGTGCGTGCGCGCACTTGTGTACATTCTAGCCTGAACACAAGTCCAAAAGCATGCACTTCAGAGCATTCACAAATGTCATTCTACACATGAGGATGCCAGAGGATTTTCTCTTTGCACTATGTAGGTCTTGGAGACCAAACTCAAGTCACCAGGACTGAGCAGGAAGCTGTCTACCTATTTGAGACAGAGAGTTGCCCTGTAACCAAGGATAGCCTTGAACTCTGCAGCATTCCTCTGGCCTGATCACCTCAAGTGATAGGATTACAAATATACTCTACTGTTCTGGCTGGGCTGACTCCCCAGGACTAAGTTCTATAGACATTGCCTTTTGCCTTGCTTGTCTGCTCATTTCTCACTGTCAGGACAGACAAACACCACACTGTGAGCTGCCCTGTGGTTCCTGTGTTGAGGAACTGAGAACACTTTCCAGTCAGCAGCCAGGGACAAACTGACCTCTTAGTTCCATAACCCAACAATCCAACCATCTCTTAGTTTGAAAGCTGCCCCACCCCTACTCAAGCCTAGGTGAAACCCTAGCCTTAGCCAGCAGTGGGATTCATCACAGTTCTAGCTCAGACCTTGAGCCAGAGAAGGAGCCAACACATGCTCACTGTTTTACACTGGAAGAATTAGAAAGAATCTGTTATATGGCTACACACAGCTCATAGACAAGGATAATTGTAATGTCAGCATTTGACACAACAAACTATTCATCAGCTGAAGAGTAGGTAAATGACCAGGATTCAGAATGCAGTGGGATACTTGGTCACCATTAAAATGCAGAAGACAGGTAGAGTGGAACACACGCTGTGTAATCCCAACACTCTGTAGGCTGAGGCAGGTGGATAAGAAGTTCAAGGTTGCCAAGGGATAGTATCACAGCACTTTAAGCCCAGCACTCTGGAGGCACAGGGTGGTGGATATCTGAGTTTAAAGCCTGGTCTATAGAATGATTTCCAAGACAGCCATCACTACTAGAGAAACTATGTTTAGGAAAATGAAAAAAAAAAAGGAATTGTGAGAAGCAAGTGTGGCATGTATGCAATCCTAACCTTTGGAGAGTAGAGGCAGTAAGCTTTTCAAGTCTGGGTAAAAATGTTGAGTTTGAGGATATCCTGAGTCACATTACAAGGTCATGTAAAAAATAATCAGAGTGGGAGTGTGGGCTCTGCTGTCAGGAGCACTTGTTGAGCTTGTGTGGGACCCAGGCTCAGGTCCAGCAGCCACATGTCAACTCACAACTGTCTAAACCCCAGTTCTGGAGAATCAGACCTCTCCTCTGTCCTCTGTAGGCTCTGTTCACACACAGTTCACAGACACACATGTAAGCAAAACACTCATACACTTAAAATAATGTACATATTTTTGAAAAGGATAAGAAAAGCAAATATCCAGGGCACCTTAGGGCCAGGGAAATCTGTGCCAGAGCAGTATGGCAGAGACAGAAGGGGCTTTCTTTGCTTGGGTGGGTGAATGTAGTGGACTTTATTAAGAAATAATCAGAGTTCAGATCTAGAGGGTAAAGGTGTCAGCTATCTAAACATGGGGGTGAGTATGGGACTGCAACCAGACACTAAGGTACCCCAATGGGAACCCCAACCAAAACTTCAGGTGTAACCAGCAAGGCTGTGCACTGAAGACAAGGGACATGGGGGGCACTCAGAGGGGATAAGGGTCCTACCTGTGAGCAGGGAGACCAGCAGAAGTTTCATCCTGAGTGAGGGGATGACTCAGTGACTTCTCTTTATAGTCCTGTGGCTGTGCTCTGACAGTGTCCAGTAAGCACACGGGGCCTGTGACTACTGTGTGTGTAGCACAGAAGTAGAATATGTGCACCCTCACACACAGTCCCGACCTGCAGAGCTACTGTAGATGGTGACAGAGCCTGAATCAGTGCTGTCACAGAGTCACAGAGAAAGGGATAGCTCAACACCCCAACCAGCTCAAGTACAGTGACAGGCACAAGTCCCTCCCCCATGGATGCTCTGACATCATAAAAAGATATAGACACTGCTCCTGGAGTTGGGTCTGAGGGATGCTGATAGTGACATGTGGTCCCCAGGAGGAGAAGCTGGCCCCAACAACCCTCCTTGCTAACTATATAAACTAAGTGCTAAGTCTGTCCCAAGAGCCTAAGACAGCCTTTGAGGTAGGTTCCAGTTTCATATTTGATCTTTAATTAACTAATTAATTAATGTGTCTGTGTGAGAAACAGAGACAGAAAATGCACATGTGCAAGTCAGAGGACAACTCTGTGAAGTCAGTTAACTCCTTCCACCTTTAAATGGGTCCAAGCATCAAACTCAGGTCTACAGGCTTGCATCATGGGCTGCATCTTACTAGCCCACAAACTCAATTTGAAAATTAGGAATGTAGCAGATGATGGTATTGGTGCACGTCATTAATGTCAGCACTCAGAAGCAGAGGCAGGTGAATATCTGAGTTGGAGGCAAGCCTGGACTACAGAGTGAATTCCAGGACAGCCAGAGATACACAAAGAAAGCTTTTCATGAAAAACCAAAAACTAAAAAGAAAGAAAAAAAGCAAATGCCCAACTGATGTGCCCACAGGCCAATATGATGCAGGCAATCCTTCAGCTGAGGCTCTCCCGACCCAGTGTGTGAAGCAGACAATCAACCATTGTAGGTGCTGGAGAGATGGCTCAACACTTAAGACCACTTTCTGCTCTTGCTGTGGCCCAGACTTGAATTCTCAGAACCACATGGTAGCTGTTGAACAATGTCTGCTGGCCCAATGCCCTCTGGCCTCTGTGTCTAGTCATCTCTCATGTTCCCTCTAACTTAGCACCCCATCACCTCCCTTCCCCACTTCTCACTCTTTCCTGGATAAAACCCATGTAGGGTTGAGTTGAGTTGGTTGTCTCCATGCTCTAGATTCCCCTACCCTCCAAGCAAGACTCTGGACTGTCAATACCAGCTATTACAAGTCACTGTACCTGTGCAGGAAGCTCTGGGTTGAGGTGGAAGGTCAGAGGACTGGGCAGCTGTTCACTAAAGAAAAGAGAAACAGAGAACCATGTAGCATTAAGCCATCCAGTGAGACATCTTATTCCTAAATCTGCTTTGCCAAAGTAACCACAGTTTAACCTTGCTTTACCTGCCAGGTCCCATGCTATGGAAAGGTGGAGAGAGGAAGTCTTCTGTTTTGTTTGTTGTACAAAGTTATTCTGCCATGCACTTTATAGGGACAACTATCCTGTGGTTTGTGTTTAGGCACAGTGAAGACTGGAAGGTCACCAGGATGTAACCCTGCCTTCAGGACATTTACTCTCAGTCCAGATTGGTTTCCTGTATCCAACTTCTTATGATGAGCACACAGAGAAGTGCTTTGAGTCGAGTATTTTGGGGGACAAGATGTTCCTTTAGTGCCCATGTGACTCTGTATCTTTCTCTCTTCTCTTCCCTCCTAAATACCTGTCTTTTCTTTTCCCTCACCTCCCATCCCTACACTTCTTCCCTGACCCCATTCCTGTCTCGTCTCCCCCTCCCCTTTCCCTTCTGTCTGCCCCTAACACCCTACATATTTCAGGCTAAGTGTTCTTTTGTTGTAGTTGTTTTTCAAGACAGGATTTGTTCGTGTAAGAGTCCTGCCTGTCCTGGAACTTGCTTTTTAGTCCAGGTTGGCCTTGAACTCAAGAGATCTGCTTGTCTATGCCTATTCTTCTCTGTATCAGAGTGCTGGGATGAACGGTGTGGCCAGACTCATCACTCATTCCTCAAGGTGCTCCCCTAATGGCAATGTCTTCTCCATTAATCTTCAGTTTCCAGAGCTGGACAGAATGATGTTCTCTGAGGATCTAGTTATGTTTCATAGACAGAGACTACAATCACCACAGTTGAGCTCTTTCTATATGTGCTTTATTAGAGGGCACATGTATAGTGAAGACAAACAAGCAGGCAGGGATGGTGTAGGCAGTAACTGAGGTGACAAGTCTAACAGTTATCTCGTTTGTAATGCTTGTTGTATGGAGTATTGAAGAAGCAGATGGCAGCCTGGCGGTCACAGTTGCAAATGAAGGCCTGACAGGGGTTGTTTTCCTCTGGAGAGAAACAAGAAAGAAGTTGAGTGGAGTCCATGACCCTGCTCCCCATGATTTGCAACCAAAAGACAGTGGTGCATCTAACATCAGTTCAGACTCGGGGTTGAGAGACAGAGCACACAAAAGGACACTGGGCTGTCCAAATTGCAGGAACACACTTATAATAAAAACATCAATTTTTGTGGGCTGGGGAGATGGCACAGTTGGTAAAGTGGTTGCCATACAATCATGAGGATCTGAGCTAAGAACCCAGAGCCCATGTAAAAATCAAGATGTGCTTGGGACATCTGTAACTCTATTGGGAAGTAGGGAGCATGTAAGCCCAAAACTTGTTAGTCAGTCAGGCTGGCTAAAGTTGAGTGTCCTGTTTAGTGAGAGAGAGACCCAGCCTCTAAAGATATGGTGGAGAGTGACTGAAGAGGACACAGGATGTAAACTCATTCCTGTACATAAAAATAAATAAACACAGCTACTTAATCCTAAACCAGGAAAACCACAAATATCAACTACCGCTTCTAAAATTATATGATTTAAGACAAGCCACCTGCTTCTACCTCCTAAGTGCTGGATTACAGGTGTGCACCATCACACTCAATTCATGGAATCTGGAGGTGGAACCCAGGGCTCTGTGCATGCTAGGCAAGCACTCTAACAACTCATCTATATTCCCAGCCCTCTGAATCCTCACCTGTAAATGGGAATGATAAATCTTGCCCTGCACAGGTGTTTACTCCAGTATCTGGCTTATGGTCAATGATGCAGCTCTCAATTGTTTAGTCAATATGGAATCAGTATAACACAGCAGCTAAGAGGAGAGGCTTTAGACAGGCAAGATGGCTCAGGGAATAAAGGCACTTGCTGCCAAGTCTGGACCTAAGTTCCATCCCCAGGACTCACATGCTCGAACGTGAGTAAAGATTCCTTCAGAGACCCACCGGTGTGAAGTTGCACAGGCATGCCTAACCCACAAACATATAAAAACTTTAAATGTTTTGAAAAGGGATTTGAATAATGTAGATGATTGATCCAGAATCAAATGTTATTACTTCTAAGCTGTTGACCTTGGGCATCTGGCCCAGGCTTCCTCATCTTCCCCATCAGGGACCTCTTGTATGGTATTATGAATGTGTTCTGACAAATAAAGCTTGTTTTGAATCAGAAGGTGGAGATAGCCACTACAGACCATAGATTTGGAGGACTGTAGACAGAGAGGAGTCAGGAAGTGGTAAGGTGGGACAGAGAAAGGAATTCAGCCCTTTGAGATGAAGGAATGGGAGAGGAAGGAGGCAACTGGCAGCTTCTCCATGTTCTCTCATCTTTCAGGTTCTTGCACCAATATTTGACTCCTTGTTTTTGACTGATAAAGATTAATTAGATTAAAAAATCATCTGGTGTTCAAATTTGGGAATTTGAACATTCACAATTGAATTCAGGAAACAGCCACTTGCCCAAGGCTTTGCAGCCATGGGCATCTGTAAGAGCTGTTCATGGGAGTTGCACCTGCAGGAGTCACCATGTGGCCAGCTGACTTTTCCTTTTCTTCCCCAAGCCCTCTGAGTGGATCTGGGATTTTCCTGTTGCAGCTTTTCTACAGGAATCTCCACAAGCCCCAAACTCGACAGGCACTTGGGCTCCAAAAACCACTGGAGTTCGTCCCTCACCACTGGCCAGCTCTGCCTTCAGGCATCTCTGTTTTCACTTCCTGCCAATCACATGTGCTGCTTTTGTGCATTCCCTTGTATCTGCCTTTCAGAATGCTGGCTCTTCGGTCACTTTTTCCTGTGGGTTGTGGACTTCCCCTGGACCCTGTCCTCGGGATGTTGACATGTGATCAGGGACAGCTGTTCTCAGCCAGGCTGTGCACCACCTGTGTTCTCTGCCCAGATGTGCTACACGGCAATCTTAGCCTCACACTCCAGTGTCAACATCAGCAGATTTGGGGAGACAACTGGGACTTTTTAAAGGGGGGAATTAGTTAAGAAAGAGAAAGAGAGTTTTTTCCCAGGATATAAATTAGGAAACACTATTATGATGGAGGGAGTTAGGTCTCTGTATGATTCCACAATGGATGTTTTAAAAATGGAAGCCCATGAACTATGGACTGGTTGCTGTGGAGCCCCCATGGGACTGGACTTGGCCCTCTGGATATGGAAGACAGTTGTTTGGCTCAAAGGGTTTGGGGAGCACCCAGGCAGGGGGATCAGGATCTGTTCCTGGTGCATGGGCAGGCCTCTGGGAATCTGGTGCCTGTGGTATGATGCCTTGCACAGCCTTGGTGCAGTGGGAAGGGGCTTGGACCTGCCTAGGTTCAGTGTGCTGGGCTCTGCTGATTCCCAATGGGAGACCTTGATTTGAGGGTTGTGGGGATGTGGGGTGGCTTGGGAGAGAGGGCTGGCGATGGGAGGAGGGAGGATCTGTGGGTGGTATGTGGAGTGAGTCGAAAATTTCTTAATAAAAAATGAATAATAAATAAACAAATAAAATGGAACAATTAAATGAGGGGTAATTAACTTAACTGTGATTTACATAATGTTAAATATAAGCATTATCAGCTTAGTAATTCTTGGTTTATCCCTAAAAAAGTTAGTTGATATCAAGGCCAAATATCAGAAATTGACTGATAATATGCAAGCCTTACAACTACTTACTAAAGAAAAAAAATGCAATTTTGAGTAATAAGTTAGAAGACTTAGGAAAAACTCATTTAAACAGATCATAGAAATATTCAGACAAAGACAGAGGAATTTAAGAGAAAACCAATATTACCATCACATTATGAAATTAGAAAGAAACAGCCCAAAGTTATCAAAAAACTCAACCTTAATTTATCCAGTCACCAAACAGGAAGAACTATCAAATGACAGGAATCCCCAAGGCTGTGTAAGAGCTGACTGGATTCCTGTGGAAATGTTAGATTTGAAAAGATTTAAGGAAGAGATAGTCTCATATGGTAGCATTCTCCTTTTATGAGTCAGATGTTAAATTCATGGTCAACTAGTAACAGTATTATCCCACAAAAATGGAAAGATTTGGTTCTAAAAGTATTGGAACCTGGTCCTCAATTACAGTGAAGGACCTGGTGGGAAGATGAGGTTGAGGCTATTGAATAATGAAGTAGGGATTGGGGTGTAGAAATGTCCCAAGACTAGCTGCTTGGAGAGGGTGATTATGCTGATGTATAAAGACAGTCTATATATGATGACCATATCTTGGCTCTATGGCATGAAGCAGCTTTGAATGCTTGTGACAGAGTTGAAGAACTTGGAAAGAAAACTGTGTCATTTACTACTAAAGGTATACAGGGCCCAAAAGAAAAGTTCACTAATTTTTCACGAGTTTTGACTTCATCTGCAAATAGAATGATACCAAATCCATAAGCTAGATAAATAATAATTAAATCATTGCATGTGAAAATGCTAATTCTCAATGTAAAAGAGTAATTAGGCCTTTAAAGGCAAGACCAGCACCCACACAGGAATGGATAAAAGATACAATCAATATTGAATCTTATAATCATGTTGATGCTTGATAGGAGAGATGATTTCTAGAGGCTTGAAGAATAATCAAAATGTCAGATGCTTTAATTGTGCTAAACAAGTTCACCTAAAAAGGATTGTAGATAGGGAATTCCTAGAAACAATTATTTTTTTAGGAATAATCCAAACAGAAAGTCTCTGCTTTGTGGAGAAGATAAAGCAAAGACAGAACCTGGAACAATAAATGCAAATCAACAAGGCCATTGGAAAAATCTTGGACGGGGGATGCTTGTGGGCCCTCATGTCAAATTTGGTTTAGGCATTCCCTATCAATTTGTGGAAACTCTTCCTAGAGCAAATTAAATTCATAATGACTATTGAAAAAAAAAAACAAAAAAACCATACTGCTCTGGATTAAATAATAACTTTAGAAGATAGAACAAAAACTCCAGGTAAAACCATAAAGCAAATATTTTGGCAAACTTCTTTACATGATCAAGACCAAAGTTAAAAAATATGAATAAATGACATTGTAATTGAGGGTCTTGTAGACACCAGGGGCAGATATAACAATAATGACACCAAAATCTTGGCATCCAAATTGGCCTCTTCAGGAGGTAAATGTTCAGCTTTTTGGGATTGGAACTTTATCTCAGGTAAAATAAAGTCAAGATATGCCAGAAGGACAGAGAGGAAAATTAGAGCCATAATTGGCTAACATAGGAAAAGATTTATGGGGATGTAATTTGTTACAGCAATGAAATGCCCAGATTAATATTCCTCCAATCTCAGGAACAAATCATAAACTAACAAATGTTTCTGGGACAAATATTAAAAAGTATTGTGAAGATCAGTCACTGACCATTCAGGTTGTTCATAAACAGGGCACAAAAAAAATCCTGATCTTTCAAAGTTACCAACAGCCCTACCTTTAAAATAGTTAACAGACAGACCTATCTGGGTGAACCAATGGCCTTTGACATCATAAGTATTACAGGCCTTAGAACAATGGGTACAGGTGTAGTTACATAGTCAACATATTGAAGAATCAACTAATCCTTGAAATTCTCCTATATTTGTCATTAAGAAGAAATCTGAAAAATGGAGGATTCTAATAGATTTGAGAGCCAAAAATTAAGTAATTCAGCTGATAAGGTCTCTACAGCCTGGAATTCCTTTGCCTTCTCTGTTACCTCGAGGATGGTCTATTATAGTGATTGATTTAAAAGACTGTTTCTTCACTATGCCTTTACAAGAGCAGGATAGAGAAAAATTTGCCTTCATATTGCCTACTTATAATAATTTCCATCCCATTAAAAGATATCAGTGGAAAATTCTCCCAAAAGGGATGCTAAAATGACCTAACCTGTACCAATATTTTTGATGACTGTCATTGGAAATATTTCATAATCAGTTTCCTCCATCTAGAATTCACCATTATATGGATGATATCTTACTAGGTGATTCAAAATAGATACCTTAGAGAAAATGTTTGAAGAACTAAAGAAAATTTTACCTTGTTGGGGATTACAAATTGCTCCCAAAAATATAAAGAGGGCAACTATTAATTACCTAGGATATAAAACAGGTTTACAAAAAAATTCAACCCCAAAAGGTACTAATCAGTAGAGATCAATTGCAGACTCTTAGTCTTAGCATGGTGACATTACCTGGCTACAGCAATAATCGGATTAACAACCCAAGAATTAACTAATTTATTTCAAACCTGACAAGGTGACAAAGACTTAAATAGTCCAAGTGGCACAGCCACATCTGAAAGAATGGCAGAAGTCATAAAGGCAACACAGCTGCTTGACAACGATCCAGCAGAGCTGAGCCACATGATGGCTGCCATGCCACCTTTGGTTTTCATCTCCACCTGTTACATACTTGGGGCACTTTTAATATTTGTACAATTTGGGGATATTATATTGATGGAAATACCTTATGAATCATTTATGCCTTCTCCTAGGAATGCTGCTTCTAAGCTTACCCAGGAAAGTCCTGAACATACTATTCCTACCACCACCACCACCACCACCACCACCACCACCACTTTGAGGGAGATATCCTTATCTACTTAAAGGCCTTCCTTTTGCCTTGGAGGTTGTGACACATAAAGAAGCCAGAGGTCTCTTCATGTGGCTATGAGACATTCTTGAAACATCTGTCTCTGTACTTACACTGGAACAATATATTCAAAACAAAGTAAAATTATAAAGGTCAACAAGATCTGGTGGGCTAGAGGAGTTGGTCACAGCTCAGATTACAAGCCTCTTCCCACTGTACACTCAGACAATTATGTGGCATACAACTCTGCCCCACATGGAGACATACTGATGAGCAAAGAATGGAGTGGAAAGATGATAAAAGTATAAGAAGTCAGGACCTCCCTCTCTTAAAAGTTAGAACCACTATAATGTCAAGGAACAACAGAATGCCAAATTCTATAAAGATATAAAATATAAACATTGCATTATGCCAGGATTTGAATAAAAACAGCAGCAGCTTTAGCCTGAGGATTTTCCCTGAGCACTCTGACCACTAAGAATTAGTAATACACTGCCTGAGACATGGCAAAATGCCCAGGTTGGTTGAAGATTTTGTTTTGGTCTAGTGTCCTTGAAGCAACCAAAACAACCAGCCTGAGCACAGGCTGTCATATGCCCCTAGATTCTCAAAAATTGGGTTATGGGTTTTATGCGTGAGAATGATAACTGTTTATTAATGATGTCAAAACTTGAGGGAAAATGATTGGAAATGATAACTCTGTTCAGTCATAGTTTATTAATGATGACTAAAAGATGAGCAAAAGGAAGTGAAACACATGTCGCAAAACAAAAATAATATGATCTATGTTTTGGAACATCAAGAATGTATTCCTGCTAACTAAATTCTGTATAAATAAAGAAACACTCTGGCTATTAGTCAGTCAGGCTGCAAGATTCTCCTGACCACCATGGCTTGGCTCATTTCTTACACCCTCTGCGGACCTATCCACCACCAGGGATAGCTCCCAGCATCCAAGAAAATAATAAGCTGAGGCAGAGAGAATTATCTTTGGCAGAAAACAAATTACAGGATGCACATGTGGATTGTTTGGATCCAGAGCTTAATTGTACTCTGGTTATTCAATCTTCCCTGCATTCTCCAATAGGAAGGTAAATACAGGGAGAAAATAATATCTTATAATGGGTATTTTTTACCACACAAACAGAGTAAAACATTAAAGACCTATGTAGAAAAGGTTTCTGAGTTGAATCTAAAAGGAAAATTGAGGCTTTGTCAATTGGCAGGAATAGACCCAGCAGAAATTGTAGTACCTTTTATTATTGTGGAAATTTCCTCTTCATGGACAGAAAATGAACATTGGCAAAGAGCTTACAGTAGTTTTTTGGGAGAGACTAGCAATAAACATTCCAAAAGTAAGAGAATTCAGTTTATAATGACAGCTAACTGGATCTTTCCTCACATTGTACAGGGAACACCAATATCTGTAGCCCTTATGTTCCATATTGGTCCAAACAAAGCAGGTATTAATAGATTTCCAGAACATCTTAATATAGTTATTGACTCTCAATATTAAGAAAGAGTTGTTTTTTTACACTTGATCTTAGCCAAAAGTTATGTAGAACTGAATAGTATTGTAAAATAGAATAAATAAAAGAAAAAAATCTAACAATAAAAAAAGAATAAATAATTACAATAAAAAAGAAAGAGTTGTTTTACATATTAAATTGCTAAATTTATTCCAGATGATTCATAATTGATTTTGTTGTTTATTCAGTTACAAGATAACCAGAATTAAAAATCATCCCTTATATACAATATATATCATATCCCACACTGGTCCACCAGGTCCCCTAGCACAAGATAATGATGAAACTGATCAACTATTGGTAGGAAATGTGCTAGAGGCCTCAGAATTTCATAAGAAACACAATGTCAAGAGCAAGGGCTTGAAACAGTTTTTTTTTCCATCACTTGGCAACACGTCATGGACATTATAATGAAATGTCCTGCTATTTTTTTTTTATTACCAAACTCTACTATCTGCAAACTAACCAAAAGGGTAAATGAAATTTGGCAGATAGGTGTATTTCATTTTGGAGTGTTTTGGAAATTAAAAGATGTACTCCATACCATACATACATATTCAGGATTTCAAAAGGAAAATCCTATGAGTTTGAAAAGGCTGATTGTGTAATCACACATTTGTTAGAGGTTATGATGACAATCATGGGAATATCTGTACAAATTAAGACTGACAATGCTCCAGCATATGTCTCTAGAAAAAATAAACAGTTTTTTGCATATTACAAAATAAAACGTATTACAGGTATACCACACAATCCTACATGGCAAGCAGTTATAGAAGAATCTAATTGAACTCTAAAAGATATGCTTAATAAAAAGAAAGCAGTAATAAAGACCTGCATAAATAGATTGCAAAGTGTTTTATTAACGTAAGTTTTCTAAATGTTAATGAGAATGAATAGACAGCTGTGGACAGACATTGGATAATAGAAAAAAACTGCTGAATTAAACCATCCTATATACTTTAAAGAGGTACTAACCCCAAAATGAAACCAGAATATGTGTTATATTGGGGAAGAGGTTTTACTTTTGTTTTCTCAGGAGAACAAAAATAAGGATACCATCAAAATTGATAAAGATTACATTTGAACAAGAGAGACTTATTTTTTTTTTCTGAGACAGGGTTTCTCTGTGTAGCTTTGGATGCTGTCCTGGAACTCACTCTGTAGCCCAGGCTGGTCTCAAACTCACAGAGATCTGCCTGCCTCTGCCTCCCAAGTGCTGGGATTAAAGGCGTGCACTACCACCGGCCAGCCAAGAGAGACTTCTTGTTTAGAAGAGGTGATAGTTCATCAAACAGCATGACCATTCAATCTAAACTAACTTATAAGACTAAAAATGCTTTTCATTTGATCTGATATAACTTGCCAAAAGGGAAACTCCCCAAAGGTAGGGTTGGGGGCAGGGTTTTATTTTTGTCTTTCCAGACAGGGTCACCTAAAGATGCCATTACCCCCCAAAAAAAATAGGAAGCAATTTTAAGAACATGACACCCACATTCCCATAGGTGGGATGGGTAGTTTTAGGTCATCCAGTGGGTTATGGATATCTGTCATTATTTAGGGGGTTTGGTTACAAGTTGTTAATGGTGATGGTCAGGAAAAAGGTTAACAAAGGAGATCAGGTTCAGAGATCATGTTCTGAAAAGAAAAAGGGGGATATATAAATGATAGGATAAAAATGTAAATTATTGAGTCTACTTTTAAACCAAAAAAGAAACTACTAGCCCTAAATATTTGACATTGATGTGGATTTTTTAATATTGATGCAAATTTAAGGTTATTTTTGTTATAATATATTGTACAAACCTTACTATTCTTGTTCAAGGTATTGTACCTATACAGTTCATTTAACAATGTAATGTAAATATCTAGTCCTTGAACACCATTATTACAAATTATTTAGGATAATAAAAAAATACAGGTTAATAATTAGCCCTCTATTACAATCAAACTTGCAGTCATGTTAAGTATGTTTTGAAGTCAAACAGAGATATATTTTAGATAGACAGGTGGTCTTCAAACACTTCAGAGATACTAAATATGGCATTTAAGATGTTTCAATAACATAATTTTTTTAAGTGACAATGAGACATGTCTGCTCCTAGCAGGACCAATCTACTTCAGAGAAGATTATGGACATCAAAGAAACTCCATATGTTGTTTACTTTCTTCATGGCAAAGCTTAGCCACTAGGCCCAAAGCTGCCTTTGCCTCAACAGCTGACAGTATGCTGTCCAAATTGAACAAGCAGGACACAAAAGAAAGTGACTGCCAACCTTTGCAAAGACAAGGTAGGACAGCCCTTTAAAAGTCCTGTTTCACAGAAAAGTCTGTCAGATGTTCTAGACCCGTAGGATGAAGAAGGACGTCCCAAGGTTACAGAGGAACCTCGGGGGACTGTTTCTGTCATTTCTTAGTTTTTTACTCTGCACTTCCAGCACTTAGTTGTTTGCTCTGCACTTCCTGTTTACTCAGGTAATATTTTCTTCTCAGGTCTCTGAAGGAGTGGAAGACTGGACAGTTATAGTTATAGTTTTCCTTACTAACAAATTCACCTCACAAAAGAGATGTAAAGTGTGTAAGTTTGAGAGATATAAAAAGATAGTTTTGGGTTGGTAATGCAAGTTAGGGTACAAAATAAATTAGGTAAAGCACTTTGAACTTACCAACAAAAGATAGATAATGGAGTATTTTTTTCTCAATTTGGCAAATGCAAATGGACTAGACATTGTTAATGTAATTATTGCCTGTATATATTTGTATATAGTTACTGTACTTATTGTATATGGTTTTAATATGTTAGTTAAAAAAACCCTTCCTTTTTGCTTAGACAAAAACAAGGAAATGTCATGTGATATTTTGATTGTGTTCTAACAAATAAAACTTGCTTGGAGTCAGAGGGCGGAGCTAGCCACTAGCTAACCAGAGAAGTTTGGAGGACTCTAGACAGAATAGAAACAGGAAGTGTCAAGGCATGGCTGAGAGAGAATTTCATCATTTTGGAAGGAGGAGCGGAAGAGGTAGGAAGCAACTGGCAGCTGTTCCGTTCACTGATCTTCTGGTTCTTACACTAATATGTGAATCCTGTTTTTTTATTAAAAAATATTAATTAGATTACCGCATCAGACCTCATCCATATTTTAGTATCTACCTGATAAGGCTGTTGTAATGTCAAATGGGACCAAGTAAATGACTGCTAAGTGGTCACTGTCCTTGTTACTTCTGCCCCTTGCAAAGACGCCCAGGAGTAAGCAGAATTCAGAGGTTCCCATAGGGTAAACCTACCACTCCAGGTGATCTCACTCCCAGAACATATGTATAAGTAGGAGCTGGTGTAGGGGTTCCTTATGAGGACTGCACAGTTTTCCAGGTTATCGACCTAAGCAAGGCAGTTGTCATGAATCTGGCAGCACCTGGAGAGAGGAAGGAACAACTAAGAAAGGAGAATGGACCTGCAGGTGGTCAATTCTCCCCTCCAGTCTTTCTGAAACAGGTGAGGATGATTTAACATGATGTTCCAGAACAAATTGTCCTATGACTTGAAATCTATGATTTCTATTAAGCATATATTTATTGAAAGCAACTTCTGTGGAGTGTGATGGTGTCTACAATTAATTCTAGTACTTGGGAGGCAGAGGCAGATGGATCTCTGAGTTTGAGATCAGCCAGAATATATAAGTGGGATCCTGTATCAAAAACGGTGATTTTGAAGAAAGTTGTAGGAGTTCAGTGAAATTACACTTTCTGAACTTTTGGTGACTTTGTTAAGCCAAGGCTGACACTCTGATGGGAGCTGAGATGGTTGGCCATGCCCTAGACTAGTGACTGAGGGCAGCATTACCCACTATTAACACCTCACACATTCTGCTTGGGGGACCACTAGATACAGCGTCCTCTTGAACTGATTTCTTTGCATGACAAGAGGGGAAAATACATGCTAAGGATGGTGATGCCCACCTTTAATCCCAGCACTCAGGAGGCAGAGGCAGACGGATCTCTGAGTTCAAGGCCAACATGGTCTCTAGAGAGAGTTCAAGGACAACTAGGGCTACATAGAGAACCTCTTTATGGGAAAAATAAACAAAGAAAGAAAAATAAATAATAATAAACAACACAACACATACAATGATTGGTGAATATGCATGTCTCCTATTCATCCCTCATGAGATGCTCTGCTTGTGTCTGGTCCCCAATACAGACACTCCAGTGTCCCACCAAGTGGATCACTCACCTGTCTAAGTCTTCCACTGGGTTGAAGAATTTCAAGAATCCACAATAGCAGCCATAGTAGTTGTACTCTGGAAAGGGATTAATCAAAGGAAGGGTGCACTGGAGCATATTGCTGAACTGCCAAACAGCCTGAGAGCTGATGCTCTGTGCAGTAGTTCCTGCTGCAAGAATACACAGCACACTCAATCAGTCCCAGTTGACTTTATCAAGGATCTGATGCATGCCTTCTAACTTCCTCCTTGACTCCTACCGGGGAGAACAGTGAATAGAGGTGTTTTTGTTTTTTTTTGTTTGTTTGTTTGTTTTTTTTTTTTTTTGTGTGTGTGTGTGTGTGTGTGTGTGTGTGTGTGTGTGTGTGTGTGTGTGTGTGCTTGCCCCAACACAGGTGAAAGCAAGCACTTGGGAGCACTCATAAATGTCATGCTACACATGAGGAGGTCAGAGCACAGATTTGGGGAGTTGGGTTTTCTCCCTCTACTATGTAGGTCTTGGAGACCAAACTCAGGTCACCAGGCCTAAGAGGAAAGTGTCTACTTGTTTGAGACAGAGTTGCTTGGTAACCCAGTCTAGCCACCAACTCTGTGGCAACTTTCTGGCCTCAGCCTCCCCAGTGTTAGGATTATAAATGTACTCCACTGTACCAGGCGGGGCTGACTCCTCAGGACTAAGTACTATAGACATTGCCTTTTGCCTTGCTTGCCTCCTCATTTCTCACTGTCAGGACAGACAGACACCACACTGTGACCTGCCCTGTGGTCCCTGTGTTGAGGAGCTGAGAACACTCTCCACTCAGCAACCAGGGACAAACTGACCTCTTAGATCAATAACCCAACGACCAAACCATCTCTTGAGTTTGAAAGCTGCCCCATCCCTACTCAAGCCTAGGTGAAACCCTAGCCTTAGCCAGCAGTGGGATTCATCACAGTTCTAGCTCAGACCTTGAGCCAGAGAGGCAGCCAACACATGCTCACTGTTTATACTGGAAGAATTAGAAGGAATCTGTTGTATGGCCATGCACAGCTCATAGACAAGGATAATGGTCAGATCATC
This sequence comes from Peromyscus maniculatus bairdii, assembly GCF_049852395.1. Classification (NCBI taxonomy): domain Eukaryota; kingdom Metazoa; phylum Chordata; class Mammalia; order Rodentia; family Cricetidae; genus Peromyscus; species Peromyscus maniculatus. The sequence goes on from NC_134874.1 coordinate 6,478,700, forward strand.
ATTGTAAAGTCAGCATTTGACACAACAAAGTGTTCATCAGCTGAGGAGTAGGTAAATGACCAGGATTCAGAATACATTGGGATACTTGATCACCATTAAAATAAAGGAGGAGCCAGGTACAGTGAAAGACACACTTTGTAATCCCAGCTCTCGAGAGGCTGAGGCAGGTGGATAAGAAGTTCAAGGTTACCTGGGGACAGTGTCATAGGACTTTAATCCCAGCACTCTGGAGATAGAGGCAGGTGGAATCTGAGATCAAAGCTAACCTAATCTATAGAGTGAGTTCCAGGACAGATGAGAGCCATGTTTAGAAAAAATAAGTTGCAGAAGCAAGTGTGGCATGTATGCAATCCTAACACTTGGAAGGTGAGGCAGAAAGCTTTTAATCTGGACATAATGTTGAGTTGGAGGACATCCTGAGCCACATCATAACATCAGGGAAATAAAGTTATCATCAGGGCTGGAGAGATGGCTCTGCAGTCAGGAGCACTTGCTGCACTTGCATAGGACCCAGGCTCGGTTCCAGCACCCACATGGCAGCTCACTACTGTGTATGACCCTAGTTCTGGAGGATCAGATCCCTCCTCTTACCTCTGTAGACACTGCTCAAACAGTTTACAGACACACATGCAGGCAAAACACTCAAACACATAAAGTAAGATAAAAAAATTTTAATTACAAGAAAATCCAATTTAAGGGCACCTAAGTTCCAGGGAAATACATTCCAGGGCTTATGGCAGAGGCAGAAGGGGCTTTCTTTGCATAGGTCAGTGAATGTAGTGGACTTTTCTAAGGGATCGTCTGACTTAGAGGGTAAAGGTGCCAGCTGTTGTGAACATGGGGTGAGCATGGAACTCCAACCCACAGGCTATTAGACCCCAACAGGAACCTCAAACCAGAACTTGAGGCATGACCAGCAAGGTTTACATTGAGGAAAAGAGAGATGGGGGGCACCCAGAGGGGACAAGGGTCCTACTTGTGAGCAGAGTGACCAGCAGAAGGAGTTTCATCCTCAGTGAGGGGAGGACTCAAGTGTCTTCTCTCTTTAGAGTCCTGTAACTGTGCTCTGACAGTGTCCAGCCAGCACACGGGCCCTGGGGCTACTGTATGTGTAGCACAGAAGTAGAATATGTGCACCCTCATACACAGTCCTGACCTGCAGAGCTGCTGTAGATGGTGACAGAGCCTGAATCAGTGCTGTCACAGAGACAAAGAGAAAGGGCTAGCTCAACACCCCAACCAGCTCAAGTCAGTGACTGGCAAAGTACCAAGTCCCTCCCCCGTATATGCTTTGATGTCTTAGATGATATAGATATTGCTGCTGTGGTTGGATCTGAGAGATGCTGATAATGATGTGTGGTCCCCAGGACAAGTAGCTAGACCCAGCAATCCTCCATGTTAACTGTATAAGAAATCTGTTAAGTTTGTCTCAAGAACCTGAGACAGCCTTTGAGGTAGATTCCAGTTTCAAATTAGAACTTTAATTAAATAATTAATTAATGTGTCTGTGTGAGTGTGAGAGACAGAAACAGAGAGAGAGCACTTGTATGTACATGTGGAAGTCAGAGGACAACTCTGTGGAGTCAGGTCTCTCCTTCTTCCTTTAAATGGGTTCCAGGAATCAAACTCAGGTCTAGAGGCTTGCATCATATGCTGCATCTTACTAGCCCACAAACGCCATTTGAAAATTGGGAATGCAGCAGATGGTGGTGGTGGTGCACACTTTAATGCCTTTAATGTCAGCACTCAGAGGGCAGAGGCAGGCGAATATCTCAGTTGGAGGCCAGCCTGGTCTACAGAGTAAATTCCAGGACAGCCAGAGGTAAACAAAGAAACCCTGTCTCAAAAAAAACTAAAAAATAAAACTAAAAAAGGAAGAAAGAAAGCAAATGCCTAACAGATGTGCCCACAGGCCAATATGATGCAGGCAATCCTTCAGCTGAGGCTCTCCCTACCCAGTGTGTGAAGCTGACAATCAACCATTGCAGGGGCTGGAGAGATGGCTCAGCACAGAAGAGCACTTTCTGCTCTTGCTGTGGCCCGGACTTCAATTCTCAGAAACATATGGTGGCTGCTGGCCCAATGCCCTCTGGCCTCTGTGTCTAGTCATCTCTCATGTTCCCTCTAACTTAGCACCCCAGCACACCCTTTTCCCCAATTCTCACCTCTTCCCTGGGTATAAGTCACATGGTGTTAAGTTGAGTTTGTTGTCTCCATACTCACGATCCCCTACACTTCCAGCAGTATTCTGTACAGTCGCTACTAGCTATTACCAGCCACTGAGCCTGGGCAAGAGGCTCTATTGCTCACCAGATTGAACCTTGGGAGGGGCGAGGCCTGAGCTTTAGGACACAAGTGAGGATGGAGTTGAGGGTTGAAAGGCAGAGGACTGGGCTGCTGTTCACTAAATGAAAAGAGAGACTGAGAACCACACAGCCTTAAACCAGCCAATGATACATCTTATTCCTAAATCTGCTTTGCCAAAGTAATCAGAGTTTAACCTGGCTTTACCTTCTAGGTCCCATGCTATGAAAAGGTAGAGAGAGGAAGTCTTCTGTTTTTCTTGTTGTAAAAAGTTAGGCTGCTGTGTACTTTAGCAGGATAACTATCCTGTGTTGTGTGTTTAGGCAAAGTGAAGACTGGAAGGTCACAGGATGTAACCCTGCCTTCAGGACATTTACTCTCAGTCCAGATTGGTTTCCTGTATCCAACTTCTTATGATGAGCACACACAGCAGAAGTGCTTTGAGTCCAGTATTTTTGGAGACAAGATGTTCCTTTAGTGCCCATGTGACACTGCTTCTTTCTCTCTTCTCTTCCCTCCTACACACCTGTCTTCTCTTCCCGCCCCCAAATCCCTATGCCTCTTTCCTGTCCCCATCCCTGCCTGATCTACCCCTTCTCTTCCCTTCTGTCTGGCCCTAACTCGCTACATATCTCAGGCTGAATTTTCTTTTGTTGTAGTTGTTTTTCAAGACATGGTTTGTTTGTATAATAGTCCTGCCTGTCCAGGAACTTGCTTTTTAGACTGGGTTGGCCTAGAATTCAAGAGATCTGCTTGCCTATGCCTATTCTTCTCTGTATCAGAGTGCTGGGATGAACAGCATGGACAGGCTCATAACTCACTCCTCAAGGTGCTCCCCTAATGGCAATGTCTTTTCTATTAATCTTCAGCCTCCAAGACTAGACAAAATGATGTTCTCTGAGGATCTAGTTATGTCTGGTATACAGAGAATACAATCGCCAAAGCTGAGTTCTTTCAATAGGTTCTTTATTAGAGGGTACAGCGTATAATGAAGACAACCAGGGAGATGGGGATGGGGTAGGCAGTAACTGAGGTGACAAGTCTAACAGTGAACTCCTTTGTGCTACTTGTTGTATGGAGTCTTGGAGAAGCAGATGGCAGCCTGGTGGTCACTGTTGCAGATGAAGTCCTCACAGGGGTTGTTTTTGTCTGCAGAGAAACAAGAAAGAAGTTGAGTGGAACCCATGACCCTGCTTCCTATGATTTGTATCCAAAATAAATTGGTGGTCCTCCCATCTGTGTAGACTCAGGGTTGAGAGACAATGCACAGGAAATACATTGGATTGGTCAAATGCTGGAACACACTTATAATAAGAACATTACTTGTTGTGGGCTGGGGAGATGGCACAGTTGATAAAGCGGTTGACATACAATCATGAGGGCCTGACCTAGGATTCCCAGAGTCCATGTAAAAAGCAAGATGTGGGCCTGGAAAATAGCTCAGCAGTTTAGAGCTCTGGCTGCTCTTCCAGAGTACCTGGTTCAATTCTCAGCACCCACAAGGCAGCCCACAACTGTCTGTAACACCAGTTGCAGGGGATCTGAAACACTCAAGCCAATGTACATAAAATAAAATGAAGTATATTTTTAAAAAGCAAGATACCGGGTGGTGGTGCCACATGCCTTTAATCCCAGCCTTTGGAAGGCAGAGCCAGTCGGATCTCTGTGAGTTCAAGACCAGCCTGGTGTACAGAATGAGATCCAGGATAGGCACCAAAACTAGAGAGAGAAACCCTGTCTCGAAAAAAAAAATTAATTAAATAAATAAAATAAAAATCAAGACATGGTTGGAGCATCTGTAACTCTACTGGGGATGTGGGGAGCACAAATGCCCAAATTTTGTTGGTCAGTCAGGCTAGCTAAAGGTGAGCGTCCTGTTTATTGAGAAACCCAGCTGTAGGTGGAGTTTTTCATCATAACCACTGGCTCCCCAAATAGCTACACAAAGAGTCCTTATTAATTATACATGCTCCATCAATATCTCAGGCTTGTTACTGGCTTACTCTTATATTTTAAACTAACCCATATTACTAATCTACCCTCTGCCATGTAATGTTACCTTCTTTCAACACAGCACATTCATCTTGCTTCTCTCTACATCTCTCTAGTCTCTTCCAACTCCTTCTTCCCAGCATTCTCTCTGCCTGAAAATCCTGCTTAGCTATTGGCCAATCAGCTCTTTGTTAATCATGAGAGCAATACATATTTAGTGTACAAGGATTGTTCCACAGCACCCAGCCTCTAAAGACACGGGAGAGAGTTAACTAAAGAAGACAGGAGATGACAACTCATTCCTATACATATAAAGAAATAAACATATATTTAATTTAAAACCCAGAAAACTACAAATATAAAATATCACATATAAAACTATATGATTTAAGGCCAGGTAGTGGTGGTGCACACCTTTAATCCCAGAACTCGGGAAGCAGAGCCAGGTGGATCTCTGTGAGTTCAAGCCCAGCCTGGTCTACAGAGCAAGATCCAGGACAGGTACCAAAAATATTTAGAGAAACCCTGTCTCAAGATAAAAATTATATGATTTAAGACAGTCCTCCTGCCTCTACCACCCAAGTGGTCGTATTACAGGTATGCATTATCACACTCAATTCAGGGGTTCTGGAGGTAGAACCCAGGGCTCTGTGAATACTAGGCAAGCACTCTAGCGAATGGGCTGTATTTCCAGCCTTCTGAATTCTCACCTGTAAAATGGGAATGATAAATCTTGCCCTGCATAGGTGTTTACTCCAGTATCTGGCTTATAGTCAATGATTCAGCTCTCAATTGTTTAGTCAATATGGAATCAGTATAACACAGCAGCTAATAGGAGAGGCTTTGGACAGGCAAGATGGCTCAGGGAAGAAAGGCACTTGCTGCCAGGTCTGAACCCAAGTCCATCCCCAGGACTCAATTGGTCGAAGAGGAAAACAGACACGTTGTCCTCAGACCTACACACCTGTGTTGTAGCAGAGGTATGCCTCCCCAGAAATACATAAAATCTTAAAATGTTTTTTAAAAGAGGCTTTGGAATGGTGTAGATCTGTGTTCCACAACCAAATGCTATCACTTCTAAGCTGGGTGACCTTGGGCAAGTGACCCTGCCTTCCTCATCTGCCTCATCAGTGACCTCATCTATATTTTAGTATCTACCTGATAAGACTGTTGTGAGGTCAAATGAGACCAAGAAATGACTGATAAATGATAAATGTCCTTGTTACTTCCCTGTCCTTTCCAAATCCACCCAGGGCCAGTCAGAATCCAGAGGTCCTGGGTGGTAAACCTACCTCTGCAGTTGACCTCATTCCCAAAGAATGAGTATGTGTAGGAGCTGGTGTAGGGGTTGTCTATGAGGAATTTGCAGCTTTACAGCTTCTTTGCCTGAGTGTAGCAGTGGTCGTGAGTCCTGCAGCACCTGGAGAGAAGAAGGAACAGCTGAGGGAGGACTATGGACCTACAGGAGGTCAGTTCTCACTTGCAGCCTTTCTCAAATGTGTCAGCATGACTTAACCACAATGTTCCAGAAGAAGTCGTCCTGAGGCTTGAGAATCTGTGATATCTATTAAGCATATATTTATTGAAAGTAAGTTCTCTGGAGTGTTGTGGTGCCCACCATTAATCCCAGTATTTGGTATGAAGAGGCAGATGGATCTCTGAGTTCAAGTCCACCATGGTCTCCAGAAGGAATTCCAGGAAAACTAGGGCTACACAGAGAACCCCTATCTGGAAACAAACAAACAAACACAAATAAAGAAAGAAACAAAACAAAATATATGATGTTTGGTGAACATGCATGTCTCCTGTTCATGCCTCATGAAATGCTCTGCTTGTGTCTTGTCCCCACCTAACTCCAAAACTCCAATCTCCCACATGGATCACTCACTGTCTAACTCATTCACCGTGGCATCTGAACCCCCAACCAAAGCCACAAAAGCAGCCATAGTTGTTGTACTCCGACAAGAAATCATTTCCATGCATGGTGCACTTGATCACATTGTCGAACTGACACACAACCCGGGGGCTGATGCTGTGTGCAGTGGCACCTGCTGCAAGAATGCACAGCAACTCCATCAATTCCATTTGGTTTTACCAGGGGTCTGATGCCTGCCTGCTAGCTTCCTCCTGCCTCCTACCATCTGATGCATCAGGAGAGCAGTGTATAGAGGGGTGTGTGTGTGTGTGTGTGTGTGTGTGTGTGTGTGTGTGTGTGTGTACTTGCCTGCACACAGGTTCACAAGCATGCACTTGGGAGCATTCATAAGTCATGCTACACAAGAGGAAGTCAATGGACAGTTTTAGAGAGGTGGTTTTATTCCTCCACTATGTAGGTCTTGGAGACCAAACTCAAGTCACGAAGCCTGAGCAGGAAGATGTCTACTTCTTTGAGATGGGAAGTTGCCCAGTAACCCAAGATAGCCTCCAACAAAGCAACACTTTGTCCTCAACCTTCTGAGTGGTAACACTATAAATGAACACAGCTGTACTTGGCTGGTCTGACTCCCCAGGGTTAAGGTCTATAGACATTGCCTTTTGCCTTGCTTGCCTGCACATTTCTCACTGTCAGGACAGACAGCCACCACTCTGTGAGCTGCCCTGTGGTCCCTGTGTTGAGGAGTTGAGAACACTCTCCACTCAGCAGCCAGGGACAAACTGATCTCTTAGTTCAATGGCCCAACAATCCAACCAGTTCTTGAGTTTGAAAGCTGCCCCACCCCTACTCAAGCCTGGGTGAAACCCTAGCCTTAGCCAGCAGTGGGATTCATCACAGTTCTAGCTCAGACCTTGAGCCAGAGAAGCAGACAACACATGCTGATTGTTTTACACTGGAAGAAAGAAGGAATCTGTTGTATGGCCATTCACAGCTCATAGACAAGGATAATGGTCAGATTACCATTGTAAAGTCAGCATTTGACACAACAAACTGTTCATCAGCTAAAGAGTAGGTAAATAACAAAGATTCAGTGTGCAGTGGGATACTTGGTCACCATTAAAATTCAAGAGAAGCCAGGTACAGTGGAACACACACTGTGTAGTCCCCAACTCTGCTTGCAGATGTAGGCAGATATCTGAGTTCAAGGCCAGGATGGTCTATAGAGTGAGTTCCAGGACAGCTATTACTACACAGCAAAACCCTATGATGAAAAATCAATCAAAAAAGAATTGCAGACACAATCCAGGCAAGTATGTAATCCTAACACTTGGAAGGTTGAGGCAAGTCTGGGCTAGAATTTTGAGTTGGAGGACATCATGAGCCACATAACAAGATTATGTAAAAATAATATTAAGGGCTGGAGAGGTAGCTCTGCAGCCAGAGCACTTTCTGTGCTTGCACTGGACCCAGGCATGGTGCCAGCACCCACATGGCTACTCACAACTGTCTACAACCCTAGTTCTGGATGATCAGACCCCTCTTCTCACTTCTGTAGGCACTGCTCACCCACAGTTCACAGACACCCATGCAGAGAAAGGGCTCATTCACATAACATAAAAGTAAATATTTCTTAAAGGACAAGAAAAAAATGCCAAGGAACCTGAAACACAAGTAAACATGTCCCAGGGCAATATGACAGAGATACAAGGGACATTCTTTGCTGGCATAGGTGAATATAGTGGACTTTTCTAAGGAGTCATCTGAGTCCAGACCTAGAGGGTAAAGGTGACAGATGTTGTCACCATGAGGGGATGGGAGAACCCCAACCCAGAGGCCATTGGATCCAAAGGTAACCCCAAACTAGAACTTCACATTAGGGGGCTGTACATTAAAGACAAGGGAGATGTATTTTACTCTTAGGGGACAAGGGTGCTACTTCTGAGCAGAGAGACCCCCAGAAGGAGTTTCATCTTGAGCGAAAGGAGGACTCAAGTGACTTTTCTTTATAGTCCTGTAGCTGTGCTCTGACAGTGTCCAGTCAGCACATGGAGCCTGTGACTACTGTGTGTGTAGCACAGAAGTAGAATATGTGCACGCTCACAGAAGTCCCTATTAGCAAAGCTACTGTATATAATGACAGAGCCTGAATCAGTGCTGTCCCAGAGGCAAAGAGAAAGGGCTAGCTCAACACCCCAACCAGCTCAAGTGCAGTGACAGACAAAGTGACAAGTCCATCTCCCGTGGATGCTCTTAGGTCATGAGAAGATATAGGCATTGCTCCTGAGGTTGGGTCTGAGGGATGCTGACAGTGACATATGGTCCCAAGGCAGGAGTAGCTGACCACTACAATCCTCCATGTTAACTTTATAAACAAAGTGTAAGTCTGTCCCAAGAACCTGACACAGCCTATGAGGTAGACATAATTACAAACTCAAATTTAAATTAATTAACTAATAAGTTAAGTTGTGAGAGTGAGAAAGAGAGTCATCAAAAGAGAGTGCACTTGTGTGCACATGTGAAGGTCAAAGGACAGTCTTGTGTAGGCAATTCTCTCCTCCTACCTTTAAGTGGGTTTCAGGAATCAAACTCAGGTCTACAGGCTTTCATCATAGGCTGCATCTTAGTAGCCCACAAACTCCATTTAAAAAACTAGGAATGTAGCCAGATAGTGGTAGTGGAGGTGCACATCTTTTATGGTTTTAATGTCAGCATTCAGAAGCAGAGCCAGGCAAATATTTGAGTTGGAGGCAAGCCCGGTCTATAGAGTGAATTCCAGGACAGCCAGAGGTAAACAAAGAAACCCTGTCTCAAAAAAAACTAAAAAATAAAACTAAAAAAGAAAGAAAGAAAGCAAATGCCCAACAGATGTGCCCACAGGCCAATATGATGCAGGCAATCCTTCAGCTGAGGCTCTCCCTACCCAGTGTGTGAAACTGAAAATCAACCATTGCAGATGCTGGAGAGATGGCTCAGCACTTAAGAGCACTTTCTACCCTTGCTGAGGACCAGAGTTTAATTCTCAGCAACCACATGGTGGCTGTCAGACAATCTGCTGTCCAAATGCCCACCCACCTCTTGGTTTGGCCATCTGTCAGGTACCCCCTAAATTAGCACCCCAGCACCTCCTTTTCCCCACTTCATATGTCTTCCCTGGATAAAAACCATGTAGAGGATGAGTGGAGTTGGTTGTCTCCACGTTCAAGGTCAGGTTTGAACAGGCAAGACCTCCTGAAATTTGACAGGTGATATCTATCAACAAAGCTTACTGCTGGTCTTTTTAGGACTTGGTTATTACCTCAAAATTTTCTCTCTGGGACCCTAAAGATACTTCATCCACAGACAGCAGGAAGCATGTTGGAGAACACAACATCCACATTCCCAAGTGTGGTTTTGGAGGCTTTTGGTTATTTCGTGGGTTATGGATGTTTATTATCATCTAGAGGAATATGGTATATTGATACAAATATAAAGTTATTTTTTACACTGTATATATGTTTGTACTCTTCTTTAATGGATTTTTGTTTATTGATTAAAATTTAAGGTTATTTTGTTACAACATATTGTATGTATGTTTCTATTTTTGTTTGTGGTATTGTTTTTAGGGAATGTTAGTATTCATACCTGCACCTTGGGGACCCATCCATTGTCCTGGCCACATCATCTTATGTAAAGTTAATTCTCTTTAAGAGAAAACCCCTCCCCTTTTTCTCTTCCTTCCTTCCTCTATCCCTCTCTCTACTTTCAGAAAGCTGTGTGCTCCTCTGATTTCTCTTTTTCCCTCTCTTTATCTCTGTCTCCCCTTCCCAATTTCTAAATCTATGGGTCTAAAAGTTCCAATTAAGTTCTTAAATTTTAACTTCTATTCCTAGTTTGAACTTGTCTCAAATGTTCTCCATTTGGCTGGCAGACATGTCAAAGCATCCGTTGCTGACTGCAATCTGCTCCAAATGATCACAAGCTCTGGAGTTGCTGAAGGCTCATGTGGACTAGCCCAGTCAATGTGATTGTTCCCTGTCTCTACAGTTTGATCAGATAATCACATGTTTCTGATAAGTGGTCCATTGCCTAAATTCCCTGCATACCTTTGACTAGCCTTTTAGTGTTGTTGGGCACTGACCACCTATGCCGTATTTCAGCTGGTAACAACTATAGAAAAGAGTACATCGTCCCTGGCCCTGAAACAGACTAAAATGGCTAAGTCAAAGAGAAATTCCCTGGCATAAGGGACAAAATTCCTACCTCTAATGCCCATTGATATACTAGGAAACTGGGCCCAGAGCTGTCAATTGATAGATTTACTAACTGAAATGGTTCCACAATAAGAAAAGATACTTGACCTTCTTTATGTAGAATCAAAGAGGTATTGTGCAGCCTTAAAAATTATCTTGTTTATATGTCATCCAGGATGATAATCTGGCTGTACTCAAAGATCAGAACAACAGGGCCTTAAGAGTGGCAGTAGATGGAGATGTCGCTGCCCTAGAAAAATCTGTTACATACTTACAGAAATTACTCTCTTCTCTAGCTGAAACAGTTCTCCAGGAAAGAAGGGGCCTTGACCTAAAACTTATTCAATTGGTGTCCCTGGTTATCATTCCTTCAAGAAGGGGGCCTAAGCAAGGCCATAGGAGAGCAATGTTGTTTTTATGATAACCACTCAGGGATTATTAGAAACTCCATGGCCTTGTGGAAAACGTAGATCCATGACAAAGGTAGATGCAACAAGAAAACCTCCCTGATGTCTGTCTTAGCTAGGACCTTAATGATCTTGCTTTTTTTGAACTTTTTACAAGGGTAGCCTAGGACCACCTGCATGTCAGATGTTTGCACTGAGATTCACAATAATGACAAAATGTCATTATTAAATACCAACAAGCCTCAGATATTTTGGATTGGTATGGACTTTTTATATGATAATAGAAATGTAAAGCTACATTTGATCTCACTCTGGTTTATAATATACTCTATATGATAATGGAAAGTGAAAGTTATAAAAGATGTATTCAGATTAACAAAAGCTAACTCAGAGATTTACACCTATCTCTTTGCCAAATGTTCAATACCAAGCTTCTAGAGAATTTAAATATAATGTGGCATGTGTTTAATAAATAAGGAATTTGATTTTTAAAAAAGATATATATTCTATACTAGAGTTTCTGGTCCCCCAAGAGGGTCCTTTTCTCAGAGTTGGGCTATATCCCAACTCACAGCCCCTTTTCTTGTGTTCCCATTTGGCACTGGATCATTCCCCTGACACTCTTCTTTGCCTTCTCAGGAGACAATAAGTCCAGTCCTATGAAAGCTGCTACATATTGGAGACTGTTAGGGAACATAAGCTGATAGCCATTCATAGCTAATAGACAGACAGTCCTCAAATACTGCAGAATATGGCATTTAAAATGTTTAATTAAAAAGCTCTTCATGATAGAGAGACATGCTGGATACTGACAGCACCTTTATTTCCTCCAAAGAAGATGGATTGTCACAGAACCTCCACTTGGAACTTGCTCCAGAGTGGCAGCACCAGTTGCTGAGCAAAACCAGCCTTTCACCTCAACGGCTGCCAGGGCTGTCTTCAAACAATGGACAACAGGACTCTGGAGCCCATTGCCTCACTTTTGCCTAGACAAGGTAGGCTGGTCCTCCCCAGAAGTCCCTACCCCACAACTGTCAGATTTTCTGAGGTCTGGCAGGCCTAGGGCTGGCAGCCAAAGACTGATGTTGCCCTGAGACCTCTGCCCTCTATGACCATGGAGGATCTTGGGGAGGCTGCTCTGGGATGGTCTTTCTGTAAGCTATGAATCTGTGTTGCTACCATTGGTTAATAAGGAAAATTCTATGGCTTACCACAAGGCAGAATAGAGTCAGGCAGGACATCCACAGAGATACAAAGAGAAGAAGGCAGATTCAGAGAGATGCTGAGTACTGCCCAGGGAAGCAAGATGTGATACAACACAGGTAATGCCACAAAGCTACATAGCAAAACATAGATCAATAGATCATAGATCATAGGTTGAATTAAGTTGTAAGAACTAGTTAATGATAAGCCTGAGTACAGGCCAAACAGTGTGTCATTAATATAAGCCTCTGTGTGTTTACTTTGGACCAAGCAACTGTGGGAAAAAGGAAAACTTCCGCCTACAGGAGGCTGTCTAGGTAGCCAACAGGGAAGTCTCTGTCACTTTCAATCACTAATTCAGGGAGAATGTATCCTTCTCAGATCTCTGATGTCATTTGACAAGCAGGCTTTGTCAATGCAACAGCTGCAACCAAGGCTTTAGCTGCCTTTTTAGTTCTCTATGTGAAATTCAAAGGCCTCATTCTCTTAGAGCTAACACTGAGTCTAGACACAGGTCACCTTGCTACCAGATTCAAACAAGGGATAAACTCACTTTGCACGGACTGCTCTCAGTATCTCCTGGTGAATTAGATGAAAAGAATATGCTTTAACATTGGTTTATGTGAAGATAGGAAATATGTCTCACTTCTGTTCACTTATTTATCCTTCTCAGAGCTGAAGATGTTTGCCAATTAACAGCTCTCTCCCCCAACTCTAAGGCTACAAGCACCTTGGTAGCTCATTAGTAAGCTTCCTGTTAAAAGTACAGGCAGATGTGATTCAGTCATAGACTTTATGGTACAGGATAAACTGGTTTCAGATGCAACTTCAGAGGTTCAGAGTTTTAACATTGATAAATGCAGTTTTGATAAACTGATAGAGCCCTAACTACAGACAGTCTTGAGAGTCCTTAAAATTCTGTGAACTTTACTAGTCCTAGATTTTAGAGACAGGTTAGCATTAGAGAGGAAAGGGAATCCTTCCCTTCCTGCTCCTCCTTCTTCACTCACTCAACCACTTCCATTCAGCAAATTTCTTCTGGTTATATATTTAAAGATGTGTTTCATTGGGCTAAAACAGGCCCTAGAAAATGATCATACCTTTTAATGCAAAGCCATAGGTTTTGTAATGACACCAAGAGGTTAATCTCTTCTACTTGTTTTAAAAACCACTGCAGGTTCCTACACAGACCACCCATCCTACCAGATTCCCTCCAAGGCCAGACTCTCAAAGGCCTGCCCGATATGCCACCATCCACTGCACCAACTGAGGATACCAACTAGGAGAATAATGGTTGCATAGAGGCATTTTCTGCCTCCAGGGAAACAGCAGATGTGATGGCTCCTGTACTCCTGATTTGGCATGCCATGTTCCCCCAGGCTCCAGGAACTTCACTGCTGGTACCACCACTCCAGACTCAAGGGCATATCTGCTCTTTCATCTGGCTCACCCACCTTTGCCTCTTCTGTACAACAAGAGCACTTCTCCATCCTATTCTTTCTGGCAATTAACTCTCTTCCCTTGGCTACCCTGCTCATGAGGCCAATAATAATCTATTTTTTCCTAGCAACCTGCCTTCTTACTTCCCTCAAGGGGTATCCAGGATGACAGCTAACTGAATGCTTCTTCACTCACACCTCCCACTTTGTGTGACCCATCTCCCAAAGTCCCCCTCCCCCATTTTGCCCCCAAAAGAGCATGAAGCAGTCTCAATAGTTTGGCCCCCTCCTCCCCCTAACACTTTCTATCTATAACTCATGCTTTTATAATAATAAAAAATGGAGGAATATTAGGTATGTTAGCAGTTAGAGCCACGCCTTGGGTCAGTAGTTAGTCATTTATAACAATCAAATTTATAGATATGTTAGGTATGTTTTCTGGGTTGAGTAGATATATTTTAGATAGATGATCTTCAAGTACTTCAAAGACATATAGAATATGGCATTTAAAAAGTTTTTTAACTTACAGTTTTTCATGACAACGAGACACATCTGCTCCTGGCTGCACCAATTTTCTTCAGAGAAGCTGATGGGCATTGAAGAAACTCCTTATGGAGTTTGATTTCATTGTGGCAAGGTTAGCCAGTAGGCAGAGAAACTGTTCTTGCCTCTCACTGCTGATAATGTGCTGTGTAGACTGGACATGCAGGACACAGAGGAAAAAGAACTGTTGAACTTTGCCAGTACAAGGAAGGACAGGCCTTCAAAATCCCTGCTTCACTGAAGAGTCTGCCAGATACTTTAAGCCTGTAGGCTAAGTATGGATGGCCCAATGTTGCAGAAGGAACTTTAGGTGACTGTACAGGCAGTCAGATTTCTCTGTCATCACTAGAGTTTTGGAAGTTGTTTGCAATGCACTTTTTGTTTATTCAAATAATAACATCCTTCAGGGTCCTTGATGGAGATGAAGACTAGATAGTTACAGTTGCAGGTTTTCTTAGTTATGATAGAAAGTAAGTTAGGTGTAAAACTTTGGATTCACTACCATAGGATAGATAATGCATTATTTTCTTTGAATATGCTAACTACAAATGGACAGAATATTGTAAAGTAATTCCTACTTGATAATTGTTTTTGTTGTATGTAGTTTTCTATTAAAGTAAAAAACTTTATTTTTATTTAGACAAAAGGAGGAAATATTACACAATATTATTTTAAGGTGTGTTACTTTTGTTTACATTGCATTTGTTTAACTCTGTTTAGCTGTGTTACTGTGCCTGTCTAAAACACCTGATGGTTTAATAAAGAACTGAATGGCCAATAGCAAGGCAGGAGAAAGGATAGGTGGGGCTGGCAGTCAGAGAGAATACATAGAAAAAGAAATCTGGGAGGAGAAAAGGAGTAGCCTGAGAAGGAGGAGGATATCAGGGGCCATCCACCCAAGTTACACAGCCAGCCACTGAGTAAGAAACAAAGAAGGATATACCAGAATAGAAAAGGAGGCAAAAGATATAGTTTTAAGTTAAGAAAAGCTGGGTAGAAATAAACAAAGCTAAGACTGAGCATTTATAATTAAGAATAATAAGCCTCCACAGGCCAATATGATGAGGCAATCCTTCAGCTGAGGCTCTCCCTACCCAGTGTGTGAAGCTGACAATCAACCTTCTCAGGGACTGGAGAGATGGTCAGCACTTAAGAGCACTTTCTGCTCTTGCTGTGGACCTAAGTTCAATTCTCAGCAACATTGGTGGCTGGCAAACAGTATCTGCTGGCCCAATGCCCTCTGTCCTCTGTGTCTATCATTCCTCATGTACCCTCTAACTTTTCACCCCAGTCCCTTCTTTATCTGACATCTCACCCTCTCCCTCAATAAAAGCATGTAGGGATGAGTTGAGTTGGTTGTCTCCATACTCAAGATGCCCCTACCTTTCCAGCAGGACTCTGGACAGCCACTACCAGGTACTACCATTCACTGTGCATGGGCAGTTGGCTCTAGCTGCACCTGTTCCTCACCAGGCCTGACCTAGGGAGGGGCGTGGCCTGCACTCTGGGACACCAGTGCTGATAGTGGTGAGGATAGAAAAGCAGAGGACTGGGCAGCTGTTCACTAGAGGAAAAGAGACCAAGAACCACGTTTGCCATAAACCAGGCAATGAGACATCTTATTACTAAATTGTGTTGAAGAGGAAACCAGAGATTAACCTGGCTTTGCCTACGGGTTCAGGTGATATTGAAAGGTAGAGAAAATGAAGACTTCTCTTTTGTTTGTTGTAAAAAGTTAGGCTACTGTGTACTTTAGAAGGACAAGTATCCTGTGGTGTGTGTTTAGTGAAGACTGGAAGGTCACCGTGATGTAATCCCGACTTCAGGACATTTACTGTCAGTGCAGTTTGGTTGTGAGACAGGGTTCCTCTGTGTAGCTTTGGTGCCTGTGCAGGATCTGGCTCTGTAGAGCAGGCTGGCCTCGAACTCACAAAGATCCACCTGCCTCTGCATCCCAAGTGCTGGGACTGAAGGCGTGCATGACCACTACCCAGCCTATATCCAACTTCTTATGATGAGCACACAGCAGAAGTGCTTTGAGTCCAACATTTTCAGGGCCAAGATGTTCCTTTAGTGCCCATGCGACACCGCTTCTTTCTCTCTTCTCTTCCATCCTTTCCCTTTCCCTGCCTTATCTCTCCCCTCTCCTCCCCTGTCTGTCTCCCTTAACTCCCCCTTTGTATCTAAGACTGAGTTTTTCTTCTACTTTTTGTTTTTTTTTCCCATTTAGGGTTTCTTTGTGTAATACTCCTGGCTATCCTGGAACTGGATTTTTAGACCAGGTTGGCCTAGAACTTCAGAGATTTGCTTTCCTCTGCATCTGCATCACACTGTGCTGAGATAAAAAGGAATGGCCGGGCTCATCACCCACTCTTCAAGGTGCTCCCAAATGGTAATCTCTTTACCATTAATCTTCAGTTTCCAGATCTGGATGGAATGATGTTCTCTGAGGATCTAGTTATGTTCCATAGACAGAGACAACAATCACCACAGCCGAGCTCTTTCCATAGGTGCTTTATTAGAGGGCGTGTTGTGTAGTGAAGACAACCAGGCAGGCAGCGATGGTATACAGTAACTGAGGTGACAAGTCTAACACTTAATACCTTTGTACTGCTTGTTGTGTAGAGCCTGGGAGAAGCAGATGGCGGCCCGGTGGTCACAGTTGCAGATGAAGGCCTCACAAGGGTTGTTTTTGTCCACAGAGATACAAGAAAAGAAGCTGAGTGGAGCCCATGACCCTGCTCCATATGATTTGTAACCAAAAGACAGTGGTGCACCTAGTATCAGTGCAGACTCAGGGCTGAGAAACAGAGCACACAGAAGTCCATTGGGTTGTCCAAATTTCTGGAACACACTGATAATGAGAACATTAGTTGTTGTGGGCTGTGGAGATGGCACAGTTGGTAAGGTGGTTGGCATACAATCCTGAGGGCCTGACCTAGGATGCCCAGAGACCATGGAAAAATCAAGGTATGCTTGGGACATCTGTAACTCTATTAGGAAGTAGGGAGCATGGATCTCCAAAGTTTGTTGGTCAGTCAGACTAGCCGAAGGTGAGTGTCATATTTACTGAGACAAACGCTCTAAAGAGATGGTAGAGAATGACTGAAGAAGACATGGGATGCAAACTCATTCCTGTACATAAAAAAATTAAACACATGTATTTAACCCTAAAACCAGGAAAACTACAAATATAAACTACCACTCCTAAAACAACATGATTTAAGACAATCCTCCTGCCTCCACCCCACAAGGGCTGGATTACAGGTATGCACCACCATGCTCAACTTATGGGTTCTGGAGGTGGAACCCAGGACTCTGTGCATGCTAGGCAAGCACTCTAGCAATTGAAATGTTCTCAGCCCTCTGAATGTCACCTGTAAAATGTAAATGATAAATCTTGCCCTGCACAGGTATTTACTCCAGTATCTGACTTACAGCCAATGATGCAGCTCTCAATTGTCTAGTCAGTATAGAATCAGTATAACACAGCAGCTAACAGGAGAGGCTTTGTCTATGCTTTGGGCAGGCAAGATGGCTCAGGAAATAAAGGCACTTGCTGCCAAGTCTGACCCAAGTTCCATCCCCAGTACTCACATGATCAATGGAGAGAACAGACTCCTGCAAGTTGTCCTCAGACCTGTACACCTGTGTTGTGGCAGAGGCATGCCTTCCCCAATAATACATAAAATCTTGAAATTTTTTTAAAAAGTATTGGAATGGTATAGATCTGTTTCCAGAACCAAATGACATCACTTCTAAGGTGAGTGACCTTGGGCAAGTGACCCAGCCTTCCTCATCTTCCTCATCAGTGACCTCATCTATATTTTAGTATCTAACAGATAAGGTTGTTGTAAGGTAAATGAGACCAAGGATATGACAGGTAAATGGTGACTGTCCTTGTTAGTTCCCTGTCCCTTCCAAACCCATGAGAGACAAGCAGAGTCCAGAGGTCCTGTAGGTGATCTTCCTCCCAGAGCATGAGTATGAGTAGTAGCTGCTATAGGGTTTGTTTGTGATATAGTTGCAGTTTTCCAGCTTCTTGACCTGATTATGGCAGTGGTCGTGAGTCCTGCAGCACAGGAGAGAGGAAGGAACAGCTGAGGGAGGAGTATGGACCCACAGGAGGTCAGTTCTCACCTGCAGACGTTTTCAAACCCATCAGGATGACTTTTATTATTATTATTATTATTATTATTATTATTATTAATTTTACAATAATATTTGGTTCTACATAATAGCCACAGATTCACTTGTTCTCTCCCTTCCAGCCCCCCTCCTCTTCCCCCCAGCACACCTCCCATTCTCACCTCCACCAGATCAAGGTCTCCCCTGAGGACTGGGATCGACCTGATAGACTCAGTCCAGGCAGGTCCAGTCCCCTCCTCCCAAATTGAGTCAAGCGTCCCTGCATAAGACCAAGGTTTCAAATAGCTAACTCATGCAACGAGCCCAGGACCTGGTACCACTGCCTAGATGCCTCCCAAACAGATCAAGCCAATCAACTGTCTCACCTATTCAGAGGGCCTGATCCAGTTGGGGGCCCCTCAGGATTTAGTTCATAGTTCATGTGTTTCCATTCATTTGGTTATTTGTCCCTTTGCTTTTTCCAACCTTGCTTTCAACAATTCTCGCTCATATAAACACTCCTCTTTCTCACTAATTAGACTCCCAGTGCTCCACCCGGGGCCTAGCTGTGGATGTCTGCATCCAGATTCCTCAGTCCTTGGATGGGGTTTATGGCACAGCTATTAGGGTGTTTGGCCATCCCATCACCAGAGTAGGTCAGTCCTGGCTGTCTCTCGACCATTTCCAGCAGTCTTTTGTGGGGGTATCTGTGGATTTCTGTGGGCCTCTTTAGCACTTTGTTTCTTCCTTTTCTCATGTGGTCTTCATTTATCATGGTCTCCTATTCCTTGTTCTCCCTCTCTTTTCTAGATCCAGCTAGGATCTCCCACTCTCTTTCCCTCAACCCTCGCCCTTCATTGCTCCCACTCATGTCCAGGCTGTTCATGTAGATCTCATCCATTTCTCCGTGTCTTTCTTGGGGTCCCGTTTTCCAGGTAGTCTCACTGGTGATATGAGTAGCAGTCCAGTCATCCTTGTTCCACATCTAGCATCTTCCTATGAGTGAGTACATACCATATTTGTCTTTCTGAGTCTGGGTTACTTCACTCAGGATGATTTTTTCTAGTTCCATCCATTTGCCTGCAAACCTCATGATGTCATTGTTTTTCTCTGCTGAGTAGTATTCCATTGTGTATATGTGCCACAATTTATTTATCCATTCTTCAGTTGAAGGGCATCTAGGTTGTTTCCAGGTTTTGGCTATTACAAACAATGCTGATATGAACATAGCTGAGCAAGTGCTCTTGTGGTATGATTGAGCATTTCTTGGGTATATGCCCAGGAGTGGTATAGCTGGATCTTGGGGGAGATTGATTCCCAATTTTCTAAGAAAGTGCCATATTGATTTCCAAAGTGGTTGTACAAGCTTGCATTCCCACCAGCAGTGGAGGAGAGTTCCCCTAGTTCCACATCCTCTCCAGCATAAAGTGTCTTCAATGTTTTTGATCTTAGCCATTCTGACAGGCATAAGGTGGTATCTCAGAGTTGCTTTTATTTGCATTTCCCTGATGATTAGGGATGTTGAGCAATTCCTTAAATATCTTTCAGCCATTTGAGTTTCCTCTGTTGAGAATTCTCTGTTTAGTTCTAAAGCCCATTTCTCAATTGGACTGTTGGTTGTTTTGAAGTCTAATTTCTTGAATTCCTTATATATTGTGGATATCAGTCCTCTGTCACATGTGGGGTTGGTGAAGATCTTTTCCCATTCTGTAGGCTGTCACTTTGCCTTGTTGACCACATCCTTTGCTCTACAAAAGCTTCTCAGTTTCAAGAGGTCCCATTGATTGATTGTTTCTCTCAGTGCCTGTGCTACTGGTGTTATATTTAGGAAGTGATCTCCTATGCCAATGCGTTCAAGACTACTTCCTACTTTCTCTTCTAGCAGGTTCAGAGTAGCTGGATTTATGTTGAGGTCCTTGATCCACTTGGACTTAAGTTTTGTGCACAGTGACAGATATGGATCTATTTGCAGCCTTCTACATGTTGATATCCAGTTATACCAGCACCATTGGTTGAAGATGCTTTCTTTTTTCCATTGTACACTTTTGGCTTCTTTGTCAAAAATTATATGTTCATAGGTGTGTGTGTTAATGTCAGGGACTCCAATTCGATTCCATTGGTCCACATGTCAGCTTTTATGCCAATACCAAGCTGTTTTTTATTACTGTAGCTCTATAATAGAGCTTGAAGTCAGGGATTGTGATGCCTCCAGAGGTTGTTTTATTGTAGAGGATTCTTTTGGCTATCCTGGGTTTTTTGTTTTTCCATATGAAGTTGAGTATTGTTCTTTCCAGGTCTGTGAAGAATTGTGTTGGTATTTTGATGGGGATTGCATTGAATCTGTAGATTGCTTTTGGTAAGATTGCCATTTTTACTATGTTGGTCCTGCCTATCCATGAGCATGGGAGATCCTTCCATTTTCTGACATCTTCTTCAATTTCTTTTTTCAGGAACTTAAAGTTCTTGTCATATAGGTCCTTCACTTGCTTGGTTAGTGTTACCCCAAGGTATTTTATGTCATTTGTGGCTATTGTAAAGGGTGATGTATCTATAATTGCGTTCTCAGCTTCTTTGTCCATTGTATATAGGAAGGCTACTGATTTTTTGAGTTGATCTTGTATCCTGCTATGTTGCTGAAGGTGTTTATAAGATTTATCAATTCCTGGGTGGAATCTTTGGGGTCACTCAAGTATACTATCATGTCATCTGGAAATAGGGAACGCTTGACTTCTTCCTTTCCAATTTGTATCCCCTTAATCTCCTTATGTTGTCTTATTGCTCTGGCTAGAACTTCAAGTACTATATTGAATAAGTATGGGGAGAGTGGACAGCCTTGTCTCGTTCCTGATTTTAGTGGAATTGCTTTGAGTTTCTCTCCATTTAATTTGATGTTGGCTGTTGGCTTGCTGTAAATTGCCTTTATGATGTTTAGGTATGTTCCCTGTATTCCTGATCTCTCCAAGACTTTTATCATGAAGGGGTGTTGGATTTTGTCAAATGCCTTTTCTGCATCTGGTGAGATGATCATGTGGTTTTTTTTTTGAGTTTTATATGGTGTATTACATTGATGGACTTTCGTATGTTGAAACACCCTTTCATCACTGGGATGAAGCCTACTGTATCATGGTGGATAATTGTTCTGATGTGTTCTTGGAGTCTGTTTGCCAGTATTTTATTGAGTATTTTTGCATCAATGTTCATGAGGGAGATCGGTCTGTAGTTCTCTTTCTTCGTTCCATCTTTGTTTGGTTTAGGAATCAGGGTAATTGTAGCCTCACAGAAGGAGTTTGGTAATGTTCCTTCTGTTTCTATTATGTGGAACAATTTAGAGAGTATTGGTATTAACTCTTCTTTGAAGATCTGGTAGAATTCTGTGCTGAAACCATCTGGTCCTGGGCTTTTTTTGGTTGGGAGATTTTAATGACTGTTTCTATTTCCTTAGGGGTTATTGGACTATTTAAATAGTTCATCTGGTCTTGATTTAACTTAGGTATGTGGTACCTATCCAGAAAAATGTCTATTTCTTTTAGGTTTTCCAGTTTTGTGGAGTAGAGGTTTTTGAAACATGACCTTATAATTCTCTGGATTTCCTCAATGTCTGTTGTTATGTCCCCCTTTTCATTTCTGATTTTGTTGATTTGGATTCTCTCTCTGTGTCTTTTGGTTAGTTTGGATAAGGGCTTATCTATCTTGTTGATTTTCTCAAAGAACCAACTCTTTCATTAATTTTTTGTATTATTCTCTTAATTTCTGATTTATTAATTTCACCTCTCACTTTGATAATTTCCTGGCATCTATTCTTCCTGGGAGACTTTGCTTCTTCTTGTTCTAGAGCTTTCAGGTGTGCTGTTAAGTCACTAGTGTGAGATTTCCCCAACTTCTTTATGTGGGCATTTAGTGCTATGAATTTCCCTCTTAGCACTGCTTTCATAGTGTCCCATAAGTTTGGGTATGTGGTGTCTTCATTTTCATTGATCTCTAGGAAGTCTTTAATTTCTTTCCTTATTTCTTCCTTAACCCATTGGTGATTCAGTTGAGCATTATTCAGTTTCCATGAGATTGTAGGTTTTCTGTAGTTTTTGTTGTTGTTGAAATCTAACTTTAAACCATGGTGGTCTGATAGAACACAGGAGGTTATTCCAATTGTTTTGTATCTGTTGAGATTTGCTTTGTGGCCAAGTATGTGGTCAATTTTAGAGAAAGTTCCATGGGGTGCTGAGAAGAAGGTATATTCTTTCTTGTTAGGATGGAATGTTCTGTAGATATCTATTAGGTCCAATTGGGTCATGACATCAGTTAAGTCCTTTATTTCTCTGTTAAGTTTCGATTTGAAAGATCTGTCCAGTGGTGAAAGTGGGGTGTTGAGATCTCCCACTATTAATGTGTGGAGTTTTATATGTGGTTTAGGCTTTAGTAATGTTTCTTTTACATATGTGGGTGCCCTTGTGTTTGGGGCATAAATGTTCAGAATTGAAACTTCATCTTGGTGGATCATTCCTGTGATGAGGTGTAATGTCCTTCTTGATCTCTTTTGATTGATTTTAGTTTGAAGTCTATTTTGTTGGATATCAGGATGGCTAACCCTGCTTATTTCTTAAGTCCATTTGATTGGAAAGCCTTTTCCCAGCCTTTTATTCTTAAGTAGTGTCTGTCTTTGAATTTAAGATGTGTTTCTTCTATGCAGCAGAAAGATGGGTCCTGCTTTCAAATCCATTCTGTAAGCCTATGTCTTTTTATAGGTGAATTAAGTCCGTTGATATTAAGGGATATTAATGACCAGTGATTGTTCATCCCTGTTATTTTTGGTGGTAGTGTGTGTGTACTTCTCTTCTTTGGGGTTTACTGTTGTGGCTTTATCTATTGCCTGTGTTTTCAAGTGTGTATCTGACTTGTGTATTTTCCTTCTAGTGCTTTCTGTAGGGCTGGGTTTGTGGATAGGTATTGTTTAAATCTGGCTTTGTCTTCGAATGTCTTGTTCCTTCTGTCTATGATGATTAAAATTTTGCTGGGTTTATTAGTCTGTGCTGACATCCATTGTCTCCTAGTGTCTGCATTACATCTGTCCAGGTCCTTCTGGCTTTCAAAGTCTCCATTGATAAATCGGGTGTTATTCTGATGGGTTTACCTTTATAGGTCACTTGGCCTTTTACCTTTGCTGCTCTTAATATTCTTTCTTTATTCTGTACATTTAGTTGTTTAATTATTATGTGTTGAGGGGCCTTTTTTGGGGGTCTATTCTGTTTGGTGTTCTATAGGCTTCTTGTATCTTCATAGGCATTTCCTTCTTTAAGTTGGGAAAGTTTTCTTCTATAATTTTGTTGAATATATTTTCTGTGCCTTTGAGTTGGTATTCTTCACCTTCTTCTATCCCTATAATTCGTAGGCTTGGTCTTTTCATGGTGTTCCAAATTTCTTGGACATTTTGGTTCATGACTTTGTTGCTTTAGTGTTTCCTTCGACTGATGAAACTATTACTTCTACTGTATCTTCAATGCCAGAGATCCTCTCTTCTATCTCTTGCATTCTGTTGGTTATACTTGCATCTGAAGTTCCCGATCTTTTACTCAGGTTTTCTATTTCCAGCATTCCCTCTGTTTGTGTCTTCTTTATTTTTTCAATTTCCCTTTTCAGGTCTTGGACTGTTTCCTTTACTTGTTTCATTGCTTTTTCATAATTTTCTTTCAGTACTTTATTGTTTTCTTCCAGTACTTTATTGTTTTTTTCTAGTACTTTATTGTTTTCTTTCTGTACTTTATTGTTTTCTTCCAGGACTTTATTGTTTTCTTGCAGGACTTTATTGTTTTCTTGCAGGACTTTATTGTTTTCTTCTAATTTTTTGCCCTTTCCTCTAGTTGTTTACAGTGTTCTTCCAATTTTCTTGTCTTAAGCTCTACACAAGCCTCTACCTTCTTCATGATGTTACTCATAAGGCTACTTTCTTCTGCTTCTTCCAATTTTTGATGTTCAGGTCTAGATGTTGGAGGCGGGCTAGGTTCTGGTGATGCTGTATTGCTCATTTTGTTGTATGTACTTCTGCCTTGACGTCTGCCCATCTCCTTGTGGTTCCTACTTGGTTCAGAAAGAGCTGACAGATTCAGGAAGTCTCTTTCTCTTGTCCAGATGGGAGTTCTCTTGTCCAAATGGGAACTCTGGGGCAGGATGGAAGCTTTTATCTGGACCAGAAGTGTCTGGTCCAGAAGGGAAGTCGGGAGCAGGATGGGAGCTGGGGGCCGGTCTCTAAGTCTCAGGAGGTGGCTGGGATCTCGGGCAGATGGGGGTGGGGGCAGGGCGTGGAGATTGCAGGG